>NC_141756.1:87524280-87850391 GCF_982258835.1 Parasteatoda tepidariorum | reverse complement strand
TAATTTTTCATGTAACGCTTTAGAGCAGGGTTTCTTAACCTGTGGTTCATGGACCCCTTAGGGGTCCATTTGTCATACATTGGGGGTCCGCCGACCATTTTTAAGACGATTGGATCAATAATATTTAAATAACATTGATCTTTTTTTTCTTCTAAAAGATGAATATACATACATATTTGAAACTAGGTGATTGAGATACCCCAAATTCAATGCGGACCCTCTAATATCCCTGTCATATTTTTAACATTCTCCACCAACCGACTTTAGTTTGCAGCAGCAGGGCAACCCCCTGATTACGTCCGATTTGTTATTTTTATAATCCTCTATCAACCCCTCATTTTTTATGAGCCGTCCCTTTGCTCTTAGATATGCCAGCAATCCTCCATAATGTGAGGAAAAGAACATTCGCAAACCATAAAAAAATTTAACATTTTCAAAAACACAAAGTAGCCTTCGAATTTTATTTCAATTGAAAATAAAGTAAAGTAAAAATAATTAATGATTTTTGCAATAATTTTTTTAAAGGGGGTGATCTGTGACTTCTTAAAATTTTTTAAAAAGGGTCCATTATACCAAAAAGGTTAAGAAACACTGCTTTAGAGTTTTCAACGCTAATCACTAAGGCCCGGATTTTGATGACATTTGCATTTTTGGACACTTTTTGTCCTTTAGAGCATTTTTTGAGATTTATAGGGCATTTTCTTGAAATTTTGGGGCGTATTTTGCATTTTAAAGCATTTTTTAAATTTTTTGTTAATTTTTTCTAATTTTTACTACTTTTTATAATTTTTTATTACTACACTGGCTTTCAAACAATGAAGAAAATCTCTAGGATATTAAAAGGTGAAGCAACATCTTTTCAAATTGAAGAAGAATTGTCAGTAAGTGTGACCGTCCTTTTCAAGTACACACCAATAACATCAGTAGACGTTGAAAGAAGCTTCTCCTGGTATAAAAATTTGCTTTCAGACAAGAGACTCTCGTTTACATTTCAAAATATTAAAAAAAAAAAATTAATAATCCTCTGTAATTCTGATATTTAGTAATATTATGAGATGGAAGTTGTTATATTCACTTAAGTTTCTATGCAAAATGAAAATGTTTTGGAGTCAACATATTTTCCTTTTTTTTTGTTGCTATTTTAGGATATAAAATATATTTTTCAAACTTTAATGAACGTAGAACAAGTATTGCATTGCTTCATATTTTTTGAAACGACTCATAATAATTTTAAAGAGTAAAACATTGTTTTAGTTCATTATTTTTACTTCTATTTAAGTCATGTCATAAGGCATTTTTAGCGCAATTTTTTCATTTTATGGGCATTTTTTGCAGTTTGTAAGGGCATTTTTTGCACTTTTTAAGGGAATTAATTGAGATTTTTTAGGTCATCAAAATCCGGGCTCTACTAATCACATATTATGTATCCTTAGCTTCCGAGCTAAAATAATTTTGCCAATTCTAGTGTTTAATTTTTTAAGAAAATCTCTAGCTCACAAGTTATTTTCATTTAAATTCTGTAAAATATATTTTTATTCAAACTTTCTGGGTGTTCTTTGATGTTTTCTAATGTACTAATGTTTGCTAAAAATTAAGTAAAAAAGATATTTTTATTGTGGATTTGAAGTTAATATTCATGTTAAAAAAAAAATTTCGAATTTTTATAAAAAATACAATAACGTACAAAATCTCGATTAAGTATAAAAACGGAATTAATTATCAATGAAAAAAAAAACAACTCTTTTCTTTTATCACCGAAAGGTTTATTTTTATTAATAATTGAATTAAATTGCGATCGAAATTTATACTACTTTCCGACTAGCTAACGTACTCGTATCTCTTCCGGAGCTCCTGACAACACAAATCGTATCTATTCCGGAGCTAATTGACAACACAAATCGTTCCCTGATCACAGCAGAGTTTATTACCATTTTATCCGCAAATAGAACAATCACCACTAAATATCTTGAACTCTTTCTGAGAACCAAAGTGCTCTAAATGCAACCATTATTCTATTGACAAAACAAGCTGCGTTATCTCCTAGATCATTGGTTCCCAAACTTTTTTGTCTCGTAGACCCCCGCTTACCTGATATTAATTTTTTGTAAATTCATCAACTTCAAATGTATTTTTGACAGCTGGTATAGTGCTACTTACTGTGACAGACATAAATTTTTAACTGTAGAGAAGTGTAGTGTGAAAAACTTAAGAAAAAACACATGTTAATTTTATACATTTATTAATTAAATTCAAATTAAAACGAGTCAAATTAAAATTTATTATCTGTTATATAAAATAACTAAGCAATAAATAAATGCTTTTAGAGGGAGGGATGAACCTGATACTTTAATAAGTAATTATCAACATTTGGCATCCGTTTAGTAAGGTTTAATCTCAAATCTCATCAGTAAATGACAGGGCCGGATTTAAGCTTGGTGGAGCCCTTATAAGTTCAATTCTATTTCTGTACACCTAAAGTAAACTGTCATTATTTTTTATTGTTGAGTATTAACATTAAATTTTTTTAAAAATTTGATATTACTTTATTGTTAAATATATTAATTGTGATGAGACTATAATGTAGAACCTTTCTTTTATTGCACATATTTTTTGAACGATAGAAAAAAGTTACAACAGAAACAAATTTTAAGCACAGAGTAAAAATTTGGCATGCTGGAAGAGCCACTATATATTTAACAGAGTTTTTTTAAATTTCATTTTGAATATATTTTATTTGCAATTTTTAAATGATTTTTTGCTAATTTTTTCTCAATTGTTTTTTCTTTACGATTCTCAATTGTTCACGACTACCAATGTTTATCTCGGTAGCCTTGTAATTTTGAACCGAAGCCAGAAGACAAGGGAACTGCTGGATCAGTACCCAGAGGTATTTCTTATGAGAACTTGGAGGACTTTGTGACCCCAACAGATTTAACATGCGTCAGTCACCATTTTATACATGGTTATTCTTCTGCCGGCTGGATTCAAACTCCAATTTTCACGAACACGTGTCAAGAGCCCCATCAACCAGGCTATCCCGCCCACATTTATTAATTTATTTTATAACAGTCATTGCACAGCCAACCCAGTTTCGAGTTTACGACTACTAATATTCAAATCAGTAGCCTTGTCAATTCCCAATCCAGCAGTCCCTACACCCTGGAGCAGGTGAGGGCCGTTATATTAATACTGTTTGTAAAAATAAAAAGAACATTTCGTAAGCTGATATTATTTAATTGATGTTTACATTAAAAATATTTCTTCATTACTTTTGCTTTCTTTTTAATTGTTTCAAGTACATTTGTTAAATTTTAGTGCAAAAATAAAAATTGTCATTATTTATGTAAATTTTTGGCTTATATTTTTAAGGATTTATTAAAGGGTCTATTAAATATCAGAGAGAATAAATGTAATATGGGTGTGAAGTATCAGCTCGTCTCTTTGTGTATAGTGGCTAGGATGTGCAAGAGCAGCATCCAGTCAAAACGAGCATTCAACATATCAATGAAACACACTAATGCTTTATATCAATTAGTTTTAGATAATTACAATTGTAGAATATGGAATGAATTTTATTATGAAATGGAATGTTTTAAAAGACAACTATCTGTTAATGTTAAACATTTTAATCAACGAAAAAACAGAACCAATATTGGGAATAATTACTGATAAATTTTGTGACAGAAAAAAAATTAAAGCCTGATCGATTTCAGAATTTTAGAAACGCCTTCTAGTTTTACCAATCAAATAGGTTTCGATGTCTTTCATACCACCTGTCTCATTTGTGATTCAACATTATCATTTCTGTTTCGTTCTTACTTAATATTAATATGATTGCGACAGTTAATTTGCATACCTCTTTTACTACATTTTTCGAGGAGTTTAAAAATATAATATTGAGGATTTTAACTGAAATTTGCTTTTTTTGTATGCCTCTTTCATTACGTCATCATCACATCCACACGCAACTGTCTCCTCTAAATAATGCTATGTAAAATGAGATTGCAAAACAAACGTGTGTAGTTATTTAATTTCATATTCAAAAGTAATTGTTTTTTGAATTGACAATTTCAGTCATTTTAGATATTTTTAAGTGCTATTTAAAACTGCTGCATATCACATGAAAGCATTGAATATATAATTTGTACACTTTTAAAGTAAAACAAAAGGAAAATTCTGATCCTTAGAAACAGATATTAAATAGTCTAATGATCGAATGAAGGGGTTAAAAAAAAAACTTTTTTATCTTTTAAACTAAAAAATTTATTTATAAATAATTTATTAATACTTAAATTGCTTGAAAGATGATATGTTTCATTCTAATGACAATGAAGTTTTTTTGTTTTATTCAGTCATTTATTTATATTTATTATGTCCGATAATGCAGAAAAGAAGCATTTTGGGCTTCTGAGGGCCCTTGTCATCTCGGGGCCCCAAGCTACAGCTTATACGTAAATCCGGCCTTGGTAAATGATGTCCAGTCTGTTTCTTTCTTTTTTTGTTAGGAGATTAGCAATTAAATTAGAAATGTTTTAAAACATTAAGCTAATGCATTACTATATTATTTCATATTTTTAACGAAAGCTGCTTATTATTTCTTGTAACAGCATATTCCATTATTCAATATTATGAATATTTCGTTTTTTTGTTTTTTATACTTATTATTTAAAAGATAAATACAGAAAGCATCACTATTAAAGTAACTTAAAAAATTATTAAATTAAAGATATTAAAATATGAAAAAATTATCAGTTTGTGAAACTAACAAATCTTCTCTTTTTTTTTAAACTTTAATTTATTTGAAACGATTCATTTCGCAACAAGTCACTACTCACAATTATGTGAACCAAATAAATAATTAGGTGATCAGCAAATGTCGTCGAATACGGAATAAATTATTCGGAAAATCAATAAAACAATGTTTGTTTCGTGTCCTAATTTTTTTTAAAGTACCAATTTTTCTTTACTTAAAGAAAAATAAAATAAAAACTCTTTTTGGATTGTATAAAAAGTATCAAAGTCAAAAATCTTAATAATTACCATATTAATATAAATTTGAGGTTCACTTTTATTTTCGATGTTGAGCTGGAATAAAAGATTATTACTGATGTAACGAATGTTTGAATTAGAGTTGTACCATATCCTAAAATTTTACTGGGTTTGAGTACCCCATAAATAAAGAAAAGAAAAGAGAGACTTTGCAGTGAACGAGCCATTAGACAATGCCAACCTTCATCTATCAAAAGGTATCTCAAAATTGAATCAAGTTATCATGTTTTATATATAAGTGAATTGATGTTAAAAAATAGTAGTGGTAGTTACGCCACAATTCATCCCCTCTGTATTTGTGAAAGACCAGGAGAGCTGGATTAAGGTCACCAGGTTTTGAGCTTTAGCCATGAGAGTTGTATTAAGTTCATGGCTGTGTGTAGTGAATCGATGTTTAATAATCATATTGGTAGTTACACCACATGTTTTTAATAAATTTTGTGATTTAAGTCTGTTATTAAACACACCAAAATAAAATTTATAATTTTAGTTCCAAATTGCATAACCTAAGGTAAAAATATAAATAGAGACAAGTTTCCTAATATAGTGAAGATTTCATGGAGAGGGAATCCATCAAAGCTAAAAAATAATCATTTCACAAAAAAAAAAAAAAAAAAAAAAAATATTCAATTTAAATATCAAAAAAAAAAAAAAAAAATTTCAACAATTTCAGTTCAATTGTTACAACTTGGATCAAGACATAAAAAGTACCTCCTAAGAAATGAGATTAGAAATATGATTTTCATAACCATATAACATATATTTTTTGTCTCAATTCCTTTAATTTAAGGAGAAAATTTTAATTTAACTCATCATTTTGGGTAAAAATAAGGTAAATATTTTGAATAAGAGGTAAAAACAATCTACCATGGCAAATAATTTTAATAAAATGTTTCTGATGGTCAATTGAGCAAATACAAAAAAAAAAAAAAAAAAAAAAAAAAGTCAACTATATTTCTGGACTGCATTTCTTAATTAGTGGTTACATTTAAAACTTTTGTTACATTTAAAAGAATAAAGTTTTTTTTTTTTAAATGAAAACGTAAAAAAATTGCCAAAGGAAGTAAAATTTTAAATTATATAAAAACAGGAAGACTGAAAAAGAATTTCGTAGTTCGAACACAAAACCTAACTTTCGTCACTATTTGTATAATAACATTTACAGGATTTAGATTGGTCATTTTATTCAACTATATCACTATATAAAATTATTTTGAAAAAAGTAGTAAAGAATATTTGCAGAATTCTAATGCAAAGAGTGTTAATTTAAACCTCTTAGGCTTTGATCGAACTGCTGCAGAATTTTTAAAGTTTTTGCTATCAGATAAACAACACTAAATATGTATAATGGTTATTAAACAACAAATTATTTAACATTATTATTTATATATGGTACAATTCGAAGGTTTCATGGAGCTTTTATTAACAAATGCTAGTATCGTTTTACATTTATCAGTTAATTTTTGACATCAAATAATTTACATACATTTCTTTCCTTTTTGTTACTTTAGATACGACTTTTAATATTGATAAAATCAAAATTTAAAAAAACTTAACAACACTGTGAATATAGGGATAAATTCTGCATTAAAATTTTTCTTTTTTCTCAAATGAATGTCTCAAGAAAAAAAAGAATCATGCCAATCCTGGATAAAACTGAAGTTATATAATCGAAACTATCGAAAATAGATAAACTTTTTTTAAACATTTTCTTAATCAAATGGAATGAAAAAAAAAAGGTAAAAAAGTCATCTGCAAAAGCACTGGTAATACAATTCTATTCTACCATTTAGCAAAACTATAAAACATCAGTCATTATTAGACAATTGTGTTTCTTTTAAAAAATGATATTTTAAAATTGAAGCAATAATCAACATTTATAGACTGCATGTTTTAATATTAATTGATATTAATAAAAAACAAAGGCTTTCAAACTGAAGGTATTCAAATTATAATTTGACATAATTAAATTTAACCTATCTTATATAAAAGGGTTTTAATAATCTTAGTTGGACGAAAATAAAAGTATTTTTCGAATTTCAAAAGCGCAAACAGAGTAATCATAAATTTTTAATATATTCAATTAAATGCTACTGCTTTAATGTCACTTATTTTGAAGGATATACTTATACAAAAATCTTCTATATTACATTTAAAAATGTAAATACTTTCAAATAATTTTTTATAATCATAAACATGGTTAATTTTAAAAACCAAGGGCTGAAGGCACAAAAATCACACAGTGTGTACTCTACACAATGCCATTATTTCAAAAGAAGTGTGTATACCTTGCTTATGTAGAAAATTTCTTTTAATAGGGTGCAGTAGGAATGTATACAGGAGCCTGGCATACTGTCATTTGATTGTTTTTGTTATGATAATCATAAATTAAGCATTTTTTATTAATGCAAAATTGCTTAAATTTTTTCCAATATTCATCTATATAATATAATTTAAATATAATAAAATTTAAATGGGCAAAAAATTTATAAATGTATGTGTATGCATAAGGTAACAACTCTTTATTATTATAATAAACTTTAAATTATGTTATAAAATAAACAAATAAATAATAAGAGTGAAACCACTGTAACCAGGTTCTAGTTAAAATTAGTTGCAGTTAAAATAAATTGCAAAAGTTCAACATGCTATTTTCAGAAGAAAAAAAAAGAAAGATCATATTTATAAAATTTGTAAATTTTAGTTCTCTCAAATTACAAAATTTCCTATCACAATACTGTTTTTTGAATAAATAAAATACTCAAAAGTAAAGCTATATTTTTTAATTAAATTATCCGTACTCAAAAGTCTAGTAGATGCTTTTGAAGAAAAATGCTTGCAAATTTTAAAATTCTTTTGAGAAATTCCAGTTATGTCCTAAGTGCCATCAACACTTAATACACAAAAAGTGAATTTAACATTTTAATCGTTATATATATATTTTTAAAAAACTATTAATAATAGGTCATTAATTAATAGGATCATCTATTTTATTTGATAATAATAATTTCCAAATAATGCAAGATTGAAATTGATTTTTTGTGTACGTACTAACATTAAATACAATTTTTTAAACTTCCGATTCTTGAGAAAACAAAAAAATATTGAGCTCTTATTCGTTTAGAAAATATAACGATTTTGAAAGAAATATTTTAGTAGCGTATAAATATTAGTAAAACTAACTAGCAGACAATTTTATTTTGAGACATTTGCCAGAAATTTCAACAGAGTATGTGGATTAAATTATTCTTATGTCTCTAAGTTTTAACACTTTTAACATAAGAAATACGATGTTTTAACACCTTTGCATCTAGATTTCCAACGATTTTTCTTTGGTTCAACTTTCAAGTTTATTTCGAATTTAAATGTGAAGAAACAACATAAATGAAAGCTACGTGATATCAATGTAAACATTAAAATTGCTGATACTAGTCGCTAAATCCTGAATAACTCTCTTTCAAGCGCGTTCGTAAACAACTGAAAAAACAAAATATTCTGATTTTCGATGCTGGAAAAATTATTAATTAGTGACTTTTCTCCCGAACAGTTAAACAAATTAAATACTGAATAAAATGTTTTAAAACTGCTATTGGAATAAAGCTAACAATCTGTATTAATACCTAAAACAAAAAGAATTTGCAGTTAATGAGAATATAAATAAGTATTTTATGCTTTTTTTCGCAAATTGTCCTCACTAGCGGTAAATTCACATTTCTCGTAGCCTTGTAGCGCCATCTAATTTCCAGAACCAGAACTACAAAATCAAATGTAACAGAACTTTTATATGCTTTTAAAAATAATTCACAACCTAATTTTCCAAAAATAAACATTTTAGGTTCTGGCTAACAAGATTCTTAAATGTCGTGAAAAATTTCGAGACCCTTAGTACGCTATTTAATCTGTGTAACTGTTCGGCGGTTTTTAACATTACAGGTATACGGCTTTAGGACCACCTTAAGGAAAAATTCTCCTCCCTGAAAAGATAGCACTCAGTGAGCATTATGCTAATCGCTCCCACTATGCGTCTCACTACTTAAAAATTAATAATGTAACATACCACTCAGCGAAATCCAGTTCTCATGCTGCTGACGAGCCTCATAACCGGAGTTTGATACCAGTGAAACCGAAAGTTTTTTTTTCTCCCTGACGCTGTTAACCGTCTTTTTCTGCTTTGTTGTTGATTGATATTTGTTGTTTGTAGTAGAGTAGAGAAGAGTGAAAGGTGATCATAGCGTAGATCTTAAAATTCAAGTTAGAATTTTAATTTATCGAAGGATATTAATTCTTTATCGAAATATCAACGAAAAATTTTAACAAATTTCTTATATTGGTGAGTGTTTCTTTATTTCTCTTGATAAGATTAAGAAAAACATATTTTATGCTAACTTTAGAAACATGTTTAATTTTTATTTGTTTTAACGATGATGTTTTTTTTATAACCAAGGTCTATTTACTTTTAACTTACAATGTAATTACAGTTTTTTGATTAATAAGTATACAATTCATTTCCTAATTTGATTACGCTAATTTAGAACTGTAGTAAAATATTCCGGTACATTTTTTTTTAAATCAAAGATTGTAAAACCCAATTATGGGGAATTACATTCTAATCTATTTAATCGCTTAGTTATAAAAATTATTTGGGGATGATTATTGTAAACTCAATTTCTATCTATTTAGTTTACATTAGCTTTGCAAAATATTTGTAACTAGAAGTTTAAAAATTAGGCTACAACTCGGTTTCTGTGGACCACAGAATCTTTATTTATACAACCTATTGCCACAATACTCATATATCACCTTAAATCATTGTTGTATTATGACTATTGGATTATGTTGAATTATGACTATTGTCATAACTATATAATGACTATTGGATTATGACTATTGTCAATTACAGTTTTTAGAGATTTTAATGAAATGAATCGAATGAAGTAGCATCCGAAAAAAGGAGCATATTGATTGACAGTATGATACATAGATTTAAGAAAATTTTTGGAATATTATTTAGAATAAGGATATTGAGATATGTCCGTATCGTGATCTGACTCGTTTTGTTTTGAAAAAATGTTTAAGTATTTAGGTAATAATAGAGTAAAAAGTATATCAATTTTTCCCCTTGGTTTTTATTTATTATAAAATTTGTCAAATGCCAAGCATTCGAACTGAAAATTGGTTTGAAAGAACTTTTCATTAGAAAATGTTAAAATAGGATCTGAACTCTTAATATGCATAGTTATAATGCAAATTTTCTAATGTCTGATCTATTTTCAGTTTTGCCAAAATTATATTCTTTTTTTTCTTCAGTATTTAATAGTCAGTTTGAAAAGTTAGATGAAATTGAAAACGCTTTGCGATTAAAAAACTATTTTTTATCTGTTAGCAGGAGCAGAATCTATCAACTACTTGGTCTTACAATGAAATATTTGAATGTACGCTTGAACTCATTATGAAAGAAAACATAAAATTCGATCCAAATAATGAGATAATATGGCATATACCTTATAAAGGAAAACCACAGCATCTGATTTTATAGTCAGCGTTATATTTATGAAAAATCGAATGGTTAAAATTAAATTCAGTGTTTTCACTACAACGCGAGAATCTCGCATATTTTTTTCTTTTCTCGCATTAAAAAGTGATTAACGCAAGAAGTTCGCACACTCTATTAATCAATTTTAAAATGCGCAAATCTCTCGAATTTTGGAAAAAAAACAATTTTTTCCGCAAATTTGAATAGAATCCGCCATTTTGAAAAAGACATGAAAACAGCTACGACAAGTGTTGAAAAAAAAATGAGTCCTTTATAATAAGTTGTTTAAAGTTAGCTCCATTTTTAGCTGTAAATGAATTACCGAACTCCCTCACCGACAGTTAACAGCAATTTGTAAAAGTTGAAGTCTGTGAAAACTATGCTGGAAGACCTAACAAGAAGTATAAACATGGAAATAACTTCAACGAACTTCACTATACTATAACAGAAATAATTGAAAAGCCTATACTGTGACAAGTGTTGAAAAAAAAATGAGTCCTTTATAATAAGTTGTTTAAAGTTAGCTCCATTTTTAGCTGTAAATGAATTACCGAACTCCCTCACCGACAGTTAACAGCAATTTGTAAAAGTTGAAGTCTGTGAAAACTATGCTGGAAGACCTAACAAGAAGTATAAACATGGAAATAACGTCAACGAACTTCACTATACTATAACAGAAATAATTGAAAAGCCTATACTGTGACAAGTGTTGAAAAAAAAAATGAGTCCTTTATAATAAGTTGTTTAAAGTTAGCTCCATTTTTAGCTGTAAATGAATTACCGAACTCCCTCACCGACAGTTAACAGCAATTTGTAAAAGTTGAAGTCTGTGAAAACTATGCTGGAAGACCTAACAAGAAGTATAAACATGGAAATAACTTCAACGAACTTCACTATACTATAACAGAAATAATTGAAAAGCCTATACTGTGACAAGTGTTGAAAAAAAAATGAGTCCTTTATAATAAGTTGTTTAAAGTTAGCTCCATTTTTAGCTGTAAATGAATTACCGAACTCCCTCACCGACAGTTAACAGCAATTTGTAAAAGTTGAAGTCTGTGAAAACTATGCTGGAAGACCTAACAAGAAGTATTAACATGGAAATAACTTCAACGAACTTCACTATACTATAACAGAAATAATTGAAAAGCCTATACTGTGACAAGTGTTGAAAAAAAAATGAGTCCTTTATAATAAGTTGTTTAAAGTTAGCTCCATTTTTAGCTGTAAATGAATTACCGAACTCCCTCACCGACAGTTAACAGCAATTTGTAAAAGTTGAAGTCTGTGAAAACTATGCTGGAAGACCTAACAAGAAGTATTAACATGGAAATAACTTCAACGAACTTCACTATACTATAACAGAAATAATTGAAAAGCCTATACTGTGACAAGTGTTGAAAAAAAAATGAGTCCTTTATAATAAGTTGTTTAAAGTTAGCTCCATTTTTAGCTGTAAATGAATTACCGAACTCCCTCACCGACAGTTAACAGCAATTTGTAAAAGTTGAAGTCTGTGAAAACTATGCTGGAAGACCTAACAAGAAGTATAAACATGGAAATAACTTCAACGAACTTCACTATACTATAACAGAAATAATTGAAAAGCCTATACTGTGACAAGGGTTGAAAAAAAAATGAGTCCTTTATAATAAGTTGTTTAAAGTTAGCTCCATTTTTAGCTGTAAATGAATTACCGAACTCCCTCACCGACAATTAACAGCAATTTGTAAAAGTTGAAGTCTGTGATAACTGTGCTGGAAGACCTAACAAGAAGTATAAACATGGAAATAACTTTAACGAACTTCACTATACTAAAACAGAAATAATTGAAAAGCCTATACTGGCAGATGTAGAGGATAGGAAAGTGCTTGCACAATGCTACAAATTTAATTAGTGATTCCGAATAGTTCAGCATCTGTCATTTAGAACCTAAAACCGCATTGAAACAAAATATCGTAACAGATTTGACTGATGAGCATTTGAGCAACCTAATGAGAATAGCTGATGAAAAAGTATATATAGAACGTTTTCCATATGATGGTGCAATAAAAATATTCAATGGTTTAGAAATTAGAAGATGTTAACAATGTACTATAATTAAAAAAATATTTTTTTCCCAAGTCTATTCGTGTTTTTTTTAATTTTTTGGAATCTCACTTAATTTTTTGAAATCTCACCCTGTTTTTGAGAAAGAGCGAAAAATCCTCTCCCATTTTTTTTCTGTAATGAAAACACTGAAATTACTGAGAGAATCTTTCTATATATATGATTTTACATTATCAATACAACTACAACAATAGAAAAACATAATTGACCCCCTCAGAAAGATTAAATATACATTTTGAAATCATGAATAATAATATAGTGCTGAGTAGTTTTCTAAAATTTTAGGAGCTGTTGAAGCTTATTTAAAGAAACGCTACCGTCATTGCTAAAAGTGAACAGTACAGGTCCTAATAACAATTATCAAACAACAGTAACTTTAAAAAACATTTTACAGATCTGAGTTTAAAATATTTTTGTTGACAATTCGATAAATTCAATTTAATAAAATCTAAAAAAAAGTTTTATTGTCTCTATAAAACTATTGCATCTCTTGTGAAATCTGGCAATGCTACAATGCTATTAAGAAAATTTTAAAGATATCTTGCCGCTTTTTCCCCAGTAAAATCTTTTTATTCATCTGATGCATTTTCAACATTTGAAGTTTTTCATATTCAATGTGTTTAAGAAAAAAAGGTATCGAATGTATATTTAATACATTAGAAAATTTAAATTCTTATTTCCTTCCAAAAAATCACTCATGCCGTCTACTAATAGCAGCTCTGTTAACCTCCATCTCAGTGAGAAATCATTAATTCCTTAAGAACTAAATAGTTCTTAACAAAAAAGAGTAACTGGCTGATAAATTTTTTTCTTCTCTCTCTTGTGATATAGTAAATGATTTGAATGTAAATTATGTTGTAAGAATTAGGCTGTTTTGAAAAAATGGCACATAAAAGAGCTTCTATAATAAGAACATTTCAAATGAAATTATTAAAAACAGCAATCCTGTTTATAATTTATGTATGTTTATTTATAAATTATAAATGGATGTTTATTTATAAATGTGTATGTATGTTTATTTATAAATACCTTATTTGTAATATCTACTAATTATCATTACACTAAAATTTTAGGTTTTTGTTAAAAACTATGTCAAAAAAGGTTTTTTGACCTGATGGATAAAATGGCAGAATTTTTTCGAGCTATCTGCTACAAAACTCTAGCATTAATATCTTTCCGCAAGATACTTTTAATAACAAACATGTAGGTTACAAATTTCAAATAACGAAAGTGCTGTTTTTTAAAAAATAAAAAAAAACTATATAATTTTTTTTAATTGAACATGAATAATTTTTGATTCTAATATTAAGGATGATATTCCTGCATTTGTATTTCTTTTTTTTTTTGGGGGGGGGGGTAATGGACAAATTATTTCTTCGCATTTTTAAAATACAATAAAAAACATAATAAAAAATAATGAAATCAGCAGTAGTAATTGCCGACAAAAAGATCGACGACGAAATCACGTGAACCGAACTCCTCAAATGCGTGTTGCGTTTCGAGATTAGGTTGTTGTAATAAGTAATAATTAATATCATATAAAAAATATTAGATTTGTAAACTATGGAGAAATCAATAGCATAACTGCAAAAATTAGATAGAATTATTGCCTTAAAAAGTAAATACTCAAATGCATGATTCGAATTTTCCATAACGTTAAAATATATCGGGATATTTAAAAACCGTGAAAATCAATATCAACAACTGCCGAAAATACAATCGAAACATTACATCGATTTACGATACTATCGGCGTAAATTGAGTGAGCGCGTCCAAATATGTTTATCTAAATTCACTATTTATATATATTACGTAAATTTTACGTTGATTAGATAATTTTACGAAGATTACGTTGTAAATTTCTGTAGAAAAGAAAAGTAATTTTTTTTTTCTTTTCAAAAGAAAATTCTTTCCGCATGAACTTATTTGAAGCTGCAGTTTCAGAAGGTTTTATGGTTCGATTGAAAATTATTTCATTTGATTTTATTCAGAAATATGGCGATTTTTATTCCATTTAAAATTATAGCATTTTACACAAAATATCTCTTTGATTTTATGAAATATTAGCTTTACGTGCTGACACCTTGTAAATTTGTTACGCGTAGATCGTCGGAAGATATAAACCACATTTTAGGACAAGCATTGTTTCTTGTGCGACATTCCGCTATAGTTGAAGGAACTGTTTTCTTAAGAAAGGTTTTTCTTTTTTTCCTTCAACGACCTTGAAGAATTCATAAGTAACCTTTCAAATTAGTACCGGATATTGTTTCATTGCCATTGTTAACATTTTTATTGTCTTTACAAATGTTTGTCAATAGCCGTCGTGATGCAAGTAAAATCCCGATTTTGCTGTTCTTTTTTTTCCTTCTGATTCATATTAAATTGATGTGCCGCGATAGTATCATTTATCATTTTGTAATTGCTCTCTTATAAGTTTCGGCACCTGTTTTCCGTTTACTAAATAGTGTTAGTCATTTCTTTAAACATGAATCATATTCATCTAGATCACTTCTTAATTATGCTATTCATAATCATTCGACGACCACATTTCTGTTCTTTATTTACTTTTTATTTGTTTAATTATTTTTTATTTTATGTATTTTTCTTTTTTAAGTTTGTTTGCCACATTTGTGTGTCATATTTATGGTCCGTAATATTAATTAAATTGAGAGAAAAGGGGGACCAAGATATGAACTGTGGTTTCGTGTCCTCTTTTAAAATGCATTTTTTTAGTCACAAATTAAGAAAAAAAATTTTCAGTCCAAAATTTTATTAGTAGAACACTAAAATTAGGTGATTTTAGTGCCCCATCGGACGCTATATTCAGGCCCTGCTGCTGAGTTGATTATTCGGAGTAACTACAAAAACCGGAAAATATCAAAGATTTTTTTTTTTCATCAACTTGGAAAAAACTAAATATTTCTGTTAGAAAAAGTGCTTTATTTTAAGCTTCGATTCAGGGTACTAAATCAGGGGTCTGTTTAGAAGAAATTTGGGTCCGTTAACGGACCCTTCACAAAATATCTTTTCATAAAAACGGACCCTTCACAAAATATTTTAACTTAAAAACGGACCCTTCACAAAATGATTTTTCTTTTAATCGGACCCTTCACAAATTTGTTTATCTTCATTATTATTTTGTTAATCGAATAAACCCTTTCCAGGGCAGAAAACAAGAAAGATGGATGTAAACGAATTAAGTTTTGTCTTCGGCAGACGATTCTTCCATTATTCGTCCGAAATTAATATTCTGCGTTCAGCAGTATAGGCTAAATACCAAATATTTGTATGTTGCATCTCTAATTTAGAAGGAGCAATTGTTGTTTATTTTTTACAATTTAATTTTTTTAATTACAATTTTACAGTGTTGAGCATAATCTTATATGTCTATACAATTTAAAAACTCCTTGAAAAAAATTTTTTTTTGCAATAACGGACCCTATTTGCACAAATTCATAAAAGCGGACCCTGGTTGAAAGAATGTGAGTAATTTTTTCACAATTTCACGAAAAACGGACCTTTCACAAAATGTCTGGACAGACCCCTGTAAATTCTATTATTATCAGGGGTCTGTTTAGAGGAAATTTGGGTCCGTTAACGGACCCTTCACAAAATATCTTTTCATAAAAACGGACCCTTCACAAAATATTTTAACTTAAAAACGGACCCTTCACAAAATGATTTTTCTTTTAATTGGACCCTTCACAAATTTGTTTATC
Source organism: Parasteatoda tepidariorum (assembly GCF_982258835.1). Classification (NCBI taxonomy): domain Eukaryota; kingdom Metazoa; phylum Arthropoda; class Arachnida; order Araneae; family Theridiidae; genus Parasteatoda; species Parasteatoda tepidariorum. The sequence goes on along the minus strand of NC_141756.1, from coordinate 87,833,981 downwards.
TACATTATTGTTTTGTTAATCGAATAAACCCTTCCCAGGGCAGAAAACAAGAAAGATGGATGTAAACGAATTAAGTTTTGTCTTCGGCAGACGATTCTTCCATTATTCGTCCGAAATGAATATTCTGCGTTCAGCAGTATAGGCTAAATATTAAATGTTGCATCTCTAATTTAGAAGCAGCAATTGCTGTTTATTTTTGAAAATTTAATTTTTTTATTATAATTTTACAGTGCCGAGCATAATCTTGTATCTATTTACAATTTAAAACGTCCTTGAAAAAGTTTTTTGCAATAACCGGACCCTATTTGCACAATTTCATAAAAGCGGACCCTGGTTGAAAGAATGTAAGTAATTTTTTCACAATTTCACGAAAAACGGACCTTTCACAAAATGTCTAGACAGACCCCTGATTATTTAAAAAAGTTTTGTAAAATTTTCTGAGATTTTTGTTTAATTTACGTATAATATAGATTAAAAGCTGTTCCAAAATATTTTCCAATGAATTTTTAATCTCGTAATAAATTTTGAAAAATGCTTGTTTTTTTTTCTCCAATAATTAATGTGAGTAATTTATTTCGTATTTAATGTATACGGCCAGTGATGACGCGAATGTGTCAGAGCTGAAAAACCATTGATGAAATTTAAATATGGAAAATTTTATTTGATCTGTTCGGAACTTTTTTTTCTGAATTTTTGTGGCTACTCCAGCTTAGGTATGAACACTTTCAATAATTTACCCTGCAAAATAAATTATTACAAATAAACATTTCGAATAATAATAAATAAAATAAAAATTGATTATTCTAAAAAGTAAAAAAAATTTTTTTTCAAAATTTTGTTTCATGTACGCATTGCCAAAAATACAAATAACTCTTTTTTCCGAAAAACCTGGTAAATATGACACCAAGCCATTTGGTGCAGAATTTAGCATTGCGGCAATCTCAGCCACTGACTTATTCAATAGCATTATGTCTCACAGGAAATGAATACATGTGACTAAGATTTTTCCGCCCTTTTTTATGGTTCAGTTTTCCTTTAGTTTCGAAAAGATTTAGTACCAAGTCCGGCAACATCACTTCTTTCGCTTTTCTTTCTTTTATTTATTTGTTTTTGTAGGGCTGGTTATGACTCTTTAAAATAATGCACGTGTCATCGTAGAAGAATGCTTGGTGTTGCTCTTGAAATTTTAATTGCCATCTTTTTCTTCTTCTTTTTTTTTTTTTTAATTTCCCAGTAGATTTTAACTTTTTCAAATAGGTTTTTGTTTGCCGTTAGCGATACAAGTTCATACTTTTATCGATGTAGTTGCCATTGTCTACTCATGGATGGAATATTCTATTCAATTTTGAAAAAATATTCAGCTTTCCTATTAAGGGTATTTATTCTAATCTCAATCCGAATTAATTAGAATTAATAATTCTTTGATTACATAAGTTTATTGTATTTATATTTAGGGTATGCTATATGAATGGGTTTGCACGATTTTTTGAGTTAATTCAAAAAGTAGGTAGGGATTTTTCACCAAACCTCTTTTTGGGTGTTCGGTTTCAATTATTACAGTGATGTGATTGTGCTGTCCGGCGTTTTCATTCTTAACCTTATTCTAATCCATTTATAAAACTTATTATTATTTTTTATACATTTTTAATTCAAATCATCGTAATCGTGCGTCAACACGTTGCTAAATTTATTCTAGTTGGTTCCAAAACAAGTAGCTTTGCACTCATTCACACGGCACTTTAAAAAAATGAAGAAAAATTTTTTTCCGTGAAAGTGGAACATTAATAGATTTTTGTTAATAAATTCGTATCATTACCCAATTATTTACGTTGTTTTTAGCAACTTGATTTTTTTTTTAAAACTGCAATTAAATTATTCCTCCAAACATCTTCATTATATAATTGTCGTATTTAGCTTCTAAAAACGCTTATAACCTATTCATCAGTTGCTGTTACAAGTTAATTCCCCGATTTGATGAAAAATGTTATTCTCCTATCAATATTTCTTTTGATTATGGAGTAAATGGCGGATTTATTCCTCGAAAAAGGGCTGAAAATGCTTTACCAATTACGCCAGAACATTCACCGCTTATTTTCGTTTTAGTTACAAAAACGTTAATATTTTATTTAATTTTTTTCTAAAAAATCTATATTTATTGTTTATGAGTTCGGCACTTTTTCAGATTCAAAATAATTTTAAAAGTCGAACTATCAATAAGATCAATTCAGAATTCATAAGCTCTTTGTTTTTATGTGAACAAGCAAGGAAGTGGTCATATAAAGTCCAATCTGTAGAAAAACAATCATAAATAACTTTTAAAAAATATTCACGAATGTTCTTTAATGGTTTTATTGCTATTGTGATATCGAAAAGTTTACTGAAAATTCATATACGTTATTTATATTTTTCAAGGTATTGTAAGTAGTATTTAGAATTGCATCCAACCATTCTATCACGGTGATGCGTAATAATTCCGAAGTGCATTTTAAACCATTTTATTGAATAATAATAATACACTTCCGCTCAATGATTGATGACGAAAAAGCTGGAATATCTGCGTAGCTGGAATTTCTATATTTTAAAAAAAAGTAAAATCCCTGCACTAAGTTGTACTAGGAAGTCGACTGTCAATTGACTTGATTGAAAGCTAAGCCAAGATTGTATTATGTATCTTCATTCCGCACGTGACTTTTGTTCTGCGGAACTAATCCACTTAGTTTCAGTAGATTCTCTTTCATTTCATTTCATTTTTCGGGCGATTCATTTCTTGGAATTAAAAAAAAGAGAGCTGTGCTTTCTACTGTTAGTTCTATTGTGAAGAAAACTTACTTACTGTTCAAGCTGGACTTACTTTTTGATGACCTTTATACCATCGATGTCCATTTACGTTACAGGGATAAAATTGAATTCTAGTTCTTTACTCTGTTTCATTTTATCGCAGTCTTATATGAGCTCCGTTTTATTGTTTTGCTGATTACTTCGACTTTGTAATTTAATAAAGGACACCGATTTCTAATTTATTTTTCTTAGTAGTTGCTTGTTTTGTTATTATTATTATTCATTACGTTTAAAAAGGATGCATTTCCGATCTTTGTGAATTTTCTATTGAAATTGGGGAAATGTTACATCTCTTGGGAGATTTTTTTTCTTCCGAGTTAGAACATGTGGTATTCATATCCTTCTTCCTTTTTATATTTGTTTAGACTTCACCTCTTTGAATTTCTGTTGTTTAAAGAAAATGGCGCTGTTCGTAACTAATGTTATTTTTTTTTTCACTTTTTATACATTAAAGGTGAGAAAAATTAAATTACCGTTAAATATGTAGCGTTTTAATTAATTACTTTATATCAGAATCCATTTTTTTCTCTTCAAAATATGGCATGGTTTTGATAAAATTAGCACCCAGTATTTATTAGTTATAACTGAATATTTTCAATATTTTAGAGCACTCTCAAAAAACAACATTACGTTATAACGTTATAACAATTTTAATGCATTAAAGATGAAAAATATTTAAATACCGTTAAATATGTAGCGTTTTAGTAAATTACTTTATCAGGATCCAATATTTTTTTTCTTCAAAATATGGCATGTTTTTGATAAAATTAGCGCCCAGTATTTATTAGTTATGACTGAATATTTTTAATATTTTAGTGCACTCTCAATATAGCAACATCACGTTATAACAATTTTAATACATTAAAGATGAAATATATTAAAATACCGTTAAATGTAGCGTTTTAATTAATTACTTTATCAGAATCCAATTTTTTTTCCTTTCAAAATATGGTATGTTTTCGATAAAATTAGCGTCCAGTATTTAATAGTTATAACTGAATATTTTCAATATTTTAGTGCACTCTCAATATACCAACATCACGTTATGACATTCGTTTTTATTTGGACGACAAGACTCATTATATCAAGCCCCGAAGGGTAGACCATCTTTTTTGTTGTTGTTGTTAGAAGTTCCAAATTTGAAAAAGAAAATATTCGACTAGTATTCAAAAATCTATCTTGCCTTACATTGGAAATTGTGTTTTTTATATAATTGATATCTGTACCTTACAAATATACTTCGAAGGGGGAAGCATGATCAGATGCGTTACACTTTTGTACAACTCGAATTATAAAAATTGTATTCTGTGAAAATCAGTGAAACTTTTCCTAAGTTACAACCAGAGCCTGACTAAGGTAGGGGCATACGGGGCAGTTGCCCCGGTCTCGGGGGCCCCAAAATCGAGTAGCAAGTTTCTTTTACTTTTCCTTCTTTAATGAACTTTTTTTTATACGGAGTATCACTACAGTGTAAAATCCGTGGGTTTTATGTTTGATTCTTTATCAATCTATCGTAAAAACACCATCTATATTTCGTAAATCCATGGCTTTCTAGGGGCGGAATTCAGCTAAATTTTCGTAATTAAGATGGACAAATTTGGCCAATCAAAATCCTGTATTTTTCATATCGCCAAAATGCGATGTTTTCAAAAATACAAGCTTCTGATTGGATTAATTGAGCCATCGTAATTGTGAAAATTTAGCTGAATTCCGTCCTAATGTGAGCAAGGATATGAATTTTTCGCTGCTAGATGACCAAGTTAACAATCAGAAAACTGCATTCGGCATGATGGACATAGAACTGTCAGAAAATCAATAAAATGGACAGAACGATATTTCGTCTGACCATTGGAGGGACTTAATAGCTATTTTAGGTTCTAAACAATTTTCTATAAGGAGGTGAAAAATTTAAATACCTCCATAAAGTTCGGTTCTTCATTACTGAAGTAGTGAAGCAGAGAGGGGCCCCCAAAGAAGTTTTTGCCCCGGGCCCCAATTAGGCTTAGTCGGACTCTGGTTACAACGCCAATATTTACTAAAATTGACAACAAGAATCTAATACAATAATACGAAGGATGTGTAATGCTTGAAGCCTCCATTATTATTGATTTTTACAGAGTTGTTTATAATGCTGCTGATAAAATTGCTTTAAAATGTGTAAAATTTTAAGCGGTTAGTGGCAGTAAGTGCTTTAGCTTTCGTACATTTCAGAATTGTTAAATGCCAATACATTCCATTTATCCATCATTATTAATAAGTAAAAACGGTGAAGGTTTTAACAGCAAACTTTGATTTCTATAAGCTTCGCAGAACTGTAGAAATGCTTTAATTTTTTCTATTATTATATTCATATAATTTTTGTTTATCTTTATTTCAAGATTTTATGCCTAAAAATTTGATCTAAAATGTTTAGCTTTTTTTCCCATTATTATTAAATTTATAACGTTTTAATTTTTTTGTCATTTATAATCATTATTTATTTTAATTCTTTTACAGATTCCTTGGATCTTCGGCTGACGTTATTTTTACTTGGTTAAAAATCACCTTTATCTTCCTTATGCTGGAACCAGTGGCAGGTCAAAACGCGTGGGATTAATGTATTCCTATAGTCGTTCACGACGATCTTTGGTTGGGGTAAGTTCGACTGAGATTCTTATTCTTTCAATGTATCAGGCTATTTTATGACATACAGTCCAACTACTGCAGAATTTTCGTAACTCCTGAAAATAATTAACCTAGTCTAGTAGAAGTGTTTTCTAAAAATAAAAAAAAAAATTATAACAATAATAATAATTAGTGGAAAATATAATTGAATGTATGGTAACAAAAAAAGTGGACATAGTGGAAACAGTTTTAAGAGTGGAAAGTGTTTTCGCATAAAATATATTAATATTTTAATGAATTAAAAGAATTGTGTTCACCACTGTATATAAATAATTTAAGCAGATATATAAAATATCAGGTAGAAAAATTGTCATGTTCATAAGTTCTGTAAGTAAATGAATTTTTTTTAATCAATCCAGAATAAATAGTTATTCTTCAATTAAAAGTGCTGTTAGAATTTTAATGTACCTCATGCCCTGTAAGTTTTAAAAATTTTAACTAATATACGGCTATCACTGGCACCAAGACAGAAACGACTTTCACCAGAAAACGCAATAGATCTTCACTCTGTCCTCCAGTGAGCTCCAACTCTACACTAGTCACGTCGTATATGGCAATGGTTTGGAGTGAGGGGAATGCAAGCTACAAAGCGCCTCGTTCGGAGCTGTACTTGAAGTAGCCAATTTGTAACAGTTCGTTGTGTCACTGCAGTGCCAACTGCACATCGAATTTCTGATACAGTCACAATACGGTGCTCCACAGTCATGCGCCGTATACGTCGGTCTGCCCTCTGATCAGGACCGCGTAGCAGCCCAGAACCCGGTCTTCTTGAAGCAGTACCTTCCCTTGACCAATGTTGCCAACAAACATGCACAGTAGGAGCCGGGATAGGCGGCAGGGCGTTAGACTCGTGTTTGGGAGAACGGGAGTTTGAATCTAAGCGGCCGAAGAATCCCCGTGTATTAAATGTTGATTGATGCAAGTTAAATCTGTCGGGGTCACAAAGTCCTCCAACTTCCCATAACAAATCAATACCTCTGGGGGTACTGATTCAGGAGCTCCCTTGCCTTCTGGATTGGGATCAAAATTATAAGGATACGGAGTTGAACATTAGAAATCGTAAACCCAATGACGGTCGGCTGTGAACATTAGAAATCGTGAACCCAAAGACGGTCGGCTGTTTAACGGCGATTTTAAAATAAAATAAAATCATGCGCAGTTGCATCCATTTCTTCCCAGTCTTTCTGCAATATTGCGAAAAGAAAATCCACCTTTTTTTCCGTCAGTGTACTTATAAAACAAGTTTTTACTTTTTTGAAATAAGATTTTTAGATTTTTCGTTCCGTTGATTAACCAAACGAATCTTCATGTGACAAAACTGATATTGTAATTGTAGTCGATCATGTGAAACACGATATTATGTGCTCAGCAGTCATGAGTAGGGAGGGAGTGAGAATAAGCTTATTTCTTTCCATTGTAAACACCATATTTTTTTCTTCCTTTCTTTCTAACTTTCTTATTATACATTTAAATTAAATTTCTTTTTCATTGTCTTAATTATTCTTTGAGACGTTGCTTTTAAGCCGTAAATGCTGTTTAATTTCTATAATATATTTCTTTTATAAAATGTAAATGTCTTTAAAATGTTGACTTTAAATTTTGTTTTGTGGAGAGAAATTTTTTTTTTTTTTAGTTTTAAAATTCTGTACTTTAATTTTTTGAAGTTTAAGAAAAATATAAAAAAAGGCGTTAGTTTTATTTAAAATAAATTTGTAAATAATTATATTTTATTTTATAACCGGCTTTAATGACCCAATTCTGAGTTTACGACTGTTAGCTTTGTAATTTTGCACTCAACCAAAAAGACAAGGGAACTCCTGGAGGTTTTTTCAACAAAGTTTATGGAAAAAATCCGTGCCTCTCCAAAAGTGGTCGCTACATAGAGGTGGATTTTCCTGGAGGTTTCACCGTAAAAGAATCCTTAAAATATAATGACTTTCATACTTCAAAAATGTTTTTTACCCAAATTCGCACTCATTTTCCCCCGTAAATTCCACCAACCTATATTGTTTCTTTTGCTTCCATTAGCTTTATTTGGACTTTTTATCTCTCTGTCCGTTTAGGAGATAAAATACTTTGATAAATTTGGAAGGCATGTTTTACCCCTTGTTAGTTAAACAAAGCTATTTATTTATTTTTGGTGTGCGGGCTGTGGGGAAGCTGATCATTCTGTCGTTCCTCACAATTTCCCCCTATATAAAAATTATTTTTGTACTGTTTATGAAAAGTTGATCTTTCGGAATCAACTTTTCATAAACAGAGAACTTTGGTGATGGCAAAGTTAATATTGCCACAGGGGAAAAAAATCCCGGAGAAATTTTTTTCCGTCCTTTTTAACTTAAGCGGAAAAAATCAAAGAAACTCATTTTTAAAAAAAGAAATATCAAGTGATAAAACAACTATTTCAAACAATATATAATTGCAGTCGTGTTTAAGAAATTATTAATCTGATTAAGAAATCATTAATACTATTTATTTTCAAGTTATTTAATACCTGATTTCTAAGTCAGTGAAAAATAAATAGCAATAATTGAAATAAAAAACGAATGAATTTTTTCAGGAATTAAAAACAACTTTAGTTTCTTTCAATATTTTACGTAAAGGAGTTTAGTTAAGTCTACTATAATTATATAAAGTTAAAATAAAACAACAATCAGATTAGTATCGGACTTCCCAACATTTTCTCTATTCGGGAATTAAGGAAATTTTGCGTGATATTTGACAGATTTAGACGATTGTCGAATTTTTCGAATCCTTAGTCATTGAAATTAGAAATTATTCGTGTTGTAAGCAATAATAATAAATAAAAAAAATCATAATTGTAAATTTTTAAAGTTTAGAAAATTAATTTGCCTTCAGTAGATAATCTGTGCTTTAGAAAAACTGTTCCTCAAAAACTGTGCCAAAGATTTGTTAAATTGTAGGAAATTTAAAATTGCCAAAAACTTTATTTGATTAATTATCGACAATAACAGACTAGATAGTTTAATGCTGGGGTGTGAGGAGGCAAAATTAGACTTTCTCTAGGTAAATTAAGGAACCCATCGCAAAAATATAAACAAATGCCAATTTAAGTATACAATTTATGTGGCAGCAATAAAATGACAATAAAGCTAATTTTGTTGCTGCCACATAAATTGCAAATTGGATTTTAGAACAAATAATTTAATTGTTCCAAAAACTAAAGAATCCTCTTTTTTTGAAAAGAGGTCAGAGTTATTAAAATCCCGTGGTATTATTATTGTTTTTTTAAAATGTAATTAAATTTAATAAATGTAATAACGATGGTTTTTAATTAATCAGTAATCAAATCAGTAAAAATTTGCAAAAAGTGGGGGTACTTATCATGACTATATGACCAGCCACCACTGGATTGTGTTAGTTCAATCAATTCGTCAATTATAATGATATTTTTACTTTAATTTAGTAGGTACCCTACGCGTTGTTGTTTTTCTACTTGAAATAAACAGTTCAAAGATAAGAAAACTTGAAGAGAGAGTTTTTATTTCTCCGTGAAATGAAAATTCATTCATGATGCCAGTTTTACGCTCGCCAAGATTGCCCTGGAAATGACATCTGGCAAAGTGCGTAGGATAAAAGTGAAAAGAAAACAAAAATCGACATTAATATACTAGAAACTCTGAACCTAAATTTTCGTCTTGCTTCAGCATTTCTTTCTTTTTTCTTCTTCAAAGTTTAAAGTAAAGCCTTGACTTTTTTTTTTTTTTTCAATCTTAGTGCTAATTTTCGTGGCGGTCTTGACTATTACACATTTGAATCGAAATCGTTTTGAGTCCCTAATCAAGCTATGTCTGCTAAAATATTGTCCTTTACTTTTTACGTTTATGTTATCTTTCACGCTATTCAGAGAAAGAAATCTATATTAAAGAATTATTGCAATAATTATGAAACTTAAAAAAATATTTATTCGTTATTTGATGCACCTAGTAATGAATATTTGACAAATTAAAAATTTATCTGTTAAACTCTAGGATTTTTAAGTAAATATCCGGTTATTTTGCCACCGAAGAATTCATTTTTAGTAATTAGTTAGATTTTTTGTGTGAAACGTCCGGTTTATCATGAAGGTGATTAGTTCTGTGAATTTAAAATAATCTTGAAACTTGTGATGCTTTACCAAGCACAAAAGCAAAATCGTTTGCGAACGAACTGTTTTATATCTATAAAAACTGAAAATTTGATAGGACAAATTTATATTAGAGGAATATATAACATGAACTAGGAACATTGAGTAAATATTTGAATCTGGTCAAGTTAAATATTTTTTAATTCTGCGTAACTGAATATCCAATTAAAAAAAAGAAAGAAATGTGACAGAATATTCATACATTTCTCTTCATAATTCTAGGTTATCTAAAAATTACTTTTTCAGAACCCGTTAGGGTTGGGTATCGTTAGTTTCATCATTAGTAATCAAGACAACTAATCAGTTGTATGTTTTTAAAGTTTAAAAAAATTTTTCGTGATGATATAAATTTAACACGATATGGCATGAATTTAATATTTTCGAAATGTCTTTTCTTAAAGAGCCTTGTAAGAAAACCGAAGAGTTCAATCTTGATCAGAGGAATAATTCATATTTTAATTCCTAAATTAAAATAGTTCTATCAAAATGTTATTATGAACGAAATGTGTAGGCGACCACCGACCAAGTTATCTTTTTCCTTACAAAAGAAAACTATTTCTGCTGTTTTTAAGAATGCGCCTTTAGTTGACAACATAAATACTTTGACCCGTTATATCCCTTTATTTTTTATTTATAACTTTCGATGAACAGCCGATCCTATTTCGGGTTTACGACTACTAATTTTCAACTCCCTAGCCTTGTAATTTTGAACCAATCCAGATGACAAAGAAACTCCTGGACCAGTACCCCCAGAGGTATGATTTGTTATGGGAACATGGAGGACTTTGTGACTCGACAGATTTAGCTTGCACCAGTCATCATTTACAATCGGGAAGTCTTTGGCCGGCGGGGATCGAACCCACGACTTCTTGGGCATGGGTCCAGTGCCCTTTCAACTAGGCTATCCCGACTTATATCCCTTTTTACTTTTGAAGTCAACATTACACACGAATCTTTTTCTCTTCACCACAATCGTAACGTAAAATATGTGTATTTTCTTATAATAACATGTCCTCTATTACGGGAATTACACGTGCGTTATAAGATAACGCACTTTTGACTGTACTTGCAAAATTAAAGCTACCGAGTACGAAAGAACTATTAACTAATATAAATATTGGAGAATTTATTTAAAATCTGTTATAAAGGAACATTGAACTTTTGAAATCTGCGTGGTCATTTATTTAATATTTTTTAATTCTGTTTAAGGGCGTGACAACTTCTGAAACAGATTAAAAATTGGCAGACCTACGCGAACGCGAAAAGCAAATTTGTAAACCCACGTCTTATTTTATGAAACGAAAATTGATTCATTTTTCTTTTTTCTAGTTTTTCATAGATTTAATGTTTAAAATATATCGCAATAAAATTCATTTGTGATAATTTTAATAAAATTTTAAAAATAATTGAAACACTCCTTAGCTTTTAAGTTATCATGCACAGACTATCGTGCATAAGCAGTGTGATTAACATCACTCGATTATTAACTTTTTAGTCTATAGACATTTTTAAAAAAATCTTATTTAAAGTTTATTTTAAAACAGTTATACAAGCACACACTTATCGATATGCAATCCCAGTTACAATTTATTAAAGAAAATGTTTTTTTTTTCCTTTAATGATTTGATAGTTTATTTAGTTATTTATACATTTTTGAATTTTTTTTAATGAAATTTATCTTGATGGTGAAGATATTTTAAATTTTTATTGATTTTTAATGGTAAAATTATTTTTATGTGTTAGGCAATAATTCACTATTAATTCTTTTTAACAAAACAGGAAGTTTTCATTTTTTTAAACATTTACTTAATTTCAAATAAATTTAATAATACTGCATCCGAGCCGCGGTAGTTCAGGAGATAGGTGGCGACCCAATTTTGAATCTCAGCGATAGCTGACTGATACGAATTCTGCTCCCGGCTCGCACCGACCACAGTGATGACGTAAAATATTCTCAGTGGTAGACGGATCATGGGATAGAATCCCCTTGCCACCCAGCCAACTGCGTGAGCTTTTAGTGTTTTTCCTCTCCTTGTAACGCAAATGCAGTTTAGTTCCATCTAAAGTCCTTCACGAAGGTTAGTTTGTCCCAATGATTGAGCCAGGAGTTCACTTGCCATCCGGGTTGGGTTCAAAATTACAAGTCTACTGAGTTTATCGCCGATAACCGTAAACTTAAAATTGGATAGGCTGTTCCACGCTGGCTATAAAATAAAATAACTGCATCCGTGTAAGTCAGATTTCTTATAGTTATTTAAAATAAAAATTAAAACTTATCTATATGTAAAAAACCTTTTTTCTTTTTAGATTACGCTTAAATGTATTTCTTGTTTCATTATTTTAAAACACATTTTCTTTTCTTTTTTATATCTTCTTTTATAAATCATTCTTCGGTACAGAATACTTATGATGACTGCGTTCAATTTTGGTTAGAATAAGGTTGCATCCAGCTAAAAAATTAAATAAGAGTTGCTAGCAAAGGAACAACTTATGTTTTTTTTTCTTTCTTTGCACAATTTTCTAAGGAGAAATTGCACCATTGAGCCCATTTACAACCTACTATATTTTAATAATTCAGCAGTGAATTGCCTTAAATTTTGGGAATAGTGCCGTTTATTTTTCAAACCACAGACTTTCACTAAACGTTGCCTTTGTTAATTGCGAACCGTAATTGCACGTTGTTACACGTCGCGTCATAATGTGACTATCCCAATTTTTTTTTTCCATTCGACCTTTTGTATTTTTTTTCTCTTTCATCTTTATTCATAACTGCATTGTTTTAGGTTCTGGAGCTTCATAGAAATATCTGGCATCCAAAATAATAGTGAAATAAAATACTAAATAAAAAAAAAAGACTTCATTTTCAATTTTTTCAGTATAAATTAATATTTATTGTAAATTATGGAGGTTGGCGTGTCTGAAACGTGGTATTAATTTATTATTGTTTGTTCATTTAACAACAGGCTATCTCTCGAATATTGTTTCTTTTAACTATTAAATTCACAAGTTCTATCAAATTAGCATTACATTTTCCAAAGTATAATTTGACTTTTATTTCGCGTTTTTTTTTTTTTTTTTTTTTGCATAAAAAAAAACTGGTCTAAGCATTTCAATATTTCAGAAGAAAAAAAAACTTTTCAACGCACTTCTTGGTTTTTGCAAACTAAAGAACAAGCTCAAAGACGTACAGTGCTCAAAAAATAAATATATAAACAAATAAAATAAAAAATTTCTTAACTTTCGATCTAATGATCGAATTTCCACGTACTAGGTTGTTTCGAAGCTCTAGGTCTCAATCTTAATGGTTTGAGGGGTGAACACAAATATGCCTATTAGGTAATGCAGAGGATTTTTAAATTACAAAATCAATCAATAAAACGTACTTTTTCTAAATAAACATACCACCCCCTTTTTTTATTCATTTTTTTCTGACCCTCAAATTATTGGGGGTAGCCACAACCTGAGAAATATGGTTCCAGTAGTGAGGTCAGAAGTGCTGTCGAAAGTTTGGAGGCTTTAATGCCAATTTTACTTTTTGCGTCTTTCGCTATATCTCGAAAATTTTTAGATAGAATTAAAAAAAAAAAAAAATTAAACAATTGTAAAATTCGTTTATCTAAAGATAATTTCTAGCAAAAAATAATTTTTGTTTTATTTATTAATTGTCTATGAAATCTGAATTACAAGATGTAAAAAAATTTTACATCATTTTAAAGAACATAATTTTGTATTTCAAAATACAAAATTTGAACGAAATCGGTTGAAAGCTTCTAAAAAATCGAATTGAAAATTTTTCCTTTTTAAAGTTCGATTTCTCAGAAATTATTCGACTGATTCCATTCAAATTTTATATTTTGCCGTATAAAATTACATACTTTGAAATGATGTAAAAATTAGCAGTTAAAAATTTTTTTGACTGTCATTAATTTTTTATTTTTTTTTTCTAATGCCCACCTAGAAAATGACCTAGGTCATACAGGTATCTGAAGGGCAGATTTGTTGGCCACTCTTTCAGGGGCACCATATTAGGTGGGCCAACGTTGCTCCCACAGTAAGGACAGATAGTATAGAGAAGGAAAGAACATCCATGCCTTGCCCGGGATTCGAACCCAGAACCTTTCTGGTGCAAGGGCAGTTCCCTAACCCCTACACAGGCGGGTCGGCGACTGTTATTAAATTAAATAATGAGAAATAGCAATTATTTTTCACCTGGAATTATCTTTAAATAAACGAATCGCTGAAAAATTTCTTTCCATATGCGCAAAAAGTAAAATTAACTTTAAGGGTCCAATTTCCGACCGACTATTGGGACCATATTTCTCAGATTGCTTTTACACCCTATATTTTGAGGGTCAGAAATCCTAATTCATCAAAACAAAAAATTCATCAACAAAAAATCAAAACAAAACATCAAATCAAATGTTTATTCAGAGGAAGTACATTTTTGCATCTCATTTGGTAATTTAAAATATCGTTATTTAATATAAGAAAGCTTTTTCGAAAATTTTAGTGTGTTCTATAAGATAGAAGTATGTATATATATATGAACTGACCACGACATATATGATTATTATATTAGTTTGAGTACAATTAATTTTTGCACTGAAATCCTAAGATTTACTTTCGTTTAATTATTTTTCATTCGTTTCATACTGCTGGATTAGTAAGAGGCAAGAAATTACTATGAAGTCAGCATACGAATTCATAAGTTGTTGTAGTTGAGTTAGATTGCGCAATTGTTCTAATAAGGAGAGGAAAAAATTCCTTTGTAACGACCACACAATGACGTTACGCCTCAAAGAAGGTGACCATTTCATGTGGAACGCGTACATATAGTGTCCACAAAAGCTGTTCTACTTACTGTGAAAATATTTCTTCTCAATAAAACAACAGTTCAACAATCATCTTATTAGTTAAGGGAGTTGTAAAGGACGGGAATTTCAATGTGGAATGTTAAATGTTGTGAAATAGATTCGTTATTTACCGAAACACTTCCTTCTTCGATGGTTCAAATTGTTTACTCATATTTTTTTTCTCAATCTATTTTAATATTTATTAAATTTAATCTTTTTCAGAGTTTGCTAATTTGAAGAAGTCATTTGATAATTAAGGTTTTGCTAACTATTCTAATTTAGGGATTTTATGAATGTATTGCCATCGGGTGGGTATACGTTTGCTATTATATCATGCAGGTCTTTTCATCAGGGTTGACTAAAGCCATGATTTTTTTCATTTTATAAATCAGATTTATTTAATTTAAATCAGATTTTTTTTTTATCTATACCGGCCAAATCATCTAAAATTAATAATACTTAATATTATTTTAAAGTCAATAACATAGCTGAAACTGTTCAGATTTCTAGCTAAAATGTTGCAAAAATTAATTGCTAACTAATCATTGAAAAAATTAAGTCAATTATTTTTATTCTTCAAAATTTTAACATCCTAAAATTTAAAAGACAGGGAAGTAGTTTGTCAGTTAAAGATATCCAATTGAAAGTAAGTTAGTTTAGATCAGAATACATTTAAGAAGAAAAAAAAAATTGTAAGTTTTTCTGGGCAGAACAAGTCTCTCTTCAATATTGGTAAACATTAACTACGTGTTTAAGGTGTTTTAAAACCATTTAAAGTATTTAAATAAACATAAAACTAAAGGGATATAATTAAAATGTATTTAATACCAATTATACAATAATACAAATTATTTTGCTCTCAGTTAATGGAAAAAGATACTTTAACAATTTCAACCCAGTCTTATTCACTTTTATTCTTTAATTTAATTTATTTATTAATCTATTTTGAAATATAGTAATTTATATATATTTTATCTTCATTATTTCTTTGGCTAAAACCTTCATTATTAATGAAATCATTCTTTAAAAAGAATGATACGGAATATTTTTATGAATAACAATGTACAAAAATATTTTTGGCTAACGATTTATTTTAAAAATCAATTGGCTTAAGCCAATGATTTTCATAAAAAAATAAATAAATCATAGTTGATTAAATCAAGTGATTTAAATCATGCCAACCCTGATCTTCACATGGAAAACCGACAGAATTATATAACGATTAATGCGGTTAGTCTATCACTTCTACCAATTTTTCTACCTTCAATAAATAGATAAGTAAATAAAATAAAAATAATAAAAAGATAGGATATACTGGTATTTCATTTTTTAAAAATTCATTTTTTTCTGTGAAAGCAGAAATTTTAGTTTCATAATTTTTTCTCAAAATAATAATAATGATGATTTTCTTTTTTCTACTTTTAACTACCAACAAATTTATGTTCATGCCTAATTTTGTTCTAAAAAACAATTCTTAAAAATTACTTATTTTGAGCAAATATGGCTTTAATTGTCTGATTTTCCCTCATTTTCTAATTTTTCAATTTATATTCATGCCAATTTAGTTCAAAAAAAAATTCTTAAAAATAACTTATAATGAGCGAATTAGGCGTTAATTCTCCGATTTTCCCTCAATTTCTAATTTTCCATTTTAAAGTTTTTATTTCTCAATAATAGAATGAGGTATAGAAGCCATTTCTGCATGTTCGTGATTTTAATCTTTGTGGTGTAATCTCTCTTCATATTCAATTATGTAAATCTTTTCGTACTCGTGATCAAAATTAATTATAGTGTATGTCTGTTTTTGTTGCTTGAAAAAAAAAAGTTGCTTGTATCCAGGGTTGGCATGATTTTAAGCCCTTGATTTGAATCGTGATTAAGATCGCAATTTAAATTATTTGACTTTTTTAAAAAAAATCATTGATTTAAATCAACTGTGATTTTTTTTTTAAGAAAATAAATTATTTTAACTAGTTGATTTTTTAAAAATATAAGTCACTAAAAGTCGAGAATATTTTTACAAGTAATATTCTTTGAGATGTGATTCTTTTTAAAGTCTGATTTCATTGGTAAGGGGCCTTTCAAAAAGTACGTACATTCAGAAGGGGGGGATTTGCTATTTTGTATGGTTTTGTACGATGGGGAGGGGGGAGTTATTATACAAAGTACGTACATCATAAGCATACACCAAATTTAAATTTTACTTTTTCCTACACATGTATTATACGTATGTTTGTTGTTCTTGTATTTTTTTTTCACACGGCGACCACTTGTTAGAATGAGTAAATCAGTTCTCAAAAACTAGTACTTTTGGTTATCCTCCGAAACCAGGAAAACGAAGATGATGCAGAGTGGATCGAAGATGATCTCGTTGATGAAGATAATCTAAATTTTTCATCAGTCGCAGACAAGAGTAACGCTGAATTGGGGTCTCTCGAGAAGCATTTGGAATGTCCTTGGCAAAATACTGTAGATTAATTGTATTGCTTGTAAGAAATTATTATGTTGATTAGATAAGATTGTTTTATTGATTGATTCAAAGATAAAGTTGGCTGTTATTGTTTAAATAATTTAAATGAATGAATTATTTGAATTTTTATGAAAAAGGGAGGTAGACTGATAAAATGTACGTAATCTAGGGGGGGGGGAGTAAGACCTTATGTACGGTAATGTACGAAGGGGGAGAGGGGTTAAAATTTCTCCATTTTTGTGTACGTACTTTTTGAACGGCCCCTAATGAAGGTTTTATCCAAGGAAATAATGATTTATTATTAATTTGAATTTTGAAAATACATCGATAAATAAATAAAATTAGAGACTAAATGTGGATAAGTGTAACGTTAAGCTGTTGAATTATAATTTTCCATTAGCTCTATGTAGAGTTGCTGGTAGTATACATACTCTGCAATTTGGCTCCAAGTCTGCAAACAAAATTTGCAGACTTGGTCGATTATCTCTAGAACTACCGGACTGATTTTAATGAAATTTGATGTGAACATACATTGATACAATACAAAACAAATAACCATTCGCCAATTGTAATGCACACGCATGATCATGCGTAACACTCGTTGAAGTCGGAAGGTATGAAATTGCCACAGAACAATTCAGGACAATTGCCACAGAAAATGATAAACTGCCTTATATCAAGTATGAAATCACGACGTAAAGCCTGTATTTTTGTAAGAAGGGACCATACCCCTATTAACCCATTTTTTTTTTTGTTTATTCTGCAACCGCTGTTTCATACCTTCCGACTCCAACGAGTGTTACGCATGATCATGCGTGTGTATTACAATTGTTGAATGGTTATTTGTTTTGTATTGTATCAATGCATGTGCATATCAAATTTCATTAAAATCGGTCCAGTAGTTCTAGAGATAATCGACCAGGGCTGCAAATTCTCTTGCTTTCTTAGAGTCTGCAAATTCTCTTAATTCTGTCCTGAGAAACATACATAATTTTTTTTCCCCTTCGTGTATTTTGGTCTATATTAATTTACTCTTCATTGGATGTCTAATTGATTAACTGC
This sequence comes from Parasteatoda tepidariorum, assembly GCF_982258835.1. Taxonomy (NCBI): domain Eukaryota; kingdom Metazoa; phylum Arthropoda; class Arachnida; order Araneae; family Theridiidae; genus Parasteatoda; species Parasteatoda tepidariorum. The sequence goes on along the minus strand of NC_141756.1, from coordinate 87,815,947 downwards.
CTCTCCGTTTTTAAAATGTTAGGATGTTTAGTTACCACAAAAATAACCGTGATTTTATTTATATTTATTCAGTGATTAGTTTGTAATAATTAAAAAAAAAATTTGAAACATTTTAGTAAGGACATTCAACTGTTTAGCTTTAGTGTTGTTTTTAAATAATATTAAGTGCTGTTAATATATTTTATCAGATATATAAATATATGAAAAATCAAGAAACAGATTGAAGTCAAAATGTTGTTTTAAAATGTTAGGATGTTTTGTTAGAACAAAAATAACCGTGATTTTATTTTTATTTATTCAGTGATTAGTTTGTAATAATTAAAAAAAAAATGTGAAACATTTTAGTAAGGACATTCAACTGTTTAGCTTTAGTGTTGTTTTTAAATAATATTAAGTGCTGTTAATATATTTTATCAGATATATAAATATAAGAAAAATCAAAAAACAGATTGAAGTCAAAATATTGTTTTAAAATGTTAGGATGTTTTGTTAGAACAAAAATAACCGTGATTTTATTTATATTTATTCAGTGATTAGTTTGTAATAATTAAAAAAAAAAATTTGAAACATTTTAGTAAGGACATTCAACTGTTTAGCTTTAGTGTTGTTTTTAAATAATATTAAGTGCTGTTAATATATTTTATCAGATATATAAATATAAGAAAAATCAAGAAACAGATTTAAGTCAAAATGTTGTTTTAAAATGTTAGGATGTTTTGTTAGAACAAAAATAACCGTGATTTTATTTTTATTTATTCAGTGATTAGTTTGTAATAATTAAATAAAAAAAATTAAAACATTTTAGTGAGAAAAATCAACTGTTTAGCTTTAGTGTTGTTTTTAAATAATATTGAGTGATGTTAATATATTTTATCAGATATATAAATATAAGAAAAATCAAAAAACAGATTTAAGTAAAAAAAAATCCGAATAAAATAAAACAAATCCATTTCTTTCTTTTTTTTTTTTAAATAATGAACATTGCCAATTCCGCTTGTATTAATGCTACATGCACATTTCATTTTATTTTTCTCATTGGAAAAATATTCAAGTGATTGAATGCTAGTTTTCTTGGACAGCAAAATTTTATTTGAAATTCTGTTAGTCTCCGATTGGAGAAAACGATAAAAAATGACGTCAGATCCAAAACGTTGAAAAATAATGAAATGATTAAACCTGAGTTGGAATAACAACATCTACGTGGGGGATCCTGGCCGCGATGCGATTTGGGGCCCGGTGCTGCTTTGTGAAACTTTTGGGTTTAGGCACTTATACTGCACACATTCTCTCCCAACACGTGCGCCCGGCAGTGCTCCATGACTAGGGACCCAAAACAATGGAAGGGGCGTCCCCTTATCCATGAACTGCTGGGGCTCAAATTTCCCCATTAAATCCCCTTTTACAAATCTCCCTTAAAGTCCAAATGACTCACTCTATATGTGTTAACAGGAAGATTGAGATATTTATACTGTTTCAAATGCTTACAAAATAGGAAATAACATCTTTATAGTTAAACTTACATATAAATTTTAAAGCAAGAAATTCTTTAGAGCATTTTTTTTTTTTACTAAAATAAAACTTTTTACATTTACTAGTTAATATATTTCAATATTTTCCAAATTACATTAATTAAAAGTTTTTATTAATATTTTTTATTAAAAGTAAAATTTTTTTTTAAAGGTTATGTGTATGAGCATTAGTTTTGTTTACATCTTTTTGGAACGGTGATACAAAATTGAGTGAAGTATCTTGTATGCTTTTATTAAGTCATTTAAAATTTGACTTTATCGATATTATACACGGAATATTTTGTATAACGTCGGAAATGTTTTTGAAATTTTCAGAGACGTTTTTATTCATTTTACCTTTGTATGAATATGTTATTAACATAACATTGAACAAATTATTTAATTTTTTTTTGGACCCGTGAACGTAAATTTATGTTTAATTAATAATGAAAAAAATAAAAATAATTAGCGTGAATGCTGATAAACCTTGCATTTTAAAGTATTCTTTAAAAAAAAAGCCTTTACATTTGAAACAAAATTTAACTTACATTCATTAGCATTATGTAGTTTTTTTTTCTTTTTCTGAGCGGTTTTGGATAAAGGGAGTTTAAAAAAAAATTCTAAATTCACATTTGTTGGCTATTGTGTCTTAAATTTATTTTGCCAAATAATTTTTCTTTTAATCGTAAACGAATTAAATGCTAATTATCTTACCCTCCCGCTTTCATGTTTTATTTATTTATTTATTTTTTAATTTATTGCAGTTGAAAATATTTGACATTTTAGATTTATTAAAAGGGAAGAAATGGTTTCTAGTAAAGATTCATAAAATATTTTTTCGCCAAAATGTTCAATGAAATTATTTTCACTTTATTACATTTGTTTTTAGAAATTTGAAGACTTAAATATCTTTTGTATGATTTTTTTAGGTTTTAAATTAATTAGATCAAAAATAATTTAAAGCACATTTTTATACCAAAAATAATCTAGCAACTTTTAATTTATTTCTTATAATTTTTTTAAGTGCTAGGTGAGATCTCTATTTTTCAAAAACTTAATCGTTTTCTTCTGGCGATTATTGGCGTTTTTCTCTCTTGTTCCGTTCGCCGTGCGTCAGCTTCAGCCTGAATCAAAAAATAAAACAGCCACGCTTTCTTGGCGTTGAAGTCGGATACCATCAGTAATGTTTACACGTTTTTCTTCATGTATTTCTTCATGGATGAAGGAATTTTTATCTTGATGTTCCCGCTGTCTATCGATGTTCGTCAGGTGAGGATGAGGGAGCAAATCTTGTTCTATATAATTCTGTTCCAAGAAAATAATCTTCGTGGTTGTGAGAATCCCTTTACGTTGCAAATTTGTTAGGTCTTAAAATTATAAGTGATGCTCCAACTTGGGGTCGCACTATCATCCCCATGGTGAGTTTCTGCCTATTTTTTTTTTTTTTTAATTTTAGTGTCCCATTTTGTAATTTTAGTTATGTTATTTTATAGTTCTAAAAAGAATTTCCATTCTTTTTTAGCATTAATTAGTGGTTATGACAGATTCAAAATAAAATGGAAAGAAGAAAATTTTGTTTGCAAAAAAAAAAGAAAGAAAAAAAAACTAGTATATTTAAAATTTTATTTTTTAAGGAACTAGCTGAACAATTTCGTTCAAGTTTTGAATTTTGCCATATCAGAGGTCTGTCCAAACCAAATTTACTACCGTTTAGCGGTACTCTCACAAATTCAACTTTGGGAAAAAACTTTCATAAAATACTTTTTCTTAAAATTTTATTTTTGTGTTTCGTAAGAAACGATAGATCCATATTTTAACCATATTTTTGTGTTGATTTTTTAACATAATTTTTAATTTTCACAAGTTATGTCTAAATTTTCACAAAATGGGTACCTCTCAGAAAAACCTAGACAGACCCCTGCATATGTTACAGGTCAATTGTAAGGTGTACAAATTTGACCTGTTTGTGTATTGTGTATTGTAAGGTGTACAAATTTTTACATTCTTTAAAATAATGTAAAAATTTGTACACCTTACAATACAAGATTTTTACGATTATTATTGAATAAAATAATAAAAAATATGTAAATATTTATTGAAAATTATTTTTGACTAAACATGTTTCACAATTGCGTTCAAAAACTTTTCAATTCGCTTAAAAATTTCTCCAGCTGTAGTGAAATTCGAGAAAGTAAAATTATTATTAAGGTGTCCAAACTTCCAACCATTCTCCTGACCAAACTATTGTGACCACATTTCCCAGTGACACCCAATATTATGAGGGTCATAAATCCAAATCTATAGGTGATAGGCATGTTTATTCAGAGAAAGTTCGTTTTTGTGTCTGATTTCGTAACTTAAAATATCGTCTGCACTAACTAATTAGCATGTTTGAGATAACTCCTTGAACTCCTTGAGCCCTAGTACCTGAAGATGTGATTCTTAGATTAAAAGTTATTTTGGGTGTTCCTTTTCTTTGCTCTGTATTATCATTTCAAATATATTTCAATAAAATAAATTGTACTAAATAAATAGTTTTATTCTTTCTGTCTTAAATTGTCCAAAACTCGAAATTGTTGTGTAGTTTTACTTGAGCAATGTTAAATAATTAAGAAAATGGCAGAAAAATATAACAGTTAAAAAAAAACTACTAATTAAATTGTAATTTTTAACTGGAAATCTCAGCTTTGAATTACAGTTAAGAAATTAATGAAATATCTGCTTTTCTATACCCAAATGTATTATGCCTTTTAAATACGTAATCTTAAAGGCATTAAAGTTTCTGAAACATTTCTATATTAATTATTGCAAAATACTTGACTAGAATTGAAAAATATTTAATAAAAAATACTAAATTAAAATCATATAGTATTAGTTATATTAATATTTATATGCAATTTGGGCTTTAAAAAAACAGGTGAAGTTTTTTACTGTTTAATAATAATTTCAGAATTATAGGTAATGAATAAGTCTAATTTATCCTGCCCTACAGCTCAATTCATTACTCTAACCCTTTTTTAAATTTATTTTTATTTTTCTCAATGTGATTTTTATTTATTATTGACATTTTACCTGGCTAAATGGTTTTATGTTATTGATGATTTTATTGATGTAAATTATCATGAATTTCAGTGGCCAGTAGCGGAGCATGTCCAGGAGAGCTTTCGTTGGATCAAGTGGCACCTACAACGTGCGCGCCTCAGAACTAGCTCGCGAGAAACGAGTCAAAACTATACGTTGCACAGTATTCTTTCTAGACGATTCTCAACAGACTTTTGAAATCGATGTAAATATGCAGCTTAATGTAATTTTTTTGTGGTTTGTCATGTTTAACCTGTTATTGATGCAAATTTCCTTGTTTTTTTTCTTTTTGCTGTAGAAACGTAGCAAGGGTCAAATTTTGCTGGATATGGTTTTTCAGCATTTAGAATTAATAGAAAAAGATTATTTTGGACTTCAGTTTTCAGAGCTTGACCATTCATCTAACACTATGGTAATATATATTTAAATAATATATTTTTATGTTAGTAATACATTTTGTAAAAAAAAAATTCTTTTACAGGTAGTTCATAAATGATGTCAGATTTTTCTTCTTCAATATTTTCCAATCTCTTACCCGTTGTCAAAAAATGTCACGTGTCACATTATAATACATAAACATGTTCCAGCAGTTCAGAAATAATACACATGCTATGAATCACATTTAATTTTTTTTTAAACTTTAACTATCTGACCTAATTTTATTTGTGGGCTTAATAATAACAATTAGATTAGTACAAATTTTAATGAGAAAAAAATCACAAAAATAGTTTCAGATGCTTTTATTTTAAACCAAACAAATGTTGTCACACTCCTTCCTCTCCCTTGTCTAATCGAAATTTTATTATTTAGTCTCGAAAGGTGAAAAGACAAATCTGTAATATATCCTAAATTCAGAAAATCAATTGCAATTGCTCTAAGATATCCAATAACTACTGTGTGGCAATCATGCAATGAGCTGTTAGTGAGGCTCATTCATTTTGTGAAGTAGGTGTAAGGTGGCTGCAAAACCATCTGTCAAGGGTTCAACCTAGGTTCAAGGAGACCACCAAACCTAAGTACTTTCTTCATATTAAATAAAACGGTCAGTCAGATACTATAGCGGCCACTACTAACTAGTTTTGTACTGAAGGCCGATTTGATGATTGCTAGTTAGTACAGCTGTTTAAATTTAAGAACTAAAAGTAAATAATGTTTAAAAATTGAGCTTTACTTGGAAATAAGCATTTAGATAACCATTCTCTATTGTTTTATCGAGAACCTCGTTTCATACCACAAGTGACATTCTGACATACTGCAAAATTGTGAAAACACAGAAAAAAGGGATGAAAATTTAAATTTTGTAAATTTTATTTTTTTTGTGTGTTTTTTTAAAAACCTTAGTATGGTTTGAAAATTAAGAATAATAAGAATAAATTAATTTTATTAATTGAAAAATAAAGAAATTGAAGTATTTTTATTTTATTTTTTATTGTAGCAATAATTTAGGAATGTTTATTTCGCATACTGTGTCTTGTGGTAGATAATATAGATAATAGACATTATAAATTGTAAATTATATAGTAAATATTAGTAGTAAAGTAACAAATGTAGCTGTTTTGAAGTTTATTCCTATAATTTAAATTTCCGTCTTAAAAAATTAATAAGGGAAAATTATTAAGAGTTCTGAAAATTTTAAGTGATATATTTTTAAAACAAAATAAAGTTGAAAATTGAGAAATAAGTATGCCTTGAGTATGTTTCTTGGCATAACTCTCGTATAAAAAAGATTGCATGAATTGAGTTCTAATGTTGAACTTTTTGCCTTAAAAAGTTTTTTTTGTCAAAGAGAAATGGGAAGGAGAAAAAATAGACTACCTGGAGCTCTTTTTTTTGTTAGGAAAAAAAAATGTTCTTGAAACAAAAATCTTTTAATATCATTATTGTATGTTTTTTATTATTAATTTTTTACCTAATTATTGTTTAATACTTATTTTTGTAATTTTTATTTATTTACTTTTATAGAGGTGGATGGATGCTAACAAACTTATTAGGAAACAAATTAAATGTAAGTAAATAAATATTGTAACTTTTTAGTTAATTTCTAAGTTATTTTATATTAAAAATGCTTGTTTTAAAAATTAAATAAAGTAATTTTTCATGGTGTCTGTACTCTAAAATAGTAATGTTTATGCATATGATGCATATGATACATGCTAATAGAAATGACAAATTTAAAAATCATTAATCTGAATGTTGAAGAACAACATAAATTTTTTAGTTTTCCACAAAAGTTTGTGTAACATTTGATTTTAAACCAGTTATTTTCCCCCTCTTTCTTATACTAGTTTTATAATCTAAAATTATATAAATATTTTCAATTGATTCTAAGCATTTTGTGTTGTAATTTTTTAATATTTTTCTTTTTTATTTAATAATTTTCTAATTGTTTTTTTATGTATTTGCTTTTTTCAGCTGGACCTCCTTATTTATTATACTTTAGAGTGAAATTCTATGTCTGTGATCCAAGCAAGCTTCATGAAGAGTATACAAGGTATATAATCATATGTTTCTCTTTGATCATATGTTTCTCTTTGATCATATGTTTCTCTATTGATTTTTTATTTATTGATTTTTATGATGAAATAAAAATTTCTCTTGAACTTTTGATAATTGTAGTTTTTTTAATGTCTAAAACACTTTACCAAGTAATTGAAAATACCATATACATATAAATTTTTTATTAATGAATTCTATTTTTTAATGGGCTTTTTTTTCGTAAAAAAATAAAATATAATCTATTTTTTGAGACAGGGATGAGATTTTTCCTCTTTTTTCACTTTTATCTCTTGAATTTCAGTTTTTTTTTTTTTTTTATCAAAAATTCAGATTTTTCTAAAAATTTCACTTTTTTTTATAAGTATTCCACTTTTTCAGAAAATTCACCAATTTTTAGAAAGAAACAGAAAATTCAAACTACATAGCTATCAATTCTTTCTCATTTTTACTTATTATAGCTATTTTCTCCCATTTTACTCGCAGCAGATAGGATTTTCCGAATTTCTTACCCGCCCACCAGATAGATCCGATTTTTGTAGTTCAAATGACGCTGCTTCTGACAAGCCTTTTAGAGGTCCCAAGCATGGAATCTGCTAATATCTCGATTCTTATTCACACGATTTTAATATCAAACATAGCTTTTCATATTTGCGTGTTGTGATTTTTATTCACGAGATTTAAAAATCCGATATTGTGATTCATATTTACGCCTTTTTAAAAACCTATGTAGTGATTCGTATTGTCACGCAAGTTTAAAATTAATGTCTTGATTTGCTCATGCGGTTTATAATAACAAACATTGATTTTCGTATTTATATGTGATTTTAAAATAAAGCATTGGGATTCGCATTCACACATTCTAAAAATTATGCATCACATTTCTTATTTATGCAATCTGAAAATTACGCATCATGATTCGTATTTACGCGATCTAAAAATTATGAATCGTGATTTGTATTTACGCGTTTTAAAAATTCTATATCCTAGTTTGTATTTCCTCATTTTCAAAATCGTATATCTAGTTTCATATTCATGTGATTTCAAAATCCATAATTGTTATTCATATTCACACAATTTTAAGATCAACTATTGCGATTTTTGTTCGAAGTAATTTTAAAAAATAGTTACTATAAAGGTGATTGTTTTTCTAACGATGATTATTATTATGTGTAAGTGTTACAACATCAGAGAAACTGGAAGGGAATATATTCAAAACTTACATTCTTTGCTTGCAAAGAAGAAAAAAATAGGATTTGTCGCAAGATGTTTGAAGATGAACTAATGACTAAATATAGCAAACATGAAAGATATAGCAAACAAAAGCAATCACTTAAAAAGGGATTTAATTTAATTTTTTTTTTGGAAAAAGAGTTAATTAACTCATCATCAAAATTTTATTTATAACTGCTGTTATTTATGCTATAAAAGGCAAAATTCTTATCAAATAAAAAATAATTATCTAAACAGTTGCTGATTGTCATGTAATTTTTCAAACTAAAATAGCAATTTTTGTATGTTAAGGAGTTACTATATATTTCTACTTCATTGTTATTGATTTGTTTCAAAGGGCTCTAGTTAGATTAGACTATAATATGAGCATAATGATTCGGTCCATTGTTAAAGTTTTTTTTTTCCAATATAATTTAAAAATTAATCTTACTGATATATTTGCTATAAATCACATAACAGTATTTATTAAAAGAAATGAAATATTAATGTATATTCTCAGTAGTTTTAATTTGCTAAACCAGGTAGTTTTTCAAGTAATAATTGTCTTTTATGTGAACTGAGGAAAAATATAATTTCCAGCTTTATTTTTTCAATTGGTAATTTTTATTTTCACTAAATGTTAAGTAGCAATGTAATCATTTATATAATAATAGATTAGTACACAATTGTATGTCAACACATTATTTATTACCTTAAACTGTCTGGAATTTATTATTAAAGGGTTGCGCTTGCGTAAAATTTACTATCGTGGAAATTCAGCTTTTTTGCCTTTTGGCTAATCTCATCCCTGTTAAGAGAATAAAACTAAAATAATACAAATAAACATTAATAGTTATTTTCTTGAACTTATAACTAAAATGCATTGTTAAAGATAATTGAATGTATTTCCTGAAGAATTAGTTTTTTTTATAAGTGTAAGCATGATATTTTAATTAATCAGTTCCACAAATATAGCTACAAAATATTGTTTGATATATTTGTGTAAATAAAATAATATGTATTTGCTAATCAAATTCCTTTTTATTAGTGCTTATGATTCCTTATAAATCAAACATTTCATAAATAAATGAGAAAAAAAATTATCACTCAGTTAAATGCTTAATTACTTAACTGTGCAGAATGCTTGGCAGTCTGAATAATTTGATATTTTGCAAGAAATTCTATATACTGAATTGTCAGTGTATTCCTTATTCAAATATAACTTTCTAGAGTTTTTAATTTTTATGATTTAGTTTTTAAATACTTTTTATTGGTAAATAAATTATTCTAATATTATTATATATTCTATAAGTTTTGTTGTTAAAACTTATACTTTATCAAATAATAAACCTTGTTTTAAGTATCTTGCAATATGCATTACATTACATTGCAAATAAAGATTTGCTTATTTTAATTAAGTAATTTTTTTATTATACATTTGTTGCTGAAATATTTCTGGTGCAATGATTTTTAAAAATAAATTTTCTTAACAAATTAAGTAAAAACTATATTTTGAATCTTTAAAAAGAATTGAAAAATAAATAAATAAAATAAGTGTTTTGATGTAATCTGTAACATTCTTATGTAAACCTCTCATTTCTGTTAAACAAATACTTAATCAATAGTTAAAAAATAAGTTTACCAGCAAAACATTTCAAATATAATTTCTAATAATATTCAATTTTAAGTTATTAAATTAAAAATTCTGTTTTACATTAATTCTTTTAGAAGTCAGTTTTCTTAATTCTGATTTTCTAGCATTACTAGTACAAGTTATTTAAAAACTTATTTTATAATATACTGTGCACCCTTTACCTTATATTATTTTAATCTTGTGTAAAAAATGCTTGTAAGAAACAAATGTATTAACTGGAATTAATGTATCCAATTTAGGTATCACTTCTTTCTTCAGTTGAAGAAGGATATTGTTGATGGTAAACTAATAGTTCCTTCTGCTACAGCTGTGTTATTAGCTAGTTATGCTGTTCAGTGTAAGTTAACAAAACACTTTCTCTCTATATAATTTTCTGTTTTTGCACCTTATGACAATTGACATATTTTTATGCTGTATTTTGTTATTCATTGTTCTTATTATCATACATCTGTTTTCTCATATAATTACTCTATATGAGTCGATCATATATGTACACTATGTGAATAGACATGTGTATGATAATATGAATACAGTAATTTAACAGTAATATATACGAGACATATATATTACTGTAGTGTAATATGTTGGTATGATATTTGGCATTATATTTAACAATGCAGTAATTAGCAAATGTTACTTACAGAAGAAAAAATGCACTTTGCAATGCCATGATTGATTTTTTGCTTCCAATTTCAGCTTGATCATTGTTCCAACATCTTGACTGTTATTTGTTGATCATTATCTTTTTATTGTGGATTTTTTTTATATTGTCAATCACTTGATTATTTACTAACACACTACACACCAGAATGTTAACTTCTGTGTGTGTTGTAAAAGTGTTATTTGTAGATTCTCAAAATTTCAATTACAAAATCATTTTCCCAAAATCAGCTTCATCACTAAATATGATTTACTTTTTATAAACTGTAAGATTTTTATGTGTTGTTTGCTGTTACTTTCAATAATAATTTATTATACAGTCGGACCTCGATTTAAGGTCACCCTAAGAGACATCGCAAAAGTGATCTTATAAGCGTGGTGACCTTTTAACCGATTCATTAGCAGCTCGTAACTAAGCACGTAAATAGTACACATTATGATTTTTTAAAAATGGTGATACAAACGAAAACGATTTTCCATAAATTAAATATTTAAGTCAATAAAATTTAACAGAATTGGTAAAGAATTAAAGAAAGTTAGATTTAAAAAATTTTTTTTCATTTAAAATAAAGCTGTTTACAAATTTCCTCAATTTACCTTATTTAAAATAATTATTTTTGCAGATCTGTCTCGTTTTTGGTTTCATTTTTCGAACAATGTTTTCTAGATTTTGTAACTTCTCAAAATATTCCTCAACTCCCTCATGGTTTGTAAAAAAATTTGTATGACATTTATTGCATTGAAGGCTTCTACTTGGGTTACAGCTACAGTCTTAGGATCACTGTCATTGTCCTCACTGTCCACAACTTGTGAAACAATTTCAGAAATTGTAGCTTGTTCGTTGGCTGCAACATTTTCCTAGAACTCAAGAGGGGTAATTGCCTTGTAAGGAAGTTAAATAGGCTTTTGTTAGAAAAGAGCTCCCCTCGCCTCAGATAAAAATGACCTTATAGGCGATTACGATTTTTAAACTCGACCATATATCCGATAATCTGTTACAAAGAATTCCTGTTCAGTGAGCCGGGATATTGGAAAAGTGACCTTATATGCGGGGTGACCTTATATCGAGGTCTGACTGTATTTCTGAATGTAGTTGTTTTGAAATGATAAATACTGTACATCCCATTGTATAAGTCAATCTTTCAAAAATCCAAAATTTTCCGAAAATCAAGGGGTTGACTAATACACTGATAACAGAGTCTGATTTTCTTTGATCAAGAAATATCTATTCGTTATAAGCAACGAGATGAATATAAATAACTCTGTTGCAATTTAATATGATTAAATTAATTTTGCATTTTCTCTTGCCATATTTTCTTTCCATATTAAGGTTTTTTTTAGAAACAATATTTGAAATTATGTTTAGGAAAAAAATAAAGAATAAGAAAAGTTAAGATAATTTATTCAAGAGAATTTCAAAAATTATAACACAATAAAAACTTTTAAAACATTCCATACAGATACAAACTTAAAGATTCCAGAACATCATCGATGTTTGATTCAATAATATTAGCATACAGTCTCGCCATACAAATACTTCTCTCAATGGATTCTACTGCATCCTCATCTGTTGAGTCCTACAAAAAGTAGTCTTCACTCTCATGCAAAAATTGAAAATTCTAAACTTTTTAAAAAATTTTACAATAACATATGAAACCACATTTTGCCAAGCGTCTAGTATAATTTCACGTCTATAGGAAAATAATCAACCTATTGATAGTGATCAAATTATGCATCTGATTTAACAGAAACTTACAATTTTATAACCAAAAAAATAGGAGGTCAACTTATAGGCCAAGATGTACAGTAGTTGTTGTTATTGTATCAATTTTCATATAATAAGCAGTATATGTTGGATATTGTATAAATTTTATAATATATGAATAATAATATAAAATATATGTAAAATATATGAATATATGTAAAATATATGAATGTATAATATAAAATATATGTTTTAATTGAATTGATTCAGCTGAAATTGGTGATTTCAATCCTGAAGAGCACAAGAATGGTTATCTGTCAGAATTGCGTTTGATGGCAAATCAGACAGAAGAAATAGAGAAAAAGATTGCTGAACTTCATAAACTGCATAAGTAAGTAGTTTGTTTTTTAGTATGAAGTGTTAATTGTTTTCTTTTAATACACTTTCATTTTCAGGCTGTAAAAGATTACAAGGGAATTAATTTTAATTTCTTTTCATGTGCCTCTGTATTTACATTATGTCTAAATTTATGCAATAAATATAAAAACTTGTTTTATAGAGATAATTTAATGCGTTTAAAAATCTCAAATATTTTATGTGTGACTCAATTACTCAGCAGATAGAGAGTTCACCTTCCAATGAGGTGAACTGGGTTTGAATCTGACGGTTGCTGGTCAATACCAATTCCGCATCCAGCTTGCACCGACCACAGTGCTGACGTGAAATATCCTCAGTGGTAGGTGGAAGGTGGATCATGGGTTAGAGTCCTCTTGCTGTCAGGCTAACAGTGGGAGGTTCTTGTAGTCTTCCTCTTCATGTAACGCAAATGCGGGTTAGTTCCATCCATCAAAAAGTCCTTCACAAAAGCAAATTTCTCCCAATGCTTGATCCAGCAGTTCCCTTGTCTTCTGGATTGGGTTCAAAATTGCGAGGCTACATAGTTGAACATTTGTAGTCGTAAACCCAAAAATTGGGTCGGCTGTTCAACGACGGTTATAAAATATATACAAATAAAATATTTGATGTGTAAAAGTTCTTTGTTTTTTGAGAGAAGGAAATCAAAACATCTTACTTTTTGTGAATTACTTGCATAAAAAACTAGTTGAAAAATAAATTTCATTTCTTTTTTACTAGATTAAAGACTTGTTAACATAAAAAATATTTAACAAGGCTGTTAAGTATTACAGTTTTTCCATGTAATTTTTAGAGTAAAAATTAACTTTCATCAATTATTTAGTCTCTATTTTATTCCAGATTTATCTATTCACTATTTCCATAAATTATTTATCATTGTTAAATCCAATCAATCAATTGTTAAATCAAAATATATTTAGAAAAATAATAATCAATTATGATTTTTTGTATAATCCAAATTGATGATTTTCTTCAAATGAATGATTGCTGAAAGATATTTATTTACAATTAAATGTATTAATTTTGTATTTTTCAAAATTTTTGTTTACATTTACTTTCACATTTACACATTTAACATTAAAATTTTTATTTTCAGAGGTCAGACGCCAGCAGATGCTGAGTATAATTTTTTAGATCACGCTAAACGACTTGACATGTATGGTGTTGACCTACACAAGGCAAGGGTAAGGGTAAGCAGAATTCCACATTCTGTCTAGTTTGAATATCAATCATGTTTTTCACACCTTTCACTGAATCATTTTTATTCATATCATTTTAATATTTGTAGTTTCATTATTTTAAAGAGAATGTACTAGTCCGAATTCATGCACGAAGAGAATTCATGCACAAAATAATTTTGATAGAGAACACAAGTGTTTTAGTTCGAAATTATATTGATTTATAAAAGTTAATAGTACAGTAGAGAACCGATTATCTGGAACGATCGGGACCATCGCGATTCCGGATAACTGATTTTTCCGTTTTTTTGAATCGCTACAAAATGCCGTTTTTTTAATGTTTATAAAACGAAACTAAGAAATTATTTTGAAATAGTTTTAGAAATAATAAAAAATTATAAATAATAATACACTTAAGTTTAAATAAGGAAAGAAATTATGAAATAAAAATTATATACAGGCTTATATATGTTATTATTAACATTAATAACATTTATAAGCTATTTGTGCTTATGTGAGATTCGTCTACAAACGGCTTTTGATCCGTCCTCTAAATCAGTTCTTTTGTCAACTCGATACGCCGTACGCTCTAAATGAAAAAATGGGCTCAAAATCTTGCAGGAAAAAAACATTTTTTTAATGGAAGAAAATTTATTTCCGGTTCCGAATTTCATTCCGGTTATCTGGTTTTCCAATTTCCGGATAAGAGGTTCTGCACTGTATTTATGATTTGAGACAACTAATGAATATCTGCATCTTTAGAAGACACTTCACCTAAATGTCTCAGATATAGGAAGGTATTTGCTTACTAGAGAGTTTTGGGGTAATGACTTTAGTCTTCTGTTATGTTCTCTCTGAAATTTTCTGATGTTGTTCACTGGTCTATACTGCCATTCAAGATAGATAAAAAAAGTATACAATAAAGGGGTACATACAAAACAGTGTAATAGATTTTTTGCTGTAACATACACACTCTTTTTGCCTAAATTTTCAATGACCGTTTTGCATAATTTTTTTTAATATTTTCAGGGATGAGATCCTTCCGCGGATTCGCGGATTTCCGCTTTTTTCCAGATTTTTCCATTTTTCCCTCTAATTTCCGCTGAAATTTTTTTTGCCCAAGTTAAAATGTTTTATGAAGAATTTAATTTTCCGCGGAGGGAAATTGTTGAAGTCCCTTTTCCTCCGTCTGAAGTTTCTCTAAAAATCATTTCCTTGGGATAAAACTGGTTCACCTTTATACAGGGATGAGATTTTTTTTGTCTCTCGAATTTCAGCCTTTTTATCAAAAACTCCGATTCTCTAAAAGTTTCGTTTTTTTAAATAAATATCCCGTTTTTTTTTAAAATTCAGTCATTGAAGTAAAATAATTATATTTATTTACGATTTTCAAAGATAAACAGAAAATTCAATCTACGCCCTAGCTGCTAACCCTTCCGCATTTTTACTTATTTTAGCTATTTTCTCCGATTTCACGCACAGAAAATAAGATTTTCCGTATTTTTTATCCGTCGGCTGGATAGCTCGTATTTTCGTAATTCAGATCTCGATTTTTATTCACGCGATTTTAATATCAATCATCGATTTTCGTATTTACCTGATTTAAAAGTTGCACATTGCGATTCTTATTTACGCTATTTAAATATCGTATATTATGATTCTTATTTACAACATTTAAAAATCCAATATCGTGTTTTGTATTTATGCATTTTTAAAATCTCGATTTTATTATCAAATCTCGATTTTCGTATTTACCTGATTTAAAAGTTGAACGTTGCGATTCTTATTCAGGCGATTTAAATATTGTACAGTGCGATTCTTACTTACGAGATTTAAAAAATCAATATCGCGATTTGTATTTACGAGCTTTTAAAGCCCTATGTAGCAATTCGTATTCACGTAAGCTTAAAATCCAATATCGTGATTCGTTTTTGTGGTTGTAATATCGCGCGATTTAAAAATTATGCATCGTGATTAAAAAATCATGATTTGTATTTTCGCATTTTTTAAATTCGATGTAGAGTTTCATATTTACGTGATTTAAAAGTCTCATATCGGGATTTATATTCACATGGTTTACAAGTTTAAAAATCGCACTTTTTTGTCAAATTTTTGTTTATATATATATATATATATATATATATATATATATATATATATATATATATATATATATATATATATAGTCACCCTATGAAAGATGGATATGTGTATTCTGTAAAATTATGTTAGAATTTATGAATGAAGGATAAGTCTATAAACGACTTTCTATCCTGACAGACTGACCTTTAAATTAATTTCCCTATAAATGATTTTTTTTTTTTTTTTTTTTTTTTAAGACTGCTAATTTATTCAATCCGTTAAACATTTTTATTATTTTTTCAATTTTAATACCTTTTTACTAATTGTTTCTCATAGATGGCAGCACTAATATTTTACCTAAACATTTTTTTCTTCTACTTCGATCAAATGTTTTTTTAATTTTATTATATTCGATTCAAGCTATAAGCAATATTTTACATCTTCGCGATTTTTGTTAACTGTTTTATTATTGTACTTTTAAACCTAAACCGCGTTTTAATTCACGCCGGTAAGTTTGATTTCCTTTTGCATTTTTCTTTTATTTCATGATTTTTTACAACATAAGGTTTTTGCGATATCGACACATATAAAGAATAATTTTTATCTTAGGATAATTATTCTTTATTCAGAAATATCGCATTATTTATGGCAATTAGATGTGTCTTGACAACGACTATTTGCTTTTACCATTTTTGTTTCTCTACCATTTAGTTTTTATTTTATTCATGTTTTTCATGTTAATTTGTGTATATATATATATATATATATATATATATATATATATTTTCTTTTTTTTTTTTTCTTTCTTTTTTTTGTTTTTTGGATTTCCTCTTTTTTACTTTCTGACTACTCTCATCCCTGTATTTTGTTCCTATTGAATACAGTTTCATCCTTCAAAGCAAAGTGATCATGTGCTTGTTGGCATAAATCTTAAAATTCGAAAAGTAAAAACTGGTAAAATGTATGATCCCAGTGGCTGATTCTGTTTACTTGACCAAAAAATGACACAGCATTGCTCACCAATGAAAATACATTCTTTCGTGTAGTGCTCCATTTTAAATAATGTTTTAACTGTCAGCTCTCTTCTTCTCTATTTTTTTTGTCCAATTTGACGTTTCTTTACTATAAATGGTACAAAATTCCGATTTGCCAGAATTTTGACTGCTTTTGTTACGGATAATTGTGGAAAGAGGATTTAGTATGTACTCTTTATTGTAGATAGTTTAATTAAAATTTATACATTACGTAAGAAGAAAACAGTATTGCAATCATCTTCATCAAAATATTTCCTGCATCTATATAATATAAGAAATGCCCCCAAAAAGGTTGAGCTGACAATGAAGGGAGTTGTTTAATAACTTTCCTTTTGAACATCAAGATTTGCTTTCATTTATTTGGTAATTTAAATCATTACTGATTCATTTTAATTTCAGACTTAATACACATCAAAAAATAAAAATGTTTTCTATTAAAATAGCTCTATGAATAACATTTAAAAATACAGGTCGAACTTCAATATCTCAAACTTGAAGGGAGAGAAGGAAAAGTTTGAAATACCGTAAACTCAAGTTATCAAAAATTACATGTTATCAAGAGTAGAATAGAAAGAAAAAAATTTATATACTTTTTTAAAAAGTTTTCTAATTTTTATTTATCTAAACACTTAACAAAAAATTATTATTTAAAAAACGATTTCAAGATTCAAACCTTTTTCTACCTCATAAATAATTTGCTTCTTTACTTCAATTCTAAGTGTATTCAATTTTCGTTAGTTAGCCATTTTAAATAGATGACTCGCAAGAGATATAACTTTCTCAAAATCTTAAAATGATCTAAAGAGGATTTCTAATTTTGCTCAAAGGGAGGTGGTACAGCTATGGATTCATGTGCTGTATCTCTCAATTCTTGTTGCACTATTTAGGATGATAGGAAATTAAGCCACCCAAGATGAATCCCTTTTAAGGAACATTCAGTCAATCAATTCAGAGCCACCTACCTCATTCCTGTCCCTGTTCTTGAATTATTAGTGAAAAGTCTGTGCATCTGAAAACTGATAAGGAAACAATAAACAAGAGTTTTTAACTTCCCATTTTGGGGATAAATAAAAATTTAGTTTTCACTGTGCTGTTTCATAAAGAGGACTATAGGAAAATATATCATTGCATCCCTTTATTTTTTTATGTAGGATTTTCCTTGTAAACTTTTGAATAGCTCTTTTTTTTAAACAAAAAAAAATCTGTTTTAATGGGAAAAAATATTTGTTATTATTATTTTTATTATTGTATCAGTTGAAAAAAATTCAAGTTATCAAGGGTAAAAAGAATTTGTAAAATCAAATTTTTTTTTAACATGGAATAGGTAGGAAATTAAAGAGATTTTTTTTTCCCCATCTAGTTATCTCAAAAATTTATGAAACCAAGTTTTGAGCTAGCAAGGTTTGACTGCATTTTGTTTGTTTAACTCTTTATTATATTTTAGTGTGACAGTTCGTTTTCCTTTTTAATGAAAAATATTAATAGAATTAACTTTACATAAATATTACTAGTCATTAAATACATTGTTGTATTAGATTTAGTTTTAATTTTTGCTGTAGGTACTTTTCAAACTTCAAACTTTTTAATAAGTTATTGGTAAATATTATTAATATTTATGAGTCCACCAAAAGGCATAAAATTATCATTTTCTTTTTAGGACACAACTAATGCTGATATACAGTTAGGAGTTACATCTTCAGGTCTTGTTGTCTTCCAAAATAATTTAAAAATCAACACTTTCTCTTGGTAAACACTTATAAATTGGTTAAAATACTTTCTCCAAACATCAATTTTAAAAGAACACTTGTAACTATGATTTATATTTTTAGGGCAAAAATTGTTAAGATATCATTTAAAAGGAAACAATTCTTTATTCAATTGAGAAGAGAAGGAGTAAGTTTCTTATTACTTTTATTTACTTTGTAATTTTTATAAATTTTTCACTTGGCATTCTGGTTAATTCAAAAATTTACAATGCAATTTTTTAATTTTAGACTGAAACATACGACAGTTTACTAGGTTTCAATATGCTGAGTTACCGATCCTGTAAAAATCTGTGGAAATCTTGCGTTGAACACCATACATTCTTTCGTTTACATGTTCCTCGAGCTCCCACCAAAAGGTTATTATTTAGTTTAGGTTCAAAATTTAGGTATAGGTAAGTTTAAGTTTATTTCTTTTGATTTTTTACATTAATTTTTAGTTACTTATCATTTTCAATTTAATATTTTGTATTGGTATTCTCTAATTTCTGTGGAATTGAATTTTACAATGACAGTGTTTTCAACCTTATTTTCTTTTTGTTACATTTGTTTTGTTAAGATATTGTATTAGCTGTTGTATCTACTGTAGTGCTAAAGGAATCTACTGTATTTCTTGTAGTATCTCATACCTGCCAACTTAAACACTATTTCAAAAAAATTTTTCCTAGTGGTAATGAAATAACTATTGAAGTGGTAATGTCGGCAAATACTTAGCTCAGTTTTATCATTACTTAAAACATGATAAGATAATGAACAAGTCTTCATTATATATCTTTAAACTATTCAAATATAATGGTAGTTAAAGTTATAGTAAATCAAATTTGTTAAAACTAGAATCAAGTATGAATGCCAAAACTTTATTACCACATTAAATATCAAAGTAAAATTTTCTGGAAAATCCAAAAGCGTTAACTGTTATGGTATCTACTTTTCTAAATGATTAGACTCTTACTTACTATGTTTATTTTCTATTGATTTATTTTTGTATTTCATAACTTTATATTAAACTGACTATTAGAAATTGATATCCCAGACATGGTTGTTAAATTTTCTCACTATTATTGCAATAAAATGGCATTTGAGTATTATACAGTGAATTCGTGATAACTCGAATCTGATAGGACTGACGAAAAACTTCGACATATCGGAAGTTCGACTTACCGTTAGTTTCGGTTTTGGACTTTCAAAATATTGTCGGATTATTTAATTAATGCTTATTTATTAATTACAAATCTTCTAAATGTTTACAATATTTAAGATCATTTTATGATACCCTAGTCCATCGACTGCAACTTTGCTGTTGTGTTTGGCGGGAGAAACTGCAAGTTTACTGCTTTCAAATTAGGTAGATCACTATGCGTTGTGCATTTATCCATAAAGAGTATCACTTTTCTTTTTTTAGCGAAGAATTTCCGATCCAATTTTCTTAAATAGTCTTCAAATAAAACTGATGTCATCCAAAACTTTTTGTTAGACTTGTAATCCAAAGGATACGTTTTTACATTCTTGAAACATCGGGGATTTCGGTATTTTCCGATAACAACTAAGGGCAATTTCTCTGTCCCAGACGCATTTCCTCCAATTAGGACAGTCAAACGTTCCTTGCTCATTTTACCCCCTGAGCAGTTTTCATCCTTAAACATCATAGTCTTATTTAGAAGACATTTAAAAATAAACCCATTTCATCAACATTGAAAACATCATTTTAACTGTATCCTTTAAGTAAATTTGGTAACGTTTCATTTAACCATTGTTCACATACTTCAAGAGGGACAGCTTTAGCTTCTCCATGAAGAGTGCGAAAGACATTGTGTGTTGCAAAAGAAGGGGCTAGATATCAGCTCCTAGGTTGTTGTTTTTTTTTTTTTGTTGCTTAAAAAGATAAAAAAAAAAATCGAGTTAAAGAGAGTAAAGTTCGAGTAATCGAGAATAATTAACATGAAATTGAAGATAAAAGGGTCGGGACCGCATAAAAAAATCGAGTTATAGTAATATTCGAGTTATCGTACTTCGAGTTACAGCAAATTGACTGTATCATCACATTCTATATATCTATCTGCCATATATCTTATATATATGCTGAGTATTATATCATTCAGGGGAAAAGAAGATTCTTGCTATAAATTTTGGTCTGCAATCTTCTTCACTGAATAAACAGGTTTATTTGTAATAAAAATACTTAAGCATTGTTTAGTTTTACCTGAAAGTGCATAGCCAGTGCAGTAAAAAATATGTAGATTTATTATTTATTTAAATTTGATAATAAATTAAAAGGGGTTGCACATGTATTGAAACTTAGTTTTGTGAAATGATTGAAGAATAAACACTTTGGTGCTCTTTGAGCAATTGTGTGTTCAAGTATGAATTAAGATTTTTTGAGTTATTTGAATTAAGATTAATTAAGATTTTTTGGAAATTTATTTATAATCTAGGAGTTTGTGGATTGTTTTTTGCTGACAAACTCTACAAATGTGCACAAACTTTTTATAAAAATTTATTGAAAGGAGTTTTTAGCTGTTAATGTTAAGTTCTTGGTATTAATAACCATATGCTGTATCATTAAAATTTATGATTACAAATCTAACTTTGTGCCTCAAAAGATCGTATGTGGTTCAAAGAACTGCATGTGGCAAAAATTTAAGTTTTTAGAAATTTCTCACATTATGTTTCAGTAGGTAGTTTGGTTTATGTTTTAAATTTCTAATTACACTGACAAACAAATTAGATATAGATTTTTCCACTTCACATTTTGTCACTTTGTTTAGGGAATATAAATCTATAACTAAAATATTTTTCACTCTCCAATTTTGAGAAATTTAGCTGTGAACTATACTAAAACTAGTTTTTTAACAGTTTTAAATATTTTTTCTAACAGTAAAGGCAAAAGCATTTTGATAATTTTTTTAGTGCATTAAAAAATAGCTTATTTTATTAACTGACTTCAAAATTCAAATTTTTACTACATTGATTTTACTTTTTATGCATGCATGCATGAAGTTATCGTACACTTTTGCTCATTGTGTATAATCATATATTAATATTATAGAAGGTAGTTGTAGTACTTTATTTACATCACACTAGAGCTGTGCAATGGGTTGTTAGTGACAGTCTGGGAAACATCCCTGAGGATGATCCAAATAGATTTGATCCTCTGCAGAGGAGGTGGTTTCCCCACTTCGGTAGCCCACCTACATGCACACAAAGTCACTCACTTTATGGCAGAACAATCTAATGAGGACCTATATCATGTAGCCTCAGTCATTTCATGACTGAGTCAGTCAGCGAGAGGGTCATCCACCCTCTCGCTGACAGCAGCCTATAATGCTTGACTTTGGTGATCTACTGGGAACCATGTCTTACGATTGTCAGCCCACTGAGGGACTTATTTTAGAAAGAAAATTCATACTGTATTATACATTTCTCAATTCTTAACATGTACTGGGGCTACTTTTTTTTTACTTCATACTAATCTATATTACGATATCACCTAGCTTAAAGCAATTAATTGCTAAATTGTTATAAATTCATTTGATTACAAGGCTAATTTTTGATGTAGTCATATTTATAATTTTGCTCATAATTTTATTTGCAGTTTATTGTAAAATGTGGAATTAAGATTTGATATATTGTTATTGTGTTGAATCCAAAGAAATTAAGTTTGACTTTTATATGTTAGATGTTCTTTTTAGTCATTTTAAATTCATTTTGTAAATCATTAATTTTTTTTATTCCTACTAAATCTTACCAAACTAAAGGATCAAAACATTTTGGATGTGGATTCCAATTCCTTGCTTAAAAATTTATTAGTATCATCTTCTAGAAATGAAATAGTTTTTCCAATCTGATTTTTTGATAGAAAGTGTAGTTGTTTCATAGTTGAATTATCCTAATGATTGTGCCTTTCTGAAATAACCACTGAAAAGTTAGAAAATGTCATACTTGAAATAGGGAAATTTTTAATGTGTGATCAAACTATCATTTTAAAGTTTAATGCCAAGAAATTAAAAAAGAGTATATGACAAAAACTGCTACATTTTACTGTTAATGTTTTCTAAGGCTGGTTGGTTTAAATATAATGGTTACAAAGATATTTGAAATTTATCATATGTGTCGATTCCACAATAACATTTCTGTTTTGATAATAAATTGTTGCCTCTATTGCTATTTATTCTTATTTTCTTTTGTAACGCATTCATTGAATTCAACCTTTATTTTCTTGTAAAAGCTAACTGTGGAATTTTTTTCATTATAGTATCACCTTTCTTTTAATTAAATACATTTGTTTAATGATGAAAATATGTTTTTTGTAGACTTTTATTAAAAATATATTATTAATTTTGCACTCCAAGAAATCTATTGATGGGAAAAGATCTTTCAACTTGAGATTTTCCGAGCAGAGCTTAATGATTTCCCTTGTTATTATATTGAGGAACTGTGCCTAAATGAAAGAAAAAACAATTTTAGAAATTTGATTTCAGAAAGTCCTAAAAATATAAAAGCTCAAAATCGCCCTTTTTGTAATTAAATTAGTATAGCAGCATTACTTTTAAACCTACAATTAGTCTATCAATTTTAGGCTATACTTTGTTGCAAGTTAAGAAAAAACCATTACGCTTATGGAGAGAGCCTTTTTGCATCTAAATGTGTACCAAATAGATGCTAAGCTCCCAGTGTGAACGTATGTCAACATCGCCATCTCTTGAAACCACGTTGCATAGCCGTTTTTTTTTTTTTTTTGCTTCCTCTCTTAAATGATGTGAAATGTTTTGTTTATAAGAATTAACAAATATGATATAAAAATTCGTTACAAATATATGTCTTTCTGTTAGCATTTAAGGAAGCTGATGAAAGAGTAATAAATATTGTTTTTTGCAGATGATTTTCTGCTATAGCAAAACAAAAGTTAAAAAATTCTTTCTCTCATTTGATTTGTTAAGGGCATGGCAGCATAAGACGGGCCATTTTTAAAGGTCTACTCAAATCCAATGCTCTTGCAATGTTATATAGTTGTTTCCTTTTCAAGAATGAATGTTCTTATTTATTGAAATATCTCGCCAAGTCTAGGATTCCAATTAAAGTATGAAACTATAATCCTTTTTTAAAAATTACATGATATGTAATGTAAAAGATAACACGAATAAAATTTCTGTCCAGCGAGTTGAAATTTTAAAGGCTTTCATATTGTATTGAAAGCATATCTATATAGTTTGATAACTAAGTAAAATGCAGTCGCAGATGAGTACTTAAATCCTATACCGCAATGGTATTTTCTTAACTGCATCGGAGTATTCCAATTATTATTTAGCTAAACACTTCTTGCAACAAAAGTTATAGTTTCTATTGAACTTAAAAATTTGTGCTTTTTATTTTAGTGGAAGAACTGAATATCAAACCCTTGAAGATGGTAAACATAAGGCTAGAACAGAACGTGTTTTTACCAGGTACACAACATGAATTCTTTCCCACTGTATATTCTACCATTCCCATTATGCTCTTTTATTTTGATTATTTTAAAAAATATATTATTTTTTTTTAACTCAGGTCCCCAACTAAACGATTTGCCAGACAGACAATACCTCAGGTGACAAGAGAGGTGCTTGATGGATGGGAAAAGAAGATTACAAAACCCATAGCCAGAATTAATGGCACATCCAATGCACATATCCGCCCATATGACAGCTTTAGTCATAAAATACAGGTGTCTGAACCTGAATACAAGCCAAGAAAAGCTTGGGCTGAGACACCAAGGTAATTCAGTTTTTTTTTTTTACTTTAACAGCAACTAGATGACTTAAACTTACAAAAATTTTATCATTTAATGTTTTAGTACACAAAATGTGAAGTTCAACAGCTGTTCATTCTTTTTTTTTATCAGCTGTTTTACCTTAGTGACTAATAATCTAATAGAACTACATTAGCATGTAAAAGTCTTAGGTCAACCTGTGAATTTCACTGATGAACAAATTTTTTTTTGTTGTATTTACACAAATACTTGATCTTGCCTGATTCAAGATTGTTGATTTAAAATCTGAAATTAATTTTGCTCTTTAAGCTACGGATTTAAATGGCAATTTCTGTCTATTTTTTTATCGAAATGTACAAAAATGTTATATACAACAGTGTCAATGTCTTCATAAAACCAAATAGTTTGACTTTTGTTGAGAAGAAACAAATTGCCAATTGTTAGAATAGAATTG
Organism: Parasteatoda tepidariorum; assembly: GCF_982258835.1. Taxonomy (NCBI): domain Eukaryota; kingdom Metazoa; phylum Arthropoda; class Arachnida; order Araneae; family Theridiidae; genus Parasteatoda; species Parasteatoda tepidariorum. Next base: position 87,790,966 of record NC_141756.1, on the reverse strand, counting down.
CAAGATTAAGGAAAACATAATATAAATTCAATTTAGTGTTTTAACTTATAACCAGAAAGACGATGTTTATTTAATTTCTTATTTATGATTAACTTATTACTTGATTTTTAAACAATGTATGCCTAAAAGCAGTTAAATTTGTTTAATTAATACCATTGAACCCTTATTTAATGAACTTCTTTTTGCCAAATTTCAATTTACAAATTTCGTGTTTAAAATAAAGATGAGATTGTGACTTTTTGATGAAATTATTATTATTTTTTAACAAAATCTTTTTCTAGCAATTTCACATCTATAGATAATTTATGAAGATACGAACGAAAAAAAAAATTCCTTTGCTTATTTGTATATGAATCCTCTGGTTTTTAAAAGTCCTAAGTCCAATTTTTAAAAAGTTGTGTTTTTTTCATGCCGATTTCTCAATTGTGCTTAAGTCTCAAGACTGTTATAATTTGTTCTGTAAAAATTAATATAAAAAAATTGCTAACGAGAAAAATTATACCATTATTTGATGAAAATGTAGAAAAAATTATATGTCAACTGTTTTGATTCTCTATATTTTGTAAAACATTCTTCTGGCCAAGCTACTAAAAATACAGTTGAAAAATGCTTCCAAAAAATTGCAACTCTAAGTACACAAGTCGAATGAAAATAAAGCATTCAAAATTTTCCATGTTTTAAGCCACTGGATTAAAAGTATTCACTTTCTAGATGTGCATAAATTTGTAAATTTCATATTTTGTCTGCTCCATTAACTGAGTGCATAAAATGTTTATTTTTTTTGTTTTGCCCTCAAATTTTATGATTATAAGTGTTTTTTAAGTTTTAGGAATGTTTCTTAATAATTATTTTCTCCCATTTAGTCCAGAAATCACTGCCTTTACTCCATCAATTCCGCCCAAATTGCTGAATTACGTAGATGATGATAATGTGACTGATGATTTATATGAAATGTCATCGTACATGTCAGAGACAGTTGTGGTGAGTAGTAATCTTTTATTGATTATTTTGTTGTATCTACAATGCAAATTTTTCGTAAAATTAAAAAAAATTAGCATTCAGTATATGGTCAAAATTTCAACCTCCTTACCATAGTAAACCTTACCATAAAAATTGCTTCAGAATTTATTATGCATTTTTTATAGCTGATCAGCAATTTTATTTTTGATATTTTAATTATTTTGATGTGTTAGAAAGCTTCGAACAAAATAAGTTTTGATATTTTCTCGTGTATTTCTTCACTTAAGTTCAAAATAATATTCTATTACCTAACACTTCTTTTGAGCTGCAATGGTGCAGTGGTAAAGGCATTGAGCTGCCATTGTAAAGAACTGGGTTCAACCTTTGATGCCTTTTGAAAAACTAAGATGCCTGGGAAGTAAGTGCCAGTATGTTTCCAGTGTGCAATACTGACCACATTGCCACCATGATGCTGGTGGTCACAAAATAGTAGAATTTTTACCTCTAGGACCCTCTAATTTAAATGAGTTGTTGCAGAAATATTGTTACTATTTTTCCCTTTCTCTATCTATTTTTCTTCTGTTGACTGTTCAAGAAATATTAGGGAGGATTTTAGTGAGGTTTCTTTAAAACATATTTAAATATATTTAATTAAAAATATAAACTTAGTATTAAATGAATTGTATCAATAAACTGTAGTGGTATGGTATTACTTATTTAAAAACTTTGTTGGTTTCAAAAATATGCACATGGCACACCTGGAAAGTATCCGCGCACCTGGAAAGTCATGAAAATTCATGGAAAGTTATGAATTTCAGTATTGAACAAAATTTGTCGAGAAATGTCATGATTTTTACTATTTTTTTTTAAAAAATCATGGAAGGTCATGGATTTATGTCGCCGAAAAATCTAATTTTTAAAATGGAATCCCCCCCCCTCAATTTCATCATGTTCCAAATATCTGAATTCCTAACAAAATCACTACTCACTGTCATATTTTATTAGAGTATAAAATGTCTTTATCATCTTTTTTAAAAATTATGGTGTTCTTTCAAAAAAGAAAAGAAAAAACATCATTTTGAGAGAGAATTAATTTTTAGACTTCTGTGATTTAAGAATTTTTATTATTTATTAATTTTTTTTATCAATTTAAATTTCAAGCCGAAGCAAGCCAATCATTGGCAAATTTTTTTTATTTCGAAATGAGAACAGACAAATAAGGAGTATTTCTTTCCTTTCTGATGAACAAGAAAAGTATCTTTAAAATATAATTCTGCAGAAAAAAAAAGAAAGAAAAAAAATTTGCTTTGTATTTTTTTTCCAGCTATTTTATTGCTTCAACTCTTTCTTTACTCTGTTTTTTAAATTTAAAATCTATAAATATGAAGATGCAGAGTATTACAGTGGTTATAAAAATCATTTCAATGAATGTTATTATAATGCTTTTTTAAATTTATTGTTATGTTTTTGTCGGAGAAAATAGTAACTTCTTTAAGTCATGAAAAATTCTTGGAGTTAGTCATGGAAAATCATGAAGTCATGAATTTGAAAATCTAAAATGTAGCAGATACCCTGTATGCAGATAGAAGTAAAAGTGACATGCTTTAAGCATTCAAAAATATGCTCAGTGTTTTGTGTCAGTTTTTAGGCTTTTGCCATTCGTCAGTTTTGAGTCACTTGTAACCTGTTAACTTTTTTTTTCCATCTGCATAATTTTGAAGCTTATGAAGTTTCTTAATAATAAACTTAGTATGTTAGATTGTTTCATAAAAGTAAATAAGTTCTAACTTAAAAAAAAAGTAGATTTTAATTTGTGAGATTTTTTTAAGTGTTCCAAATTTTTTCTTTGAGAAAAATTTGTGTTTATCAAGTTTTTGAAAATAGTATTACCTATCAGTAACTAGCTTTGCAACTTTTTTAGTAAATCAAATATTGTGTTAGACTATTTAAAAAAAAAACCTTTAAAATTTTTATATCTGATTGATGATGAAATTTTGATAAATAATTATTCAAGTTAATATTATTACATATTTATTCTTCATATTCTTAGAAAACATTGAGAATAAACTTATAGAAAGAGATATTGTGAAAATGTATGTCTACAAAAAGAAATGGAAAGAGTAGAATTAATTTTATAATAAGCAAATTGAAAATCAGTTAAGTCTTAAACTGCCATAACCACGCTCATATGCTCTTCATAATTTTTAAACAGCTTGATCAATTTCAATTTATGTTTTCAGAAACAGCCTGTAAATTTCCACAAATATTCAATGTGTCATCATAATATAAAGTAATGGAATAATGCTTGAAGTAAATTTGAGAGAAATGACTATTTAGGAATCAAGATTAGTTAGATACTGCAAAGTTGTGTCGCAGATACTTTTTTGATTTCTACTTACTCCCTACATTAGACGTTACTATAGATCTTTAATTTCAGTTAAATGTTACTAGACTGCCTTTTTTGCCAGAAAATCCTTAACTGAATCAAAAGACTGTGTTTTGATCATTTTTCTAGATTTAAGTTTGGAAATTCATTTATTATTTTCTCTAAAAGTATAGGGAGAATAAAATTTCTTCTACATAGGTGACGCATATTTTTTTTAAAGTATTATTATCATGCTGAATTGAATGAGGGTAGTCTTAAGACAATCGGACTAATAGTTTAGAAGTTATAAGTCTTTTATGTAATGAATGTACAAATTTGTACTTGCACCAATTTACACATCTGATATTGCTACCTAAACAAGTGAGGCATTGTTAGTATGCATTTTTTCATCCTCAATTGAATGAGACAAGACACAAGTCAACCGAACAAATAGTTCAAAAGTTACAAGAGTTTTTATATTTAAAAGTACTACTTTAGTTATGTACACTTTATATTGCTAACCAGGATGCTATCCAGGAACTATCAGAACATGTGGGGTATATTTTCCATGTAATTAGAAGACTGTAGTTTAGAAGACTATCTGTAGAATAGACTATCTCATTAATAGTTTAGAAGGTATAAGCGTTTTATTTACAAAAAGTATAATTTTGTTCTTGCACTTATTTACACATCGTACATTGCTATACAGACAATTAAGGTATTTTCTGTCTCATTTTTTAATCTCATTTGATCAAATAAGATCAAACATAAATCTATGGAGTTAAAAAAAGTTTTTAAAACTAGTACCATTTTTGAATTGCACTTTTTATGAAGAAAACTCTTATAACTTCTAAATTATTAGTGCGATTGTATCGAAATTAATCTCATGTAAATGTGTCATGTAACAGTGTAAAAAATTACATTGGAAAATGCATCTTACATATTCAGATAGTTCTGGGATAGCAATGAAATGTGAATACCTAAGTACGTGTAAAAAATAGTACGTTTTATACATAAAAACGCGATTCGATTGATTTGTGTACAGACTCATTCGATTTAGCGTGAAAAACATATAGAAATGATGTATCACTTATTTAAGTAGCAATATTTGCGTAAATAGAGACAAGTACAAATTTTTACTTCTCATTCATAAAATCCTTGTAACTTCTAAACTATTAGACGTCGAACGTCTAACCTAAAAGCGTTTCGAGAATGGTTTCATTTTATTCTGAGTGAAAAAATACATCGGAAAATATGTCTCTCATGCTTGTCTAGAAGAAATTCTTCTCTTCCTCAAATCACCCTCATTTCCATTAAGAAGAAAGAAGGAGTCTTAGTGGTTAAGGGGATAGAGGACTCGCCTCCCAATGAGGTGCCCTATGTTCGAATCCCAGCATTAGCTGGGCGAAGCGATGGATTCTGCTCCTTACCCATATCGACCGCAGTGCTGACATAAAATATCCTCAATGGTAGACGAATCATGAGTTAGAATCCCCTTTCCTTTGTGCTAACCATGAGAGATTTTTGTGGTTTTTCTCACCATGTAACGCAAATGCAAGTTAGTTCCTGCAAAAAGTCCTCCAAGAAGCCTAGTTAGTCCCAATGCTTGATCCAGAAGTGCCCTTGTCTTCTGTATTGGGCTCTAAATTACGAGGCTACGGTGCTAAACATTCTTAGTCGTAAATCCACAATTGAGTCGGCTGTTCAACGCTGGTTACAAAATAAAATACAAGGGGGAAGCACACAGAGGAGAGTTAGGAAGTTTTTAGGCATAATTTATAATAATGTAAAAAAGCTTTCTGTCAAAAACCATTTGGGTTTTAATCACGATTTTTTTTGAAGATTTAATCCTTACGATAAAGTTATAATTTGGTTATTAGAACTTAAGATTTATTTAAATCTTGGATTTTTGTAGTCCCAGTGCGCAAAATAAAAAAGAAGCTTATTAACTTTTGATCTGATGGTGGATTATCATGTAATAAGATGCAATTTCAATGGTTTGAAGGGATAACCTTAAATATACTAGTTAATTAGAACAATGTTTTAATTTATAGATAAAAACCTACTTTCTGTAAGTAACCATACATTTTTTACTGTGGATTCAGATTCTTGAATTTCAAAATGAAAGGGAATAAGAAATCTGTAAAATATGGTTAAAATAGTTAAGTCTAGAGAGCAGTCAAAATTTTGCTTTTTGCGTATTCGCTATATGTAAGGAACTTATAAGGATGAATTTTTTAAAAAAAATGTACTCTCTTAAAAAAAATGTACTCTCTTAAAACTTATTTACTTGAAAAATAACTTCTGGCAAAATATAATTCGTTAAAATCATTTCTCAATTTTTAATAATGATTAAATAAATTTGAATAGTCAGTCATGCTAATTTTTATATCATCCTTTTTTTTAGACAGATTTTATTAAATGCTCTATTCATGCAAAAAATAATTTGTAATAATTATTTTTATTTAAGCTAATATAGTCGAAATATTTTAAATTGCAATGTATTTTTATATTTATTTCAAACCATGTAATTTTAAATAACTTTTGATTTAAAGGACCTACTTTTTTTAAAAATATAATTATTCGACTATTTGATGGATTTCGCACAAACTTTTCTTTTTGTAACCATTATGTTAAATTACTTAGTATAAAATGATGTAAAAATTGGTTTACCCTTACTGTTCAAATTTAATTTTACCATTTTTAAATTAAATAATAAAAAATACTAAATAATTAAAAAAAAAAATTTTTCATGGAATTATATTTGAATAAAATGAATTTTACATTTGTGTGCAAAAGTTTCTGATTCGCTTATTTAGTTCGAGTGATATAACGAAATACGCAAAAGTAAAATTAACATTAAGGTCTAAACTTTTGATAATTCTTCTAACTTGACTACTGACAAAATATTTTACTCAGATTACAGATTACTATTGTGATCTAAACTTACGCTAAACTATTAAGAAAATATTTTACAGATAGTGACAGGGATCTTAACTGTCGATATCACTTCTAACTATTGAGGAAATATTTTACAGATAGTGACTGGGATCTAAACTGTCGATGTCACTACTAACTATTAAGGAAATATTTTATAGATTGCGAGTGGGATCAAAACTTTCGATATCACTAACTAAACTATAAAGAAAATATTTTATAGATTGCGAGTGGGATCAAAACTTTCGATATCACTTCTAACTAAACTGTTAATGAAATATTTTATAGATTGCGAGTGGGATCTTAACTTTCGATATCACTTCTAACTGAACTATTAAGGAAATATGTTACAGATTGCGATTACTCCTTATCAAAATATTTAGTATTGTAGGTTCAAAAATCTAAATCTGTAAAAAAAAAAAAAATAATAAACTTAAGGTTTTTTTTTTCTTCTGATTTCGTAGTTTAATCAAGAGCTAGAACTAATTAATTGGAATATTTAGTACATGGTGATTCATTCATTAGAACAAAAGTTATTTAGATGATATGCTTGTCTTAACCTCACTTCACATTCTTTATCCTTAACGTCATAGAATTTATGCAAAATTTCTTATTTTAGTTGCAATTTTTCACAGTAATATTTTAAGTATTTCCCAAAAAAAGACTCTAATCGTAAATATTATTTTTTCTCCTTAAGTACCCTCTTTTCTGTTTTCATTTGCACCTATCAGTGTACTCAGGAAGTAAGTTCATAAACTGTTCGAAATTCGGTTATCTTATCTTTTGACTGAAATGTGTGAATGGGAAGATGTATGATGAATAAACATTTCTGCTCTTATATGATGAATAATGAGTTTTATATGACAAACAGTGTTCTCTTGAATGAAGGCAATTAATAAATCAAACTTTAAATGTATTATTATCAGTTGGAGTTATTAACAATTCTGTGTTTTGTTACGGTTAGTTTTTGTTTACGTTTATCTCTAATATCAATCACTAACTTAGTGTTTGTTCAACAAAATTTGTGATAAAAGATGTTTAAATGATTTTTGAAAAAAGTGTATTGAAAAATAACAAGAATTGATAAATGTTTTTGGCTTTAACTGATAAAAATGAGGAGTGTGTTTTTCTATCTAAAAAGAATATTTCAAAATGAAGTTTTGAGTTCCTTAGATTAACTTTGCGGGTTTGCATTTAGTTCCATTTCCCCAGCTCCTCCACAAATGAGAAAGCAAGAATTTCTAGCACATTTCTTTACTCTAAGTTGCGTTGTTGATATTGTTTTCTGTTGCGACTTGCGAGCATAATTTTAATTGATATAGTTATTCGAAATCTTGTAATTACATTAAGAGCTCGATACAACGAATACGGCATATTCCGAGAAGTCCGCTATTACGAAAAGTTTCCAAATCATCGTCATAATGTTAATATTAAAGATATAAAAACTGTATGTTGTATGAACTAAAAATTTTGAGCCACTCTCTATTTCAACAATTTTCATTTGAAGGAAATATTTATCTACAATTTAAGGGAGCAATCTCATACGAAAAGGGAAAAATGAAAGATATTTTTATCTATTTCTAATATCAATGCAGTATAAAGAAGAAAAAAAACGAACATAATTTAATTTTTTTAGTCATAAAGTTATTTGTAGGCGATCACCGCCCAAGTTATTGTCCTCCTGAAGAAGGAAAAATTCTACCATTTTTAAGAATTTAACCACACATTTCACAAGAATGAGCCTTTTGGTTACCACGTAACTACAATACTCCTTATTTAACTTTTCGGTTGTCTAATAGTGAAATCAATATTCAGAGTTATCGATAGCTGCGACAGCTATTGCATTTCTTTCCTTTTTTCCCTCTTTTGTCTCTTGCAAAAACTTCTATTCCATTCTACAATCAGTAGACAAAAGCAGTGTATTCTATGCATGTAATTTTACATCAAAATAGCTCAAAATAGAAGGGAAAGAGGTAAATGCCTTTGTTTCACCATCTAGATTTTTATTGCTATCTTATCATGAAATACGTGTATTTGTTTATAACTATAAACTCACTATAACGGAGGACATTTCTGTCACCCAACCCAGAAGACAACGGAACTCCTGGATTAAGCATTGGGGAAAACTAGCCGTCATGGAGAACTAACCCGCACTTGTGTTACATGGAGAGGGAAACCACGAAGACTTTCCTTTTTTAGCCATGATCTGCCTACCACAGAGGATATTTTATGTCAGCTTTGTGCTCGGTGCGAGCCTGGAGCAAAATTCCTATCAACCATCCACCTCTGGATTTCGAACCTGGATCACGTCATTGAGAGCGATCGCTATATACCCTGAGTTACCGGGGCTCTAAAATCAGTAGATTTTATTTTATTTTATAACCGTCGTTGAACAACCGACCCAATTTTGAGAACTAATCCGTGTTTGCGTTACATGGAGAGGAAAAGCACGAAAACTTCCAACGGTTACCCTGATGACATGGGAAGTTTTACCCATGATCCGTCTACCACTCGATACTTTTTATGAGCATTGTGGTCGATGCAAACCAGTGCCGAATTCGTGTCCACCAACCATCGCTGAGATTCGAACCCGAGACACCTCTTTAAGAGGCAAGCAGTCTCTCCCCCGAGCTTCCGCTGATCTAAAGTCAATAGATTTAAAATGCCTGAAGACAAAAGCAGTGTGCTGACATATTTAACCAGCATTTTTTTTTTTAATTCTGTTGCGTGAAATCAATATTTTCAAGCCTCTAGCACTTTAGCTGGTTCTCATTCCATTAAGTAATTACGCAAAAAATAATAAATAAACCTAATTACGTTCCAAAAGTGATTCAATCCATGTTTATGGCTCAGTAATTAAATTAATTAAAAAATATGTATAGCACAAGTTATGAAAAAGTTTTGCCTAGTAAACGCGTTTATGTTCTATCAGGCGATGCAACAACTTGTTAGAAAAAAATATAGATTGAATTATTTTTTAAGATATTTATGATAATTCATCGGTGACTGTGAAATTATGAATTATAATCTCACCTTATGAATCTGAAATAATGTCTGGTAAACGAACGATTCGAAAATTTTCATTTACATTTTTTTTTTCATACTTCTCTAATTTCGGGAAGGAAGTAATCATTCAATTTTAACAACTTACAATTTTTTTTAAACCTCAAAATTGGAAACATTGTCTTCTCTACACGAATATTCTTACATAATCTCATATTTTTTGACACAATAACCCTCTTTATACTTCGTTTTTGGACAAATCCTCTAATTTTAGGACCGCTTTCCTCCTCTTTCGATTGGTTGTTTCAAGTTGGCCGATTCTTTCAATGAAAAAGAAAAAAAAGCTCTTGTAAGAAGCTCTGTCTAAAACTGCACCACTTTACAATCACCATAATTTTCTCCACTCAGACACAATTAAAAGGACATCTTTCAAATAAGTCGATAGAAAACAACACGGGCTCCCAATTTCAAGTGCCCACTTCATCTCATCTTGCATCACCGTTCTCTGAGAAGGCCTCTCATATTTATTTTTCTCTCTCTCTCTCTCTCAAATTATGATGTGGATGCTAGATGACAGGACCCGTGCCGGTCCAGACCGTCCGGCACCTATTTCTGAAGCGTGTCGAGTGAAATCCCGTTTTTTCCCTATCGAGATCAGCGTTTTTCCCCATCTGATTATTCCGCCCGACTTGGAAAACATTTCTCGCTTTATTGTTATCTGTGTTCAGAGGTTGCGTTTGTGTGTAGTCGGATGGAGGTGATTGATGCTTGGGAATTGGTGGTTGGATCTACTTGTAACTGGCGCTTGGACGCTTTTCCTTGGGAGCTCCTGTTGCGGTACCGGCGGAAGGTATTCATGATAAATATGTTCATCATTTAAATTATTCTTTATTTTGATGAGGTGATCTGGGAATTATTAATTTAATCTCTCTAAATCTAAAAGAAAATATTTATGACAAATATATACCATATCAATGCACAAGTACTAAAACAACACATAATGTTTGTTTTAATCTGCTTGTTAGGAAATTATCTATTATTAATTATGTAAAATTTATTATATTTAATTCCTTTAAAGCTGAAAGAAAGCTTTTTTTTAAATTATATACCGTAACAGAAATAATTTTTCATTTTAATGAGGTGATCTGGGAATTATTAATTGTTTTATTTAATCTCTCTAAATCTAAAAGAAAATATTTATGACAAATATATACCATATCAATGCACTAACACAACACATAATATTTGTTTTAATCTGCTTGTTGGAAAATTATCTATTATTAATTATGTAAAATTTATTTAATTTAATTCCTTTAAAGCTAAAAGAAAGTTTAAAAATAAAATTATATACCGTAACACAAATAATTGTTTATTTTAATAAACTGATCTGGGAATTATTAATTTATATTTAATCTCTCTAAATCTAAATGAAAGTATTTATGACAAATATATACCATATCAATACACAAATACTAACACAACACATAATGTTTGTTTTAATCTGCTTGTTAGGAAATTATCTATAGTTAATTATGTAAAATTTATTTTATTTAATTCCTTTAAAGCTAAAAGAAAGTTTTTTTTTCCAAAACTATATACCGTAACACAAATAATTGTTTATTTTAATGAGCTAGTCCGGGAATTATTAATTGTTTTATTTAATCTCTCTAAATCTGAAAGAAAGTATTTATGACAAATATATACCATATCAATGCACAAAAACATATAATGTTTGTTTTAATTTGCTTGTTAGGAAATTATCTATTATTAATTATGTAAAATTTATTTTATTTAATTTCTTTGAAGCTAAGAGAAAAAATTTTTTTAAACTATATACCATAACAAAAATAATTGTTTATTTTAATGAGCTGATCTGGGAATTATTAATTGTTTTATTTCATCTCTCTAAATATAAAAGAAAATATTTATGACAAATATATACCATATCAATGCACAAGTACTAAAACAACACATAATATTGGTTTTAATCTGCTTGTTAGAAAACTATCTATTATTAATTATTTAAAAATTTAATTTCTTTAAAGCTAAAAGAAAGTTTTTTTTTAAAACTATATACCGTAATACTAATAAATGTTTATTTTAATGAGCTGATCTGGGAATTATTAATTGTTTTATTTAATCTCTCTAAATCTAAAGGAAAGAATTTATGACAAATATATACCATATCAGTGCACAAGTACTAACACAACACATAATGTTTATTTTAATCCTCTTGTTAGGAAATTATCTATTATTAATTATGTAAAATTTAATTTCTTTAAAGCTAAAAGAAAGTTTTTTTTTAAAACTATATACCGTAATACTAATAAATGTTTATTTTAATGAGCTGATCTGGGAGTTATTAATTTTTTTTTTAATCTCTTTAAACGTAAAATAAAATATTTATGGCAAATATGTACCATATCATTGCACTAATACAATACGCAAATAACTGTTTATTTTAACTCTCTAATTTGGAAATTATTTACTATGATTAATTATTTAAAATTTATTTTATTTAATTTACTAAAAGAAAGTTTTTTTTTGAAAAGTATATACTGTGACACATGTAATTGTTTGTTTTAATGCTGATCGGGAAATTACTAATTATTTATTTTATTTAATCTCTCTAAATGTAAAAGAAAATATTTATGACCAATATCTACCATATCAAAACACAAACACTAATACATTTTACTAATAACTATTTATTTTAATGCACTAATTTAAAAATTACTTATTACGATTTGTTATTTAAAATTTATTTTATTTAATTTCTTTAAATCTAAAAGAAAGTTTTTAAATATTGTATGCCGTAACACAAATAATTGTTTACTTTACTTAGCTAATTTGGAAGGTATGAATTATTTATTTTATTTAATCTCTCCAAATTCAAAAAAAAAAAAAAAAAAAAAAAAAAAAAAAAATTATTCATTACAAATATGTACCAAATTAATACACAAATACTACTAATACAATACACAAATGACTATTTATTTTAAGGCATTCATTTGAAAATTATTTATTATAATTAATTATGTAAATTTTATTTCTTTAAATCTTAAAAAAAAAGTTTTATTAAAAATACATAACGATATACAAATAATTGTTTATTATACTGAGTTGATCCGGGAATTATTTTATTAAAATTAATCATTTAAATTAATAATTAAAATTCATTTTTAATCTCTTTAAATCTAAACGAAAGTATTTTTAACAAATATTATACCATTAATTTTCTTAATACAATTAATAGTTTACTTTAATAGTTAACTTTAATGCGCTGATCTGGGACTTGTTTACGTTTATTTTATTTACCATTATTTTATTTAATATCTCTAAATCTAAAAAAGAAAGTATGGTACAAATAATTGTTTATTTTAGTCACCTGATCTGGGAATTATTAATGATTATGTTAAATTCATTTTATTCATTCGTGATCAGCGGCATGATTGTAACAATGTGGTCAGCATTTACTTCCCAGACAAGCTAGCACTCGCCACCGGGGATCGAACCTCAGTTCTAAGAATTTTTTTTCCTTATTTGATTCCTTTACGTAACAAAATACATAGAAACTCTCGAAACGGTAGCTCTCTTATATTATAAGAATGCCAGCCGCGCTAACAGGTGTAAGTCCAATTCCTTTTTCTACTAAATATGCATAAAACTTTTATGACTTTTGATAGCTGTCTACTTGTTTTTCGTCATTCCAGCTAAAAAATGCATATAAATTTGTGCCTTACTTTCCTAGATAGGAATGCCAGGTGCATAAATAGGTATATATATTTATAAATGATGAAGAATTGTACGTTAATGTTGTGACTGGTTCTATTAACTTTTCTGATTAGAACGATCACTATTTAAGGAATCTGAAAAGATTTATATCAATAAATTTTACTTAATTTATGTTATTTTAAATTTAGGGAGCGAAAATGTCGAGAACTTAGAAATAAGCATTGTAAGGTGATAATTGGTTTTATGTAATTTATAAAAAAAAAATTAAAAAAATTACCTTTGTGTCGTTAAAACTTTCTAGTTCTTTTAATGACTTGTTCAGTTAACGTTCTACTTGAAATGCTTATTCCATGTTGGATTTGACTTTCTTCAAGGTACTTAGGGAGCTTTCAAATATTACGTAAGCACTTTACTGAGGATGGGTTTGTGATTTGTTGATAAGGGGAAAAAGGGTATCGGCAATGCTTACGTAAGACATTAAAATTCCCTTATTTTCAATTTTTGTTAAATAAAAAAGAATTTTACAATTAGAAAATTCTGAATTTGAAATGAAATTCAAAAAAAGAAGGAATTGAAAAAAATTTCTTCTAAGTTTTAAAAGTCAAAAACTTTGACCACTTTAAGGAAAACATTGAAGATTTTTAAAAAAATGTTTTGTTAAAAATTTAAAAAAATACAGAATAAGAATGTAAATTTTGTTTTGTACAAAGTTATAACATTTATGAAAATTTCATTCAAAAATTAGTTAACTACATTAAAATCAAAACTGAGAGACGAGATTATCTTACGTCTGCATGGAGGGATTTTTATTCTCATTATTTTCCCCCCGCACAAGTTCATTCAAATTCCATGCTTGAATCATACTTTGCAAGTTTTGTCTGTCCTAAATTAAGATTGTAGTTTAATTTTATTTATCTGATTCGCTTTACTCAACATTTAGAAAATGCTTACGTAAAATTTGTGTGGCTAATTTTTATTTTTATTATTTTCTTCTCCATGGTGCGTAACGTTTTTGAAAAATGCTTAAAGGTGGTTATTTTTTATTTTCGTATTTTAAAAGCCCTTAAAGGTGCTTTTATCATTAGGTGTTTTTAAGAAATCCTTAATTTTCCTATTTCGAAAATGAGATTTTTTTCTTTACCATGTCGATTTTCGTATGAATGCAAAAGCATGGTAATCACATTGTTCTATTCACAATTCATTTGAACACGCAAGTATTTCGGCCTACTGTCGGTCCGTAGGGAATGAAAACGCCAATCATTTTACATGTCTGATGAAATACTTGCCGGTCTGCATTTGAAAATTATTTTGCATTTTGGTATTAGTGCTTAAAAATATTTTTTGGATGCTTAAAAAGTACTTAAAAGGTGCTTAATTTTTGTTGAAAGCTTTGGCTACGCACCCTGTTCTCGCTCAAGTTCAATTAATTTCCATACTCGAGTCTTCCTTTTGCAAGTTTTGTTGTAGTTTAATTTAATGTTATGCCTTTCACTATTTCTGAATACATAAATAAAATTTAGATTGTAAAAATTCTTGCCAAAAGAATGGAACATCCGATACGAATAATCAAGGATGACCTATCACAGGTTGTGAACAAGTGTTGAGGATTCGCGTGATCAAATAATATTACGCTATTATTTACGATTTCTGTCATGCTCTGATAAGTTCGCCGCAAAAAAGGAAACTAATTATGACTTTGAAACTTTGTTTGAAATTAACAATCATATTTTTAAAGGTTTACATCCGTCTTAAATCAACCTTGATTTAGTTAATTAGATAGAGCAAACTCTAAAATGCGCATTGCTAAATTTGTGTGCTTCTCTTTCTGTGGGATAAACGCTACCTGGTGTTTTGTTTTCTATTTAATTGTAATTCACTTTATTTTTTTCCGGATATTTATTTATCTTGTGGAATGAATACTTGTGGAACGGAAAAAAAATTAGGAAAAAGAGGAAAGCATATCGCACTTGCTTTCAATGAAGTTTTGAATTGTGTTAATAAAAACTTTCTGCCAAAACTTAATTTTATAATTAAATTGTTCTAACATTTGTTATAAAAAAAATCATCCTTCAGTGCATTTATCTGTGGTAAATAAATACTTGCTTCGCAACCCCGAGGTGTTCTGGTTAAGTTTTTTCATTTTACTGATAGTTTCCGTCAACTCCCCCTGTTTTTTTTCGTTGCGTCACATGTAATTTCTAGCATCATTTAAATTTATTCGCTTGAGTACGTATTATCATAAGTGCCTTCAGTTTCAGTTTAGCGTAGTGTAACCGCATCGGACCCTCGAGCCATTCAATATTGTCTGCTATCAGTCTACAATCAAACCAATCACTTAAAAATAAAGTATTTGTTTGTGTAACGTGACAATTTAAGTAAACGATTATAAATAATTTCGTTCCGTAAACACAAATTTTATTTATATGCACTTGAACTTAATACATTCTGCATTTTAGAACTACAGTAAGGTAGATCTATTATTCAAAACTATTAAAATAGTTAGAAATATTGTCTAAAATGTGTTACACAAATGATTGGAGGAGGTCGCAGCTAATGCATGAATCCATTTTGAATTACATGCAAATTTATTTAGGATTGCAGAACAATAAAAAAGGGAACATTCGCTACGCTTCTAATACTAAAGAAAATTTCAAAATTAAAATGTTTACAAAGATCGTGAAAAATAACAGCAATTGGAGGAATTTGCAACTTATGCTTACATTAATCTTGATTTACATGCAAATTTATTTAGGATTGCAGAACAATAAAAAAGGGAACATTCGCTACGCGTCTAATACTGAAGAAAATTACAAAATTAAAATGTTTACAAAGATCGTGAAAAATAACAGCAATTGGATGAATTTGCAACTTATGCTTACATTAATCTTGAATAACTTGCAAATTTATTTAGTATTGCAGAACAATAAAAAAGGGAACATTCGCTACGCTTCTAATACTGAAGAAAATTACAAAATTAAAATGTTTACGAAGATCGTGAAAAATAACAGCAATTGGAGGAATTTGCAACTTATGCTTACATTAATTTTGATTTACATGCAAATTTATTTAGGATTGCAGAACAATAAAAAAGGGAACATTCGCTACGCGTCTAATACTGAAGAAAATTACAAAATTAAAATGTTTACAAAGATCGTGAAAAATAACAGCGATTGGAGGAATTTGCTACTCATGCTTACATTAATCTTGAATAACTTGCAAATTTATTTAGGATTGCAGAACGATAAAAAAGGGAACATTCGCTACTCTGTATCTAAATAAAAAGAAATACTGAAGAAAACTTTAAAAATTAATACTGTAAATTAATAAAGTAATTTACAGAACTTTTTGAAATTTTGATTCACGCATTTAGTTCCGTGCTTTTTTAATCCACAATATGTAAAAAAAAAATTTTTGATAAGTTACATTATAGTATGGATTCCGGATCTACATTTATTAATATTCCGACAATGTGAAATTCCTTCCTTCCGTTTTGATACACGTCAGTGAATTGGTTAAGCTTACATAACAATCTGCTTTTTGCCAGCTTCTTCTTCATTAGTATGTATCACACAACAATACAACACCGAGGAGCTAAATGTGTGGCGGAATTCCTAAGAAATTAGGTACACATATCGTATCAATCCATCTTTCAATCCGAACGTGTTCTTTCCTCGACTCAACTGTTGCAGAATTTTTTTGTCTTTACTGCTCTCTCAAGAAACGGCAGTTTAGCAAAAGAAAAAGAAAAAATCGTGATTCGATTTTATGACAACGATTCCCTCTGTCACGGATTTGTTTAAATGCGTTATATAGAAAGTTAAGTGCTTTTCAACTTGACCTCCGAGAATTTCTAATTCATATCAAAGAACCTCTTTTTTTTAAAAGCGGACGCGAAATATCTGGGTCGAGATTATATTACTCTTATAAAACACTGTTCGGACATCTTGTACAGTCTGTTCATTTGATTTTATTTCTAAGAACTTAGCTAGCTTTTTTTTATTTTGAAGTGTGACTTGGATAAATTTAGATTTTCTGAATAAGAAGAAAAATTGAGGAATAATGACTTCTGCAAGCAAGTTTCAAGATTACTTGGTGTCATAGTTCTTATAAAACACCATTTGTTCGATTTTATACCTCAAAAACTTAACTGACTTTCTATTTTGAAATGCGGCTCTAATAAATGTAGGTTAATAAATAATTAATGAAAGTGGAGAAATGACGACTTCGATAACAAGTCTTCAATTCAGATGAATTTGGTATCATTACTCTCATAAAACACTGTCCCTGAATCTTGTATTCATCATTAATTCAATTTTGCTTCTAAAAACTGACTTAGTTTATTAATTTCTTAAACAATTTGGGTTTTCAGCTTATTAAAAAAAGTAATATTTCTGAGCACAAGTTTAAGTTTGTTTGGAATCATTACTCTTAGAAAACACTATTCATTCTATTATATCAAAACTAAACTAGCTTTTTATTTTGAAGTGCGACTACATGTGGATTTTATGAATAATTAATGAATGAAAAATTAACGACTTCTGTTAAGTTCTAAAGAAACCGACTTTAGATATATTTGGTATCATTATTTTTATGAAACACTGTTCCAACATCTTATACCTTGTGGAGCTTGAGGATTTAAATTTTAATAAAATAAATAACAGAAAACATCTTGTACTCTCAATTCATTTTATTCTCCAAATAAATAAATTCAATAACTGAACAAATAAATGCGTAACTTGTTTTCAGAATATCAAGAATAATACGGGGAAAACAATTGCATTTTTTACAGAAATCAAATGCCAAATGCATTTTTCAACCGCATGTGTGACGCTTTTGTGTTATTTATTTCATAGGATAGGAGAGGGTAATATTTTGTTGTTTTCCAAGAATCAAACTCAAATAATTTAATATTGCCTCTTAACCAATGACTATTTTTAATTATGATTACTGATTTATTTTGAACGAAGTCATTTTTGGTGATAGATTTTCAGTAAACATTAACTTCACAGTTTTGTTTGCCCTTATCACTGTAGCGTTCAGCTCTTACTTTTTTTTCTGGAATTAATTAATTTTTCTTAACATTCCCTTTACTTGACATTCACTTTCTCTTTGATAGTGACACGCCCGACTCTAACCTTGAAAACAATGTGCCCACGCGACGCCTAGTCAACTCAAATATATGCATATGCTTTATTTGGCTAAGCTTATCACTGAACCTTTTTACGCATCTAATATGCCATTTATTCATAACCTGATGAAATAGATTTCAAAATGTTTTCTTTCTAAATTATGTTAGGATGGCGTCTTAGTTTCGAGAAAACATATGAGAAATGATTTAGATAGCAAAATGTACAGTTCGTTTACTGAGGAGCCCAACTCCAACAATTTGCACAATTACATATTGTACTACTTAAATAGTGGTTTAATATCGTATTTGAGGATTCATAATTATGTTAGGGTGGCGTCTTAGTTTCGAGAAAACATATGATAAATGATTTAGATAGCGAAATGTACAGTTCGTTTACTGAGGAGCCCAGCTACAACAATTTGCACAATATTGCATATTGTACTGCTAAAATCGTGGTTTAATATCGCATTTGAGGATTCATAATAATAAAAATAATTAATATAAATTCTAAACTTATGAAAAAAATTACAGGTTTTTATTTATTTTTGGAGAAACAGTTTTTACACAACGTAACTTTCATTGTAGAATTTTATTTTTTTAGTGTGCACCTACTACGAACTAACATTCCATATTGTACGTCTAAAAAATTGAAAGCTAACTATTTAACGAGTACAAATAGATCTTTGACTAAAATCAGTATTGCTATTAATTAAATAGGTATTAGTAGGCTGAATTTGGACGCTTACGAAAATTGGGTTTAAAATATTGAATAATCCATTGCTTATTTAAACTATCTATTCTACGAGTTGTGTTTTCTATTTAAAATGTACTTTTCAGAAGTAGGGAAAAATAAACTTAATTGTTTTAAAATGCTTGTTCAAATTTCGATGTATAATTTTTTTAATGATTTTATAACTTAATTAATATTTTAATTAATTTTATAAATTATTGTTTTTATCATTGATGAACAATCTATTTTCTCATATTGCGTTTAGGACAGTTAATGTTCACCACTTTATCATCGTAACTTTGTATTTAACTCAGAATTTTTTTTCTATTAATTCTTCAAAGTTTTATAATGCACTTTTGATTTTCATTTTTATACTATCGACGAAAACCGTAAAAATCTATAGGTACCTTAAAAATCTTATTTCCGTTGTATTTATTTTAAAACTGCAAAATATTTGCACAGTTTTAATACGCACCAAATTTACTCAAATACGTTGTACTCACGAAATACCATTTATGTCAATAGTGTCTATAACCAATATTAAGCATCATTGATGCAAATAATAGTAGATATGGCAACTTTTGACGGTTCCCTATTACGAATGAGTACTCATCATCCTTTAAATTTGTTTTTTAGTACATAACTTTTTTTAAAATTTGAATTAGTATAATTGACGTCAATTATAGTTGGGCGATTTTTTTCGCTCTTAAACGAATTTGTACCATTTCTCCATTAATTTTGCTTTTTAGTACATAGTTTATTATTTCATTTCAATTAGTAACTATTACCAAAATTAATTACCATTGGCGTCAATAATATTATTAGCGTTTTTTTACATTTCTCCCTAACGAATTAGTACCATTTCTCCATTCGTTTTGATTTTCAGTACAAAGCTTTTTTTAATTTTTTATTTTATTTACCGTTGATTTTAAATTATATAGTTTTATAGTAACACGTTTTAAAAGCATAACTATAAACAAAATGAATACGTGGTTTCAGATAACATTAGAAATATTAATGTCTTGACGTAGTCCGCCAATGCTACCAGGATCACGTTGATCCTTCAGATAACCTGGCTTAACGAATAAAAAATAATTAAGTATTCAGAACGCGCAACGAGCAGCTTTTTTGATTAGAGATATAAGCTATAAAACGTCTCTAATGTTATCTTAAAAATATTTGACAAATCTGAGTCATCTGTAGTTTAGTTTAAAACAATGACTTCCGCTAAACCAATGAGAAAATTCTTTTTTTTTAAATGTCTCTGAAATAAAATGTAAGTAAAAAATCGAAAATCAGGCTTCGTAATTTGCTTACAATTGCTCTAATTTAGCTTCATACTGAATGTCGCATTTTTCGTGCCGATGGTATACCCGCAATCTGACACAAACATTATTTTACTTTATGTATAGATATGAATTTTTTTATTTAAATTGCCAGAAGTATATTTTCTTAAAAATTTAGGTGCTTTTGTGAAGTTTTTTATAATGATTTCGTCTGAAAATATTTAGAAATATTATTTCCGTCAGCTAAGATACATAAACTGTAACTTGTGGCATATGTCGTGTAAATAACTGATGTTAAAACCGATATCATTTAATCCGATTTCCTTATTGCATGCAAATTATGCTGTGATATCGTTTCCTTCACTTCATCGAACTGTTCTATTTTGAATATAACTGTTGAAACTTCTTTATTTTAAAATTTTAAGGTAAGGAAAGAGTTCTTTAAATAATGGAAATCATCTGCTTATCTTACATCCGGCTGGGACCATTATGTATGCTCTGTTGGCTAAATCCGTTACGTATTGCCATTTTCTTGTGCCTTGAAGGTTCGAATGTTAGCTTGTCTCGTGCGAGCTTGCATATTCTTTCCAATTCAGTTAAGCCTAATTTCCCGAAAAAGGAGGCTCATAGATCATTTGGATGTTTGAGATTTTAATTTTTTTAATGCATCCATAAAATAGTACGTTTTGTGTTTAGAATTATTAATACTGGTCCGATTCATTTAAAATAATCAAAGGAGTTCGAATTTCTAGTGCACTTGAAAAAGATTTTTAAAGAAAGGAATGTCTTTTTGACATAAAATTATCGAATTCATCTACTTAGCTTCTATTCTTCTGCTCTGTTAGTTGAAGCCGTTGCATATTGCCATTTTTTTTGCCTTGAAGATTCGAATGTTGGCTTGTCTCGTGCGAGCTTACATATTTTTTCCTATTTAGTTAATTTCCCGAAAAAGGAGGTTTATAGATCATCTGTAATAAAAGTTTTTTTTTTTTAAGTGCATTGATAAAATGGTTCATTTCGTGTTCGAATTCGTTCTTGTTAAAGCTGACGTGATTCACAAAATATAATGAAAGAACTTCTAATTTCAAGTGCACTTGAAACAAATTTATTATAATTTTTTAAAGAAAGAAAAGAGACTTTTTGATACCAAATTAGCGAAATCATTTGCTTAAACTTGCATCCGGTTACTCTGTTGGCTAAAGCCGTTACGTATTGTCATTTATGTGTGCTTTGATAGTTCAAATCGAATGAATTTTCAGCTATTTTTACGCAGTTTCCTTTATAAATAAATTCATTGAATAGACTAACATTAAAAAATAAGTATAATTAAACTTGATGTTACATTTAAGAATATGAACTTATTTTCATTGATCGAATTTTATAACGAATTGAGAAATTTATATAAAGCAGTTCATCTATTGAATTTTGATTTAGAATTACAAGTTTGAATTATAGTAAAATGTAAAAAAAAAAAAAAAAATTATGAAAAAAATTACCGTTCAACTAAATAATAACCAAAAATTCATTTCTTAGTTAATTTTTTTTTTTTTTTTTTTTAAAAAAAGCAGTATAACTGTATCATAACACAAGGAACAAAAAAGTGACCTTTTATGAACAGAAAGGAAAATATATAGTAGCAAATAAAAAAGTGGATGAAGCAGACATAAATATATATATATTTTAATCAAATAAATTATTCAAAAAAAAAAGTAATTTTGATATATTCAGAGTTCTCTGTTCTATGATAGTGACATCATCACTGTGTAAGTCTGGTTAATATAAAGTTTAGTGTCGTGAAAGATGTGTCAAAAAAAATTACGTTAAATTTTATAACTTTTGTTACATATCCTTCGCCCATTTACTGGTGTGAAAAATCCTATTTAATTATTTATTTATAAAGCCATAAGCTTTTTTTCATACTTACCTTGTTCTTATATTTTTTTATCATCGATTTAAGCTTCTATAATTGAAGAATTTGGGGCAATGTAATAATAAATGACACTTCTTTTAAAAATCAAATTTTTATTTATTATTTTTTCCAGATTGGTGCATTACAAATTTATGGAATTTTTCCTGACTAAGATTTCAAAACACAGAACCATCTAATTACATCTAACATCTGGTTAAAATACATACCTGCCTACTCGGAAATCTTTGTGTTCTTCAAAAACGTTATCCTAAACAATTTAATAATGTGGCTTATCACTATATTGCCTCAAGCCATTCACTTTTTGTTCCAAATAGCATTCCATTATTAAATATTTTGAAAGATGGGATTACATATTTATCGTTTGCGTCTTTCTTAGACGTCTCTATTTACATTGATATCTTATTAGTTGTTATTATTTTCATCATAATATTTGTATCGCTAAATTACCACCACTTATCGTCATTAACAGTTCCCTAAATAGCGAGGCTTTCGGGAAAATAGTTTATTTGCATTAACTCTTTCTTATAATAGCTGTGTGAGAAACTCTCGCGTGCAGCAAATGTAGCGTAGCATCCGGAGATGGGTAAGCTGTCAGAGAGGCATTCGATATCAGGTCAACCAGACAGGATTTTCCGATTGTTTTTAAAGTTACCATCAGAGTGTGTGTACACGCGAGGCTTTTTGTTCAGCGAAAGTGTTTTTTAGGTAAGCACTCGTAACGAACATTGACCGACGAACCAAAAAGTGTGTTGTGTTTTTTTTAAACTCATCCGTTATGTGCTGATGTTTTTTGATGGATGAACAATTATAATACATCGTAAACATGATTGGTATCGATCATTTGTTTAGTTAAGCGGAAATGTATTTGGAAAACATCTGTTTTATTATAATTTGTTTAAATTCTTTCTCTCAGCGTAGTTTTCATAATTTAAAGTTATGTGAATAAAAAAAATGTTTTTCTTTTTCTGATTAATTTGATATTTTTTGTATTAGACAAATAAATATACTTCACACAAAGCGGAAATATTTGGTTAAAACACGCACACACACACACACACATATATATATATATATATATATATATATATATATATATATATATATATATATATGTAAGCAAAAAACGCGGGAATAGTTTGTGGTGATAAAAATTTCTTTCTTGACATTTATTATGCATTCTCTGACAAAGTACTATGTTTTGTCAGGACTAAAAATAATAATCGTAATAACACGATATATTGTATTTAGGAGTTTAAGAGCCAGGGCCAATTTTTTATAATTCAGTTAAATCGGCATATTATGTAATGCAGTGTTTCCCAAAGTGTGGTACGCGTACCCCCAGGGGTACGGGAATAGCTTAGCGGGGGTACGCGTTCTTATGCAAAATATCTTGCAACAAATGAAAATTTCGAAAAATTTTATTTAAAAACAAAGCTATCCACGAAAATTTACGATTACGTATTTTTCTATTGCCTGAGTTAACAGTTGTCAACTGCCAGTTGAGATTTTTAACTTTTGTACATTTTTTATAGAAAAGAATACCTTCATTTTTTTTTTTATTAGGGGCACACAGAGTTACGAAAAATTTAGAAAGGATACATGAAAGTCACAAGTTTGGGAAACACTGATGTAATGGAAAGCTGCATAATCGCGTTTAGGTTTTCTGGAATTATATTAAGACAATTATTATTTTTTAACTTAATATTATCTGAAAATATATAAATAAAGTAGCCAATAGTATGTTTACTTTTTTGATGAAGTATCTGCTGTAATTTGAAAATGGATGCATTTCCTATTCCAGCTGCCTACCTCCATTGCAACTTTATCAATGAAACTTAGGTTATTAATAGTCGTTTGCTCGTGCAGCTTCGCTATTTTATATTAAAATTAAGGAAGCATTTTTAATGGATGTTTCGTTTTTACGCAGGGCTACACTTTAGCCCTGGTTTTTACGTACGTTTTTATTTCATCAGATATTTCCTCTATTAAGTACCATTCCCCACGAAATAATCAGGAGAAAAATTCATTTCTTCTTAAATTCGTATAAATAGCACGAATTTGTTTTAATTATCTTTTCAATTTCAAAAATCGTTTGCTCATTCTACATTGTAATATACTCTTATGAAATCAATTGTAACTTATATTAAAGGTGTTTCATTTTCACTGACACTATTCTTATCAACAAATATTTTTCTTTGTTAAGTACCATTACCCAGAAAATAATCAGAATTTATTCTCAGATTCCTAGAAATATTTGCCCATCTCTCTTTTCACTTTCAAAAGTCGTTTTCTCCTACTGCAGTGTTTCCCAAAGTGTGGTACGCGTACCCCCAGAGGTACGGGAACAGTTCAGCAGGGGTACGCGTTCTTATGCGAAATATCTTGCAACATATGAAAATTTCAAAATTTTTTGTTTAAAAACAAAACGAGCCATGAAAATTTACGATTACGTGTTTTTCTATTGGCTATTTTTGGCAGAATTAACAGTTAATAATTCGTGGTGTCAACAGCCAGTTGTGATTTTTAACTTTTGTGCATTTTTTTATAGTAAAAAATGCATTTATTTTTTTATTGGGGGTACACAGCGTTACTAAAAATTTAGAAAGGGTACACAAAATTCATAAGTTTGGGAAACACTGTCCTACTGCATAAAGAGAGAATAGGAGGGACATTTCTTAGAAGTAGCATTATATTTTGCTATTAATAGCATAATATAATGTACTAGTAGCATAATATAATGCTATTTCATAGAAGTAGCATTATATTTTGTTAAATTTCCTCTTGTCAATTTCAAAAATTGTTTGTTGTTTTAAAACTAAGTGAAATTTATTTCGGGTGTGTACTTCGTGTGTGCTTTCGTTCGTCTTACCTTCATCAATAAACAAATGAAAAGTACATTTCTTCTTAAATTCATAGAAATAACCTTATAGTTTGTTAAATTCCTTCTTTTTGATTCAAAAAGTCGTTTGCTCTTTCACTTAACTTATTTTTTATCTTTATCAGTTCCATTTCTTTGTTAGGTTTGCTTAGCCATGAAATAATCATTGTGGAAATAACATTATTTGCTTTGTTCCATTAATTTTCTTTATTATGTTCAATTACCCACGAAAATAATCAACAAGAGTACATTTCACATTTTATATCCCTAAAAACAACATTATAGTTGTTTCCAATTTTAAATGCAGATAAAAAAAAAAAAGGAAAACATTGCAAACGATGACATCAAGACATTAATAGAATAGATGGATGTTTTAATAACATAACTGTATGGATGTTTTAATAACATAACTGTATGGATGTTTTAATAACATAAATAATCATTTTTATTATTTATTCTAAAAATAATAAAATATTGGATACCAGTTATAATATGTAAGCGCCATGGATGTTTCAGCCCCTTGTTTTATTGATAAAAATGGTATTTCATTTATATAGTGTGGCAAATAAGTTATAATTTATAAGTTCAGCTTATAATTAAAGTTACAAAATTCGTTACAAAGCATCGAACGTGAACTTAGGGAATAAACGTGAATTTTTTTAAGCGGTTTTTACTTTTCTTTCTCGTTTAATCTTTTCTCGTTTGTTCATTCTTCAATTATTATTAATTTGAAATAAAAATGATGTGATTTTTTTTTAAATGATCAAAAAGCAAAATCTGAAATTTTTCATTTTCAGAGCTGGAAGTATTGTAAGGAAATGAAATATTTATGTTTTTGCCATATTCATATTTTTGTTTTCTATCATTTAAGTTCACCCTGTAATTTAAAGAGAAAAAGACTTCGATGTTTCTTTGCAAATGCAAGTCTTTTCTTTCAGTTCGTTGTTGTTTCATCTTTATAGATTTTAGTATTGTATCCTTTGAGGCTTATCTTTCTTATTTAAACAGAAAAAAAAACTGTTTTAGATAAAGAAGCCACCTTCTTCACTTAAATGATTTTTTATGTTGTAGTCCTGAAACTTTTACGTTGTTGTATTTACAAAGATTTATCATGTTATTTATTTATTTTTTGCTGGAATGTTGCAACCTAATATTTATAGGAAAACCCTGCATTTTTGTTTTCTTCGGACATGTTAACACTAACTTTCAAATTTTGCTGAACAATTTTTGTTTTGAAAGGAACTTTTAAAATAGTAAATAAATGAGTAATACATGTAAAGGAAACAATTAACACAATTTTTTTAATACTCACATACTTTAAATGATATTTTTTTAATTTTAAGCTTTTGCTGTTCCCTTACAATATTCCTTTTAGTAAACTATTATACAGCTATAACTTAAAGTGCCAAAATTTAGAAAAAAATCAAACAATAGCAATACAGAAAAGTCTTTAAAAAAACACTGAAGAGGCCAAACTGGAAGTGTAAAATTAATGTCCACTTCTGAACAAACCACTATATCTCCCTCATAATTTCCTGAGACTCATAATTTCCTCAGTGGCACTTTTGAGATTTTCTCCCATTTTCCTTTTTGATTAAAATTTTTTTTTTATTGTATTAATAAAAAATATTTTACGATCGTTATTTTTTGTGCCCTTTTTATTTTATTACTTAAATCCCTTTCAAAATTACACTATGTTTTACTTATTAATTACATTATCCATTTTATTTTCTTAAAAATCATTTTTTCGAAGTACCCAACATTTATAATCAAAAGAAATTTTTCAACTGCAATATTTTAGTAAAAATTGAGTTTCCTGTTGTTGTTGCTTCCTTTGTTGAATTGAATCCAATACTTCCACCTACAGTAAAAATTATTTATTTTTGATTGATTGATTTTTTTTTATTTTCCCCAAAAAGGCAAATGGTCATGAGGAATCTCAAGGATTAGCAACTATCAAAATGAAACCAGATGATCAAGGTCGATTTGGATTCAATGTCAAAGTAAGTGAATCATTGTTTTTATGTATTTCTTCTTTCAGTGTTAATATACAACACATTGCAAAACACTCGCATGTTTTGCATTGAATTTTTAATTATTTTTATTTTCCAAAATAAGCTTTCTGTCTGTATGCATACTCAATCAAACAACAACTTACCAAAGCATAATCATTTGGATATTTTCTGGAGAAATTGTTAATCAGATACATTAAAAAAGAAATATTATTTTAATGCATTGAAGAAATGTGATACTTACATAAAATTTTATTTTTCCTCAGCTAAATTCTTTCAATAATATTTTGATGTACTAATGACCTATGAGCTAAGTATGGTTTAAATTAAAATAATTAAGTGAATTATTTTTTTATTACGAATTATTTAGTTATGGTTAAATTAATTTAACCCCTAATTCTTTATAATTTTTATTTTAATATTGACTATAGCTAAGAACTGCCTCGAATCGTGCTTTGGAATAGAATTTAATTTCTATTCTCAAATTATATCAAGTTTTCTATAGATTTGTATGTGTTATAGTATCAGCAAGTAGAATTGATTTAATTTTATTTCATATTAAGTTTATTTGTAGCTTACTACTTATACACACAATTCACAAAAGCTCTATAGTTTCAGTGTTAATAGTGCCAAGCATAAATGCATTAATTTTGATAAATCTGCCATATAGTATAGAGCTTACCAGCGATTAAGTTTTAAATATAAAGAAAGACAATCAATCTATTTTACTCTGTAGTTTAAATGCCCATTTAAAACATGTTTTAGGGAAGAGCTTGAATTTTGTTAAGATTATTCCCAAAAAAAATTTCAATGAAATTTTGGTAAATTATGTATCCAAATTATTTTTTATCATACTACACTAGCAAAATAAGTTATTAATTGTGTTTTTTTACTTTTTTCTGCCTGTACCTCATTGTTTATTTAAAAAGAATTACACAACTCTTTTTCTAGTCTTATCAGGTTGAGTTATCAATTTCAGCAGCCGAAAGAAAACTTTTTCTACCTTTAACTTATTGTTATAATCAAACATAGTGACTCATAGTTTGCTTTATTGTTATTTTTTTATCTACAGGGTGGAGCAGACCAAAATCTTCCCATTTTGGTATCAAGAGTTGCACCAAATACACCTGCTGATACTTGTATTCCGAGACTAACTGAAGGTGATCAAGTACTTATGATAAATGGTCGAGATGTTGCTGGATTGACTCATGACCAGGTGACATTTCAAGTTCATGCCTGTTTTTAAATATTTATAATAGTCATAATTTTTGAATATTGTACATCAATTATCAATTGATGCATCAATTTTCCAGTCATCTGAATGTTTTAATATTATAGGCTTTATAATTGTACTCTGAAACTACACTAAATATTTCACTTTAAAAATTATGATTGCATGTTGAACCAAAATACCATGCAAAACAATCTCTTTATTGCATAATACTGTAGATGAACTTCTACAGAAATATGGTACCATTTATTAAAATTGTAACACAGCTTTGAGTATTATACATCAATTGTCAATTGATACATCAATTTTTTATCTAACATTTAAATATTTTAATCTGGTCCTTAAACCCTTATTGTAATGATGCTGCATTATATGGGACATTTTAATTGTATTCTCTGGAATTACATAAATTTTACTAAGAGTGTAGTTGAAGTTCATTTAATAGAAAATAAGATATGCTTTATGATATTCACTCTTCCCTAAGTCCTCAAAGGGTTAACCTTCTTCCACTAAATATGGTGACAAAAACCCTAAGGTACTCCAGTTATTTCTCCTCTTTAATTTATTTTCTTCTTAGTTTTGTGTCAGATTTGAAACATTGTTTGATTTTGTTACATTGGTTATGTGATAATATTTGTGCTTAGTATATATTGTCTTACCATAAACATTTTTCGCTGCTTCTGACATTTTTGCCCTTAAACCCTATATTTAATCTAAATAATCTCACACTATCAGATAATTTATTCTGTGATTTATATTTTTCCTACAACCCGTGATTAATTATTATTATTTTTTTTTTGAATTTTTGATCCTATTTTTTTTTTCTTCGTTATCAGGCTTACATTTTGATCTTTTCCTTCATTCTCTTATTATAAGTGATAAAATTCTCACAGAAGAATTTTCAATTTTCACTATTATGTGGTGCTAATTTAATTTTAAAGTTAGTCAGAAATACTAAGTTAATATTTTTTTGTAATATTAAGTTTTTAATTTTTTTAAAATTTAGGTTGTGAAACTAATACGAGCTTCTCGAGATCGTCATCCAGCTGAGTTAGTTTTAACCGTACGTCCAAATGGTAAGTTTTTTTAAAATAAACTTTAATCTTAAATGTTTAAAATTGTTTTATTTATATCTTTTTGTAAGAAAGCTAACTGTAAGTGTTTTGAACAAATTCGTTATTATTACTGAATTTTGAAATTCATCTTAAAATCTTATGCAAGGTATAGTTTAAACTGTTTGGAGATATTTGCAGTAAAATTCTAAGTGGTTGTTTTGTAACTGAAAACTAAAAGTAAAAGAGTTTCTTTAATTTTAGTACAGGGGTTATTATATTGTAAAGTTTTTGTACTCTATTTTTTTTGGATGTCTTTTATTTGAACATATGCGTAAGCTGATAAAGTTATGATACAATACTACAATGTTGATTATTTTATAATGTAACATGATCAAGTTTTATGCTGTTTAAATTGTATGATTTCAAAATCAAAAATGTCTGTTTTTTGTTAATTTTTCGTAAAGTTCTATTTAGTCTATAATATTTTGTCAATATTTCAAATAAACAAAAATTTGTATGGAATTAGTTGTGAAAATTTATATTTTAGAGAATAGTGATCTTTTTTGTAACTAATGTGCTCTCAAAACAACGCTATCAGCATCTATTCAATAAACCGCAAAATTGCAAATATTAATCTGCAAAACCTTCATCAAAATCCAAATTTGTTTTGCCTGTGGTCCAGTGAAGGCAAAACCAAATCTAGTATTATAAGCAAATTTGGTTCAATATCATTGAAAATATCTAAAGCTAAATTTTCATCTGCTAATATCAGGTTTTTGTTGGAAATATTTATAAAAAAATTCCTTTGATTTAAACTGTATTTAAAGTTTATACTACACATAAAAATCATATGTTTGAAATCAATTTGAGTGTCAAAAAAATATTTGTTTTAGATATTTGTTTGTTTGTAAAAAAATATTTGTTAAGATTTTTCCATTTTTCAAAAGAGTTTTCATCTTAAAAAGAATTTTACACAAAATCAATCTGCAATACTCACTCTAGGTGTCTGGTTATTACTACCTTGGTTATATCTGTTAAAAATATTTTTAATTGAACTCTAGATTCATAAATCTTTTATATTTAACTATTTTATGTATTCAGCTAGCTGCCCAATTAAATATTAATGTATTTCATAGTGCTAGAAATAAAGTATATGATTACTATGTAATATTTTATAAGTTATATATCAAATGTACCCCCTTCGTCAAACTCCCTGCCTGAATTTGTCCTTGGCTATATCTGACGTATCTTATTACAGTATTAGAAATATAGCTGAATATAATTCTGTTGTATTTAAGTAAAGATTAAAGATTTATTTGGAATAAATGGTTTGAATAGAGTAAATTGCTATGTGATAAGAAAAAAGGAAAAATTTGCTTGTATACTTTTCAAAAAGAAAAAGAAAATTAAATTTCTTCTATTTTTTTCTGCTCTTAGCTTTGTAGTTGTGATGTCTTTTAGTCCTAATTTTGATTTGTTTAATAAAATTTTTCTTTTTAAGTCTATGCTGGAGAGGATGTGGAAGAGCCAGATTTTCAATATATACCTGATGCTGACCATGTGTCCTCTAAAGTTCCACGTTCGGATGTGCTTGCTGAATCCATGCTACTTCTTAGTGATGGTTTAGAAAGTGGTGCAGCTATAGCTAGATTTGATGTGAGTGGAACAACCTAGACTTTATTTATTTATTTTTTAAAAAGAAGTGCATAATAGTATAAATATCTTGTAACTTTCTTAATTGTTACAAATTTGAAGGAAAAAAAAAAGGGTTACAATACTTTTATTTCAAGACAAGAATTCCTCATAAAAAGTGTTTTATTTTTCATGTAAAACTTGAGGTCACTTTAAGTTATATTATGAACCTCAATGGAACCACTAATTTGAAAGATCATAATTTTATTTATGAATATTTTTTTTATTATATCATTACTAAGTATCCTATAATATTACTAGCTTTTTCTTCATTTCTAAATAACTTGATTTCTAACAATTTTTTAGAAATTTATTTCTTTTCTCTTTGAATGAAGTATAATTTAAAATTCGCTATGAGATGTGCGTTTTAATGTTAACAACTCTATTTTAAATTAATAGTTATTGATAATTCTACTGTTAATTTAGCAAATTTCATTATTTTAACCAGAGCATTCATTCTTATTTTTAAGGAACTTTAGCCATAACATTCACCCAGTTGCACATCTATTTCTGTTATGTGTTCTGCAATGCGCATAAAAAACTAAAGAAATCAGTTTTAATTTAATTTACGAATTTTGCAGAAGATTTCCTGACTTATCGCATTTATTTTTCCTAGTTTGGATGAAAGCTATATTTATTTTGTTTTAATCATTCATTTCTTTATTTATAGCAATTGTACAGGAAAAAACCAGGCATGTCTATGAATATTGCTAAACTACCTGAAAACCTCAACAAAAATCGATATAAAGACATATCACCTTGTAAGTAAAACCCATGCATTGTTGAGATCTTATCCATAATGCTATCATGAAGTATCATGTTATAACTTTTCTTTGCACTATCTATTTTATAGATGACAGCACCAGAGTGATTTTGCATGGAGGATCTAATGGGGATTATATAAATGCCAGCCATGTAAATGTGAGTAATTCAAATGCATTGTAAAAAATACAGCCTATTGAAATTATACTGGTTCCAATAAAATTTTTATTTATTTTTGTGTAGATGGAGATTCCCACATCAGGTATTGTAAACAGATATATTGCTTGCCAAGGTCCACTTCCAAATACAACCATGAATTTTTGGCTGGTATGTGAAAAATTTTGGAGTGTTATTTAATATTTTGGATATAGTACAGAATGTATAACTGCTTTGTGGAACTAAAATTTACATTTATAAAACTGCATGCATAACTTACAAATTTATTTTTTAAATGATTTTTTAAAGCAGAATAATAGATTAAGGGCAAATATGATTTTTGACCTATAAAAACATGTACGTAAACACGATGTTAATAAAACATGTATGTAAAATTTGGATGTGGTGCAGAATATATAACTGCCTTGTAAAACTAAAATTTACATTGATAAAACCACATTCGTAACTTTCAAATTTATTATTTAAATGATTTTTTAGTGCAGAATAATTGATGAAGATAAAATATGATTTTTAACCTCTAAAAAAATGTACGGTTTCAAAAATCCTATGTAGAACAAAAAAGTTCTTGGATGAGCTTTGAATTTATTTTTTTTTAAAATCCGCTTGATCTGAATACTCTTTCTTGTTTAAATTTTATTAAGTAAAAATTATGCTTATATTTTGCTTAAAAAATCCATCAAATGTTATGTTTATTTCACTTTGTGCGGAAATTGTATGTTATATTTTAAGTGTACCTAAAATTTACAAAAAAAAAAAAAAAAAAAAAATAGAATTTTGATTGTATTAAAATATTGCTGTTCTAAAAAATGCATATAAAAGTTTTGTTTTAAACTTTAATTAGCTTTATTCACTATGTATTGACATTTTTATTTAACTTATGTAATTTAATGCAATTTAATTATTTAATATGATTATTTAATGCAATTATGAAGAAATCTATAGTCTAATATATTTATTTAGATGGTATGGGAACAGCAATCTACTTTAGTTGTAATGGTCACTACATTAATGGAAAGAGGAAGATCGAAATGTCATAAATACTGGCCAAATCTGTACGATACATTAGAGCTTGGTCCCCTCCGTGTCACATGCATAAGAGAGCAGGAAAAGTCATCATTTGTCTTTCGAGAATTTACTTTGATTAATAATGACGTAAGTAACTTTTTAACTTTGAAAGTTTTTTAATATATGATTTAAAATGATACTATTTGTGCTGTTTGTCATTATGTTTTTTCATTATTTTAAATATTTTTTAATGGTCCAAAAATTATTTAATTGATAAAAAAGACTCGCTGAAGACGCTGCATTAAACAGTTCATCATCCCTATTTTCTGTAGCTCCCAAAATTTGTTCAAGATTTTGTAATATGTCATTACAAAATCTTGGAACAATTTTTTGAAGGCTATAGAAATTGCAGATGAAACTCCATTTAAAACACTGACATGATACAGCACTAGTACTTGTAGTTGTTTTAAATTAACAGGGTGCATAGCATTTTTGAAAAGTGCTTAAAGGTGCTAATTTTTGATTTTTGTTTTTGAAAAATGCTTAATTTTCTTTTTTTTCAAAATGAGATTTTTCCTTCACTGTATTGATTTTTGCTTTGAATTATGCAAAAAGATGCAGTTCACATTGTTCTATTCAATGTTTTCACAATTAATTCAACCCCAATCTATGCCGGCGTATTGTCAGTCTGTAGGGTATAAAAACGTCATTCGTTATACATGATTCAATATTTCATGTACAATTGTCAAAAACAATGCCAAAAGTTTTTTTTTTTTTTTTTTTGACATGACAGTTAAGGCCATCAATAGTCAAAAACTTTCCAACCCTGCCTAATTATGATATTTTTTAAAGTGCTTAAAAATATTTTTTGAGTGCTTGAAAAGTGCTTAAAAGGTGCTAATTTTTTGTTGCTACTCACCCTGATTAAGTTTCTTCGTTACTGTATTCACTTACATTTTTGATTTTAGAATTGATTTTTCATTATTTTTTGACTATCCTAAAACTATTTAATTGAAAAAAAGACAGAATATCACTTGCTGAAAGTCTGCACTTGATAAATTTTTCATTACTGTTGTATGTGATGTTGATATTTGGCAAGGAATTGTATAGAAATATTTTGTCATTAGTGCTGTTTTTATCATCTTTACCAATTTATTTATTTTCTTTCTCAAATAAGTCATATATTTATCTATATTGTTTTAGAAAAAAGAAGAGAGGCATATAACTCATATGCAGTACACAGCCTGGCCTGATCATGGTGTTCCAGACGAACCATCAGACTTTCTAGAATTTGTATATCAGGTCAGACAAAACAGGATAGGAATGGTTGATTCAGCAATTGTCCATTGCAGGTTAGAATGCTTGATATTGACATTAAAGTTTTATTGGTGTCCCTTTTTATCTGAAATTACAATTCATAAACCATAATGGCTCAGTGGTTAAGGGTGTGAAGTGCTGTTAGGAAAGAATTGGTATCCCAATCTCTGGTAATGGCTTGATAAAGCCTGCTCAGCTACCAGTTTGCTTGGGAAGTAAAGGCAGTTGATATGCAAGGATGATCAAATTTTCATCATCATGCCATTGGTCACAAAATTGTGAGAAATTTTAAACTTCATGGCCCCTCACAACAACATAAACTTTGTGACCCTAGGCTGTTGTGGGAATGCATGTTTATGATTAAAATGGAATAAAAAATGAAATTTTCATAATTGTTCCTCAGTATAATAAATGTTGTTAAAATGATTCTTGCCACAACATTACATAGAAATGATTTGATCATACATGAAAGACTTTCTACTCATTTGATGGAAGTTTAAAATATTTTTGTCTACATTTTCAATTTAATTTTTGTTTCAATACCATTTGAGAAAATCACCTTCAGAGAGCGCAGAAGTTGGCAACTGGGCTATGGGAAGTTTTTGCTCATAGCTTAGCTCAGTATTTTTTTTTAAGTTTGATTTTTTTTTTACTGTATAGCTTGATGTATCTTTGAAATAAATAAAGTTAATATTTTAAACAAGACTTTCAAATGTTGCATATGCCATTTTTAAAAAGCTTTCTGTGAAATAAGGATTTCTTAAAAAAATTAAAGTATTACTGTGTTTTTGATTTAATTCAAGATATTTAATATTTATAATAATTATTTTATTTTTATTGAACAAATGTTGTATTTTTTAAATGATAATTTCGCTCCTTTATATAGTGCTGGTATTGGGCGTACTGGTGTTTTAATATTGATGGAAACAGCAATGTGCCTTATTGAAGCAAATGAACCTGTCTATCCACTCGATATTGTGAAGGCAATGAGAGATCAGAGAGCGATGCTGATACAAACCATTGTAAGATATTTATATTTTCACTTTTTTTATTGTTTAAATTATACTTTTGCTTTTTAAGTACAGTACAGTGTTGATTAACCAAAATGTCTAAATAACCGAATCAGTACAGGACTCGTTTTTTTTTTCCTGCCTTCTCCAACAAAGTAATGATAATAATTGGTTTTCTTTTCTTTTCTTTTTTGTTATTTACATTTTCTATTTCACAAGCATTTATGAAACTAATTTTCTTAAAATATTATGGTAATAAGCATTTTCAAAATCTATTAATATCTATCTTTAGTATGTATTACCAAAATTTAAAAAAAACTATTTTGTTTAATATCATAAAGCTTTTAGCTATAAAATACTAATGAACAAAATTAGATTTAAAAAATATACGATTTAATTTTCGACATTTACAATTTTCTACATTTTATCACAATTCTCACGTTTTTCAAGGAATCTCACAGATTTTCATTTTGTCTTAGAGTTTTCAGGGTAAAATTCTAAGAATTTATGATAAATCCAGAAAATTTTAACTGTATGAAGGAAAATTAAATGTTTTTTCCATCTAAATTTGCTCATTTCTTTAATTTTAAAATTTTTACTCAATTTTTTGAAATTCTGTTTAATGTATTCATCATGAACTTTTATATTAAAAGGTCCAGATGTGAGTTGATTTTGGAACTGTTTTTTTAAAAGTGAATTCTGGTGTTGAACTTAATATTTCTGGCTTAAATATTTACCATGAACAGCACCAGTTTATGTGGATATGAGCAGAAACCAATAATTTTCAATTTTCACAGTACTTTTATTTGTGTTTTTTTTTTTTATATATATATCTGGGAGATTAACTTGCTCATTTCGATTTGCTATTCTAAATATATACGTACTATATGTTATATTATAGATACTAGTTTTTGTTTATTGAGAGGGAGAACTGTTTTATTCTGACTGTTTAAAAGTATTGTTTTTATAATTTTGAATTTTTTCTGAATTAGACCTTGTCTTTTACTGTGCAAACACGAGTAAATGATTGTTATTCTTCATTCTATTTATGCATACTGTGTTAATGTCCCTTCTTTTTATTTATAATTTTGAAAACAGAATTCTTAAAATATAAGTTTCTAATAGATTATAAATGCATTGATATCAGCCTAAGTAATTAAAAGTAAATATTTCTTTTATTTGTAGAGTCAATACAAGTTTGTCTGTGAAGCTATTTTAAAAGTATATAATGGTAAGTATCATTTGTGTAGTAATTAATTTTTTCTGGTTGATTTTTGTACTAATTAACATGTTTCAGGATTTAAATTGTGATTATAAAGCATTTGTCATTTGGCAACTGCTATCATTATGAATTTGTTTTCTAAGTTTTTTTTTTTTTTTTTGTAATGTTTTGTGTTCTCTTTGAAATAGCTAATATTTGTGTATAATTATTTATAAAAATTCTAAGTAGTTTCTTTAATATTCAAAAGTAATTAACTAATATATAATGGAAGCTCTAAACAATTCAATACATTTATTGGTCACAAAATTATCCAAATAAATCAAAATGTTTTTAAACTTCATAGTTATAAATAGTTAAAGTTTTATTTTTTGCTTAAGATAATTAGTAGTAAAACTATTTCACACATTTTTTTTTCAATTTCTGAAAAAAAATTATTTAAAAAATAGTTTTTTATTTTTTAAATGAACATTATTTAATGTTATTCATTAAAAATTTGAAAAAGCATTTTAGAATTTTGAATTACTTTTTAAAGCATAATAGCTCTACATTGGTAAGCATGCAATAATAATTTTGGTTAGAATAATTAACTATAAATTTAAACTATAATGAAATATAAAATACAAGTGGGATGGTTAAAAAATAATTTTAGGTTTCTGTATTCTATGGTTCTTTATCAAAATGCTGTTCATTTAATTAGTTTTTAATATATTGATCATAATTATGCTCCACGTTAGTGATATTACATTATTATCATTTCAGACATGTTCAATGTGGCATTCATTGTTTATTACTTTCTAGAATTTCTATAAATTGATTTTAAAATTTGTCACTGGTAAAAATGTAGGGTGAATGTTTAGCATTGTTGTTTTGTTATTATTATTTACGATTTTGATGTCAATGTTTTGTGAAAATATGGGAGAGAAACACATGATTTTAAATAAAATAAAAAACTTCTATTTATTGCAATTTATTTATTTAAGGCACATATCTATTCTATTGTTTGCTGATGGTAAGAAGCAAACTATTGAAAATAACTAATTTTCTATCTTTATATACTTAGTCTTCCATAATCATTTCCCCTGATATTTCTTTATAGAATTCTCATCGAAAAAGAAATTGTATGCACTTCTGCTGTGCAATTGAAAAAACATGATAGATTTATAGAAAAGTGGCTTGACAGTTTTGTTCTTCTTTCTATTGCTAATACTATGAATGCAAAAATTGATAGAATGAAATTTATTTTTGAAAAAAAAAATTTTTTTTTCTTTGCAATATGTTGTTTATCAAACAAAGATGCCAAATATATTCAAATCTCAAATTTGAATTTTTTGTTGCTTTCATTGATTTTTCTATTGCACGGCAGACTAGAGTTCTCAAATTAGATTTAAGTGAGGAAGGAACAAAAATGCATAAAAAATTTGTCAAATCAGTAGCAAAAGTAATAAAATGAGAAATGTTTAAACTAACCAGTGATATCCTGATGAAACTTGGAACTGTTTTTTTAAAGTACCGTTCAACTTTTTTTTCCAATGTCAACGAAACAGGTTTTAATGTTTCCAGTTTTAGGGATAGGGATTTGCTATATTTCATTAACCTTTTTGTTTTACCTACTGAAATATTAATTTTTCACATGTTTATTTTTTACAATGATTGTGAAAATGTATGTTAAGAGTATTCATCCTCACAAAACGCATTGAATAATTAGATATTTTTTTTTCAGAAAAAATAGTAAAACCTTTGAAAGAATACCAAAGGTGAAATACTTCTTGAAATCTCTAAGCAGTTAAAGTTCGACAGTGCCTCTGATTATAAAAAGTAACTCATGGACATTAGCATTTTTGAAGATTTCAAGTCTCTTACCAAAAATTGGTAAATTGAGTTCATCTGTAAAGGAAGTTTGTCTAGATAAGTCTGCAGCTCTCTGAAATGTTCTTTAGAACTTTTCATTGCAGCCATTTACTTTTGATGTAGAGTGAAGTTAAGATATTTATTGTTAGTCACTTGTGGGCAGTGATAGTTTTGCATTTTGTTTAGATATCGGAACCGTTCAGAAATACTGTATTGTTGGTGCTTCTGTTGGCCTAGCTACGCCCATAGCCATTGTACAAATTTACCATGGGCACAGCTCTTTTGGTATATTTGTATGGGTTTATATTTTTGTAGAACATTTATACATTGTATATAAAAATGACTGTAGATATTTTGTACTTTGGTGTACGGAAGAAATTTCTTTTTCTTTCATGTTGATAGTGTATATGTTTGACGGCTTTTCTCGTTATCCCCACCATCTCTGAACATAGTGTGCATATAGATAGAATTAATTGGTTGAATACACTGAAAAATGTATGAAACCTTGTATTTATATATAATGTACATCTTTAAGTTAAAATTGTAAATAGATTTTCTTTTTCTTTTGAGTGTAGCTGAAAAAACTAAAAAGTATTTTCTTTTAAATTATTCTTGTATTATGTAAAATTTATTTATACAGAAGAAAAAAATTAAGCTATTCACTTGTTACTTTTTAGTTGAAAAAATATTATGATTTTATTTTGTTGTTTTTTTCTGTTATAAATTTACTTTCAGGTTCTTTACTTGTATTAGTGTGCCATATTAAGATCTATAATAATTTTTTTATATTATTCTTAATTTAAAATTACTAAAATTTAAAATAAAAATTAATAAATTTAGAAATGTAAAGTTTATGTTATAATTATATGTAATTCTTTTAAATTAAAAATGATCTCCAACTATTTGTTTTTATTGAACTCATTTTTTATCATAATTTTTTTTCTGATCAAATATTTACTTTTTTTTTTATTTATAGATTTAATTTTGAAAAAAATTATAATTCTAATAACCTGTTTTTAAAATTGTGTTAATTAAATATATATGTATATTTAAAAGTATTATTTTTCTATTACTGATAATTTAAAGTTTTTAGTTCAAGGTTTAAATCATTTAATACACATTATCAAATTTAAATTAATGATTAAGAAAAATTAAAAGTTACTTCTGCCTCTATCCTTTCCTTTAATTTCCATGACAGAAAACAAACAATTGTTTCCATTTTAATTTTAAGTTCATATTTAAAAATATTTATTTTAACCTTTAAAATGAATTGACATTTTATATTGTAGTATTGTCATAGAATTTTAATGGCATCTTTTTATATTAAATGTCCTAGTCTCTTTTAATACATAATGTTACCCTGTCAAAGATACTTTCAGATCTAAAAACAGAACATGTTTTTGTTTGCATGACTTTTATACAACACATTGTAGTCACATATATGTTAAACATAATTAGTGAAAATTTTGTAAAACCTGCATTTGTATTGATTTTTTACAATGTTTGTAATGAATATTTTACTGCCACAAGCCTTTCATCAAATGTACTTCCGTTTATAGCTATAGTAAAACCATTAGCTGACTCTTTTCATCAGAAAATTATGTAAGAATTTCTTAAAATAAAGCTGTTGAAAGTATTTTTAAGCATGATGTGTTTTATCGATTTTATTTCATTGTTTTTCAAAAAAAATACAAGCTTGGTTTTCAAAGACTTAAAATATTTTACGACCAATTTCTAGGAATTGTTCTTTTGTTACCATTCCATTTTGATCTCCACTTGCAGTACTTATCATTTCCTGATGTAAAGAAAAATATACATACACAGTCTGTTTTGTACTCTATATACATATACAGTACAAAAATATACATATCAATTTTGCAAATTTCCCTATTTTGCCTTTTTTTCTTCTCCGAGGAATCGAGCATTTTAGAAATTTCTTCGTAAAATTACTTCCAAATAGCTAAATGAAATGAACTGAAAATTCTCTTTAACGAACTTATCTTTAATATACACTTTTCCTATTTCCCAAAATATTTCAGAACATTTCAAACTTGCTAACTCATTTTATGGGGGAAATTACCTTGAATTGATTTTCGCAGCTACTTAACTTTTAGAGATAGTGGTAAAATCGCTTTCCCTTTTTGTTTGCATTTCATACATACCAAAAATCTATTTTTGAGAAAACATAGAAATTTCTAAAGCATGGAACTATGATATCACAGAACGTACTATTCGTAACAGTTTTGCTAAAGCTAGGTTCTTAGCGCAGAAAATTTGGAAAGTATGGAGGACAAGGATGACGTTCCTTTAGAAGAACTTACAAAATGAGGGTACAGCTAAGAAAACCACTAAATTAATGATGATGTACTGATTAATGATTTTCTTTTTATTGATTCTGAAGCTGCAACCACAGAAACATTTACTGAATCAGATATTTTGGATAGTGCGAAAAATAAAAAAAACTATTCAGTAATAAATAGTGAGGAAGACGAAAATGATGAAGAAATCACTAAGCCTTCATATGTTTAAATCATTTGAGACAATTCGATTGTAGATAATAATTTACAAGATAAAAATGTATCAATTGCTATTTTAATTATGTCTTGTGTTCATAAATTTAAAACCTGATCTGTGTTGTTTAAGTATTTCAAATGGTGATTTTCTATTCAAATTTTCCATATAACGAACTTTTTATCAGGATTAAACGACTTCATTAAATAGAGGTCCGACTGTATTATGAATTTCAATCACAGATTCAGTAGTTGTTATCAGAATGTCTAAAGCATACTTTGAGCAACTATAAAATTTTCCTCTCAATGTGCACTACTTTTCTAAAAACACATGGGAAACCCATTATACCAGAGAGGAATTTACAGTGTGCATGCAATGATGAAAAATACTAACTATACAAGCAAGCGCCTGATGCATTTTATTCAATCAATATCTACTAATATTGTTGTCGAAGTATCTCTTATGCAGTGGATGCTAAACATTATATTAATAAAGGCTGTTCTAAAGAAAACACTCATTAAAATGTTGAGGGCGCTATATTAGTGTACAGCTCACCAAAAAGAGGAACATCTTAACTTTTGATCAAGAAATAGAATTTTCACTTATTAGCAAGCAATCTTAATGGGTCAAAGGGGCTAACCTTAAGTATGACTTTTTAGTGGATGATTCTTGACTCTCAAAACATAGAAGTAATTAATATGGGGAAAACCCAATAAGCTAGTTTGGAAAGGGGCCGAAAGTTACTCAATTTTATTAGTGATAATTTCAATTTTTGAATGTCCATATCCTTGCATTAATTTGAATGAATTAAAAAAAAATTTGCACTAATAAATAATAATAAAACTTTATTATCCAAATATAATGTTAGATGAAATCTTTTTTAACATTCCTTATTAATTTTATAATCGTAAAAAAATTTTGGACTTGAAGGTATACAAATTTTATAATATTTCAAACTGTAAAATTTTAACTAACAAAATTTGAAAGGAATCATTCTTGATATAATTTCAAAATATTACTTTTTTTTAAATATTATTACTCGGGAGCAATTTAGTTTGAAATTTTTTTTTATTTGACTAAATGAGCATTTAATTGACAAAATTAAAAGTCTAGTGACATTTAATGGACAATTAGTTATAAATTTATGTAAAAATTTGTATACCTTACAATTCAAAATTTTTTGACAATTGTTAAGTAAACATAAAGAATCACAAAAATATATTTCGCTTAAAATTCTCGTAGGATAAACAAGTTTTATAATCGAGTAAAAAATTTTTTGTTTAAACAAAGAATGTTTGGTGTGTTTAATTTATTGATTTGCTGTTTCAAAAAGTTTTATTTATTCTATAAAATGTGATGTTTAAAAAACATATGAAATATCTTTAACCTTCATAGTATTTGTTAAATGCCCGTTCTTAGAGATATGTAAAATAATGGAATTTAAAACTGTGCTTACTTGTAATTCTTCATTCGACAAATCCATGCTGAAGAGATCAGCGGTTCTTTTTAAGTCATCAACCGAAATTGTACCAGATTTGTTTAAAGTCAATTGATGAAAGGACAATAACATGTGATCATCGGAATCAATATCGTTAATTACTGCGACCATCATTTTTTCAAATTCTTCTCTCGATAATATATCTAAACAATGAAAATTCAGTTAGTTTTGTGCAAATATATCAATATCTATTTTTATTGACAAAAATTAGAATTTTTTTTGTAACAAAACATTCAATAAAGCACACTTACGTCATCTCTTAAATAAAATATCTATGTTTTTTATGATTGTTATTTTTTTATGATAAGAGTTCTTTAATGTTCGCATTTAATGTATATTTTTAGAATTTTTGTAAAACAAGTAAAATTACGTTAGTATTAAAGACGTTAGTGTTTGCTAATTAATATTTAAACAAGATAAAAACTCTGCCAAATCATTTCAGGGAAAGGCTATGTTTGATTGCCAGATGAAATTTGGGAGTGTTTCTGTTACTTACTAGTATAGTTTTCTAGTATATATGTTATTTTTGATGTATGAATCAAGCACCCTTTCTCTATACAGAATTGCATAGTTTCATCTTAAAGGCAAAAAAAAAAGTTCATATTTGTTGAGCAGTGTTCTCTTCCCCCCCCCCCCCAGATGTCTCATGTCAGCTGTTTTCTCATTCTCCCCATTTACTTTTTGCTCAAATAGTTTCTAGCGCAGTCTGATTTTGATATCATCTTTGAAAATAAACAAAGTAATCGCTTTAATTTAGCGCGGTTTAACCACATTCAGCTCCTGTGCTATTAATCTGTACATTATATTGAATGCATGTTATCATTTTAAAAAGTATTTTTTATTTAATTTTTATTGATGTTTTTACCTAAGATTTCTAATAGTTGAAATGGATTTGCATTGAATAACCTATTACAGGGGTCTGTTTAGAAGAAATTTGGATTCGTTAACGGACCCTTCGCAAAATATCTTTTCATATAAACGGCCCCTTCACAAAATATTTTAACTTAGAAACGGACCCTTCACAGAATAATTTATCTTTTAATCGGACCCTTCACAAATTTGTTAATCTTCATTATTGTTTTGTTAATTGAATAAACCCTCCCCAGGGCAGAAAACAGAAAAGATGGATGTAAACGAATTCAGTTTTGTCTTCGGCAGACGATTCTTCCATTATTCGTCCGAAATGAATACTCTGCGTTCAGCAATATAGGCTAAATACCAAATATTTGTATGTTGAATCTCTAATTTAGAAACAGCAATTGCTGTTTATTTTTGACAATGTAATTTTTTTTAAATTATAATTTTACAGTGCTGAGCATAATCTTGCATTTATTTACAATTTAGAAACTCGTTAAAAAAATTTTTTGCAATAACCGGATCCTATTTGCACAAATTCATAAAAGCAGGACCCTGGTTGAAAGAATGTGAGCAATTTTTTTACAATTTCACGAAAACCGGACCTTTCACAAAATGTCTGGAGAGACCCCTGGATTACCAACATACCAGCTCATTATCAAAACGAAAAAAAAAAAAGAAACAAATCAATCACGTACCCCCTAAAAAAAAAGTCAACACTTTATTCAATTGTAGTTGTACAACTTTTTTTTTTTTTAATAGTAATACGAGGGTTACTCTGAAATTTTTGAGATACGCGCAGACGAGAATTTACAAAATAAAAATAATGGTTTAATTTTAAAATACAAAGTATTTTTACACAGCAGACGATTTTTTACTGACTTACTTCAACTTGTTTAAACAGAAGAGAAAATGGAGTTGACGCGAGAACATTTTCGCTCTATGATTTTCTACGATTTTAAAGCAGGATTAAATCAAGAAGAATGCGTTCAACGGTTCCAATTAGCATTTGGTGATGAATCTCCAGCTCGTGCTACTGTATTCAGATGGTTTAAAAAATTTAGCAGAGGTCGCAATTTTGTTCTGGGTGAAGAACACACAGGAAGGCCGCCGCCGGCAGTAATCCCGGATAATCTGTCTGCCATACGAAAAATGTTAAAGGATGATAATCGCTGTACCTATCAAATTATACAAAAAGAACTTAACATTGGATCCGCAGCCATACACAAAATTATTCATGAAGAATTACATATGAAAAAAGTAGTTTGCCGTTGGGTTCTCCATAACTGAGCACCAGAAAGAGGAGCATGTCAGAATCAGTAAAGAAACTCTTAAATTGCTAAATGATGGTGGCCACCGCATCATTTCTAAAATTGTAACGGGTGATGAAACGCACATACCGTTTTTTGACGTTCCAACG
Source organism: Parasteatoda tepidariorum (assembly GCF_982258835.1). Taxonomy (NCBI): domain Eukaryota; kingdom Metazoa; phylum Arthropoda; class Arachnida; order Araneae; family Theridiidae; genus Parasteatoda; species Parasteatoda tepidariorum. The sequence continues at coordinate 87,746,399 of NC_141756.1, read as the reverse complement.
CGTCAAGAAAGCAAAGTATGGGTCTTTGAAGTTGATCCCACACCGACAATAGTGAAAAGACAACGAGCACTGTAAAAAGTGACGTATGCCTCTTTCTTCAGAAGTACGGGATTGGTCAAAGCCATCAAGTCTGAAGGACAGAAGACAGTAACAGCAAACTGGTATACCACAAAATGTCTTCCAGAAATTCTACAAGAAGTGAATGTTAGGGGACTAATGCTTCACCATGACAATGCATCTTCACATACAGCCAGATTAACAGTTGAGTTTCTTAAACAAAAACAAATTAAAGTGATAGAACATTCGCCGTATTCACCTGATCTAGTCATGTGTGACTTTTGGTTATTCTTTAATCGAAAAAAGAACTTACGTGGACGTCGTTTTCTTTCAGAAGAAGAGATTGATGTGGCTATAAATGCATTTTTTTCATCTATTCCAAGAAATGAATGACTTGAGGCATTTAATCTGTGGAAAATTCGATTACAAAAGTGCATTGAAGCTGGAGGAGACTACTTTGAACACACCTAAAATTTTGTAAGTGTAACTTTAAAAACCTAGTTGTATCTCAAAAATTTCAGAGTGACCCTCGTATCAGTCATTATATTCTTATTCTATGAAATCAGTTCTATGAAATTTTCTGTTTGATTCTGCTAACGTGTTTAGAAATGAACAAAGCAACCGCTTCAATTTAGCCACATCCAACTCCTGCGCGATTAATCTATACATTCTATCTCACACATGTTATCATTTTAAAAAAGTATATTTAATTTAACTTTTATAAAAGTTTTGTCTCGTATTTCTAATAGTTGAAATGGATTTTCATTAAATAAACGTCTTCAAACTCATCATCTTAAAAAGAGCGTTGCTTCCTGTCACATCGTCACCAGTCTGACGAAGGTAGAAAATGAGACCTTGAAACGCCAACTTTAATTACAACTAGTTCATTAATAAATATTAATTTTGATGTAACTTCTAGAAACAGTGTTTTGCTTAATCTAATGACATAAAGTCAACCGGAAGAGCAACAGATAGCAAATGAAAGAAGAAGAAAAAAACTTTTAATGTGTCAAAATATGCTGTTAAGTTCTTTTATTTTGTGCATAATTTCGCAGTGTTTCGTAATACTGATTTATTAATAGTTTATTTTTTTCTTAATACCCCATGCCAAAAATGGGCGTTCAGCTCGTGAAGATATATTATTATTTAAGAGGATTTTTTTCCCGTTTAAATCATGCATTATCTGCCATATTTAATAATGTGTTATTTTAAGCAACAGTTTAGAAGGCAACAAAAAATTTATCCTACAATATTAGTCTCCCTTGTTTAAATTCTAATCAAAGAATATCAACTAATTTGTACTATTTCTGTTAAAAATTCATATTTGAGCAAATGAAATGAAGACATTCGTCATTTTAATGGTTATGTAATACAGTCGATCCTTGTGAACGTGAACTAATTTTCGATTTCCCGTCTAAGATATAAAACTTTAAAGTATTTTTAACATGAACACGTTTAGTGTAAAATATCTTTTTAGGTGAACTCGAATTTCATTACCCATGGAAAACATATTACTTTTAAAGTGAACAGAAAATTCATTTCCCTTCTTACAGGTAAGAAAACTGATAATTACTGTTCTGTACCTAAAGTAGTAGGTTCTTTTTTGCGTAACTACCACCAGGGCCGGATTTAAGCTTGCCGGGGCCCTAAGCTTCTTAAAATGATGGAGCCCTTATAAGTTCATTTCTAATTCCATATATCTAAAGTAAACTGTCATTATTTTTTATAGTTGAGTAATAACATTATATTGTTAAAAAATTTGATAATATTACTTGATTGTTAAATATATTGATTGTGATGAGATTGTAATGTAAAACCTTTTATTGCACATATTTTTTTAAACGAGGAAGAAAAAAAAAGTTATATCAGAAACTCTTTTTAAGATCATCATAAGCACAGAGTAAAAATTTGGCATGATGGAAGGGTCATTATATATTTAACAGAGTTTTTTTTTTTTTTTTTTTTTTTTTTTTTTTTTTTTTTTTTTTAATTTTGGTAGTGCAATTTTAAATGATTATTTTACGATTTTTTTTTGTTATTTCTTTCGTTACATTTTGATTTGCTGCTCATTATGAACAGCTGACATGAAATTATAAAGGTGTGTAGAAAATATGTAAAAAGTTAAGAAAGAATACTAGAAAATACAATTTGATTATTAGTTTTATTTATTTTTTTAATAACCACGTATTGAACAACCGACTCAATTTCGAGTTAATGACTACCACTACGACTAACATCGATTCACTAGTATAAAAGACATGCTAACTCAATTCAATTCTGAGGTATCTTTTGATATATGAAGGTCGACAAGGTTCGAAAGATGCTTTCCTAACATAAACAAGTTGTTGAAAAGAGTATTAAAATTGTCGAGGGAATTTGTATTCTGGTGTGAATTAGAGTTTTTTTTTTCCACCTCATGAGAATTTTTCATGAGTGTGAATGTAATGAAGCATGTTTTTCTGAGAAATGATCGCTCATATCGATCCTTTGTTTAATATGGGTTGTGATTTCTTCCACACTCTAAGAAACTGATAGCGCCGAATTGCGCAGATAAAGTCGTGTGACGCTGAAAATTTTCTTAAATTTCACTAGCGAAAACTTTAGTTTACTTTCCTCTGATGGATGCTTTTGAAGCAATCAATCATTTTGCGATGCAAAATAAAAAAAAATCGAATAATTTTTTTGAATATGGTTGATAAAGTTGGAAGATTTTTGGAAAGCATGTGAAAATAAAATGCCAAGCAGCAAGCTATTACCAATTCTTTCGTTTGTAATCCTCTCTAATTTGTGCAATAAAACAGTTTGCTCCAATTAATCATTTTTTACTAATTTTTATATTTGCTTCTATAGAATTGGAAGGAAAAAAATAGAGCACCGAAAGTATGTCCACATTTTGAATTTCGTCTTAACTAAAATAAATTTTTAGTTAAGATGATCCTTCTTTAGTTAAGTAATCTTCTCTAATTTGTGCAATAAAGCAGTTTACTCGAATTAATTATTTTTTACCTACTAATTTTTATATTTGCTTCTACAGAATTAGAAAGAAGAAAAAAAAAAATAGAGCACTGAAAGTATGTCCGCATTTTAAATTTCGGCTCAACTAAAATTAATTTTTTTCTTCCAATATAACTTTATTTTATTTTTTTAAAGTGAGAATTATTAATTTAACATAAAGCGCAAAATAAAAGCATTTATTGAAATTATATATATATTTATAATAGAAATTTAAGATTAGAAAACGCAAGTAGATAACAGATATAGATGATAGAAAATTTTTGTGCACTTTACGATATTAATTTTTAAAAAAAATTCTAAACTGATAACATTAACTACTTTTAATGTGAAAAACTTTTCTGCCCCCCCCCCTCGAGTTGACGTTAAGGAGGTTTGACTGTGTAAAAAATATTTGGCTGTAAATTTGTTGAAAATAAAAATTTGGTCCTTTACGAGGCTCATAGTTTAAAGCTAAAACTCGAACGGAGTGAATTATAAATGTTCAAAGTGACAATAACCATTGTAAATCAGTTTAAAATGTGAGCTGATGTAAAAAAATGTACTTGAAAAAAATTTCTTTATCTTCACAGTTGATTAAGAAAAAAGGTCGACATGTTTCAATTCAAAGCACCCGAAATACGACGCTCCTCGCCATATAACTTAGAAACAGGAAAAGGCCCAGCTGACAACAATCGCAAGTCGTCCTGACGAGGAGCGTCATGTTTCGGGAGCTCGAAGCATATCGACCTTTTTTTCGAATGAGTTGAGTAAAGATTTAACTAATTATTTGACTACATATTTTTTCTATTTTTATTTCAAGCAAAATTTATATTAAATTATAAAAAAAACACACACACACAACGATTTTTAAGATTTTTTGTAAGTGGCCCGCCTAACCTCATAGACATGCCTATGATAGGGAAATATTACTTTATTAACGAATTTTGTTTTGATTTGAAAAGCACGATGGGAAATACCAATACAATATTTTATAAATGCATTAGAAAAGTTATATATTAAAACGAAACAAAAAAAATTGGCATTTTACTTTAAATAATTTCATAAAGACAACCGAAATATTAAATGAATAATGGATTGGTTCTAAATACTATGAAAGATTTCAAAACTCATCACTTGTTAAAAAATTACTTTCGGAAACATCTTCCACGAAACCCTAGGGTTCTTACTTAAGGGTTAAGCTAACGGACACCTAACTTCTAGGGTTAAGCTAACAGAACACCATTTAGGAACCGTTACTCTGGTACATACCTAGAAAACCTGAAATCAACATAGCAGATAGTATTCAGTATTTGATATATTACCCAATCTCTCTCTTTTTATTTTTTATTAAATACATTTTATGTTATTTTTTACAGTTTTTTGTATGTCTATTTAATTTTTTCATGGAATTATTTGGCGGTTATTTAAGTACTATATTTTTAGCTTGCTTTGGCGTTGAAAGATTTTTTTAATTTTTCCTTAATTCTTATTTTTGATTATTAAACTATAAGGGGAAAAAATATTAAGAAAAAATAATTATATCTAAACATTTTCGAAAGCATACAAATTTCTACCAATGAAGAAAATATGAAAATTTCGGAATAAAATAACCCGATAATGGTTTTGAATGACCACTAGATGCTCTAAGATTGGCACACAGTATGAACTGGACACCATCACAGTTAGCATTAAATTTTTTAAAACTAACCAGTAAAGAAAGGTTTAAAATACATGAATAAATATAAAATATTCTTACTTTTTGGCGTATTCATGTAACTCTTGGCGGATTTATGGGATCTTGAAACTGTCCAATCTGTTGGACTTCGAAAATTAAAGTTTTTATGTAATTCTGGTAGATTACGGAGATTTTGGGTACATCGTGGCATCGTCAATAGGTTCTCCACCCTTCGCCGTTTTCATATGATTTATTATAGAATCGAATGTGCACATTTTTTACAAATAAAATAAATAGCAGAGCCTCCACAAACTAATCTAATCTGCTCTTTGTTTGAAAAATATGATCATTATGTCTGAGATGCTTACGAAATCGAGAATAAAATGTCTGTATGAAGCCGTTATAAAAATCCGGTTTCTTTCCCATAAGAATCGAAAAATTCCATATAATCTCTGTTTGGAACAAAAATCGCTACCCAGTGCAGATCTCGAATCGTTCCGTCAGTCAATGGGTGATGTATTCACGATAAAAGCCGAATTTTCTACCAGCATCTCTTCCGCACGATTAATTTTGTCTGCCGTAAAAACACCCTTAAATATCGGCATTGCTTCTGGATTAGGGCGATTTCGGACGACTGCATCTATAGTTTGTCTAAAGTAAGAACCCCCCTAGCCATTCGTGTGGTAACGAGGTATAACTATTTCAATTAGGGGTGTGAGGTTATCGCTTCGGACAGGTTTTGGCCAGCGAGAGAAAGTGAATCTTTTTCTTTTATCTATTGTGTTAGCCCTAGAATGAAGAGAAGCTACCCTCTCTGCAATTCGTGATTCCATAGCAGCACTTCCATAGCAGTGACTACCTTAGACTTCGTGGCGGAGGGAGTTCTTATCGTAGACAAACTATACCTCGCCTTGAAACATGTCTTGTTTAAAGGAATGAATCTACTTTTCGATACGTTTTATACCTGTTTTCAGTGGTTTTACGTCATCGTTTATTTCCTCATAATGAAACAGAACTTTCTTTAAAATTAAACTGGATTTATTTTTCTCGTAAAATATTTGAAAGATCACTTGGATTGAAGATGGAGCTGATTGAACCAGATCACAGTGGTACTAAAATTTATTTTCTCGGTCAAAAGTTTAGTGTATTCCAGAGTAAAACGTCAAATGAATATCATTATGAACTTTATTTTGCTATTAACATAATTTTTTCAGTACATAATTTTAATAGTAGTAATAATTAACCTAATTTTTTTAAATCAAATTATCTAAAAAGTTTAATGGTTAATAGGTTAAAACAATTAATTTATATATAATTAATAACTAATAGATGATACTAATATTAATCGTAAATAATAATAAAAAAAAATTTATCAATCAAACACAATCATTTATTTGTTAGCACTGTAAGAATTTTTTTCATTTTTTCTTTCTGTCAAAAGTTTTCTAATAAGGGATTAATTTATTTCATTATGCTCATATTGTGCAGTGCAGGGAAAAAACATCAGAACACCCTGAATAACTTCTGATCTAATGATCGGATCTTCACGGGCTTTACGGAATGTTGAAAAAAATAAACTGTTCCTTGAAAATTTTTAAATTTTTCTGAAACTTCAAAGTTGAAATTCGATGAGCTGAAGAGGCCATTTTTGTTTCATAAAATTAACGAGATTTTTTTTTCCTTCGAAACTTCAATTTGTTTATGCTTTATTGCAATTTTAAGTGCTTTCTGGTTTCCGTTACATTTTGTTTTGCTGCGCAAAAACTATTGTTACGATTTTAAAAAAAAAAGGGGGGAGAAAAAGAGGTTAGATTTTACGAGTTATAAATCTTAACATTTATATCGAAGTTTTTAAAAATATCAAAAACTCATGACAGATAAAGCCGTTTTCGATTTAAAGTATCACATAATATCAAATAAACGTTATATATTATTAACAAGTATAATTACTTTTTACTTATTAACCACATTCTCATTTACTAAAAAAATATTTTATTTAAATGATGGACATGTCAAAGAACAAAATTGAACGGTATTTCTTTAAAAAAATTTCATACGAAAATTTTGAAATTTGATTATAGAAAATTAGTTTCCCGATACCCCTGTGGGAAAAAATAACCAAATAAGGTACTCTTTTACCCCGATGAGCTTAATATTTAATAAAAATATTTTAGATATGTTGTACATTTAGATATAGAATTCATAAAAAAATATTTTGAAATTTTAAAATCCCTGCAAACTTTGAAGTTCATAATTAAAAGTCTGACAAACTCATATCATCACAATAGGATCATCATTGCGTTTGACAAACAGGAAAAAAAAGGAAAAGTATAATAAAAATATATAGATGACTGTACATAAAAAAAAGAAGAAATATGAATCTTCCTTAAAACCTACAGTACCTGAATTAATTGCTACTCGTTCAATCAGCTTTTTCACTTTCTTTGCTGTAGGTTCTATACCAAGAGCTCTTAATGTGACCTAAATGTTAAAAATAAACATTAAGAAATTATAATTTGCACACACACTGAACATACGAGTTTTGTAGGAAAAAGTGGGTTGAGACCGAGTAGCTGAGACTCTGAGTCCTGTTTGAGCTAGAAACTCTAGGTAGTTGTCCTGGAAACTGCCAAATTTAGTAGAGATATTTATTGCTTAGCTTTGTACAATATATCACTCCTGAAAAGTCATAGATGTACTATTCTTTTCATAAATGAATTTTTTCAGCATTTCTGTTTTGTATGAAAATTTAAGAAAATTATGCATGCATATGATATGATAGTTCTCATCTTCCTCTGCTGCACCACAGATTTCGTGGGCCATGTATAGACTCACATAAAGAAGGTGGCAAAACCGAATAGATGCCTAACTCCGAGAGCAGAGGTTATCTAAACGTAACATACTGTTATTGGATTAAATCAGTGAACGGACGTAGCGCATTAAAAGTAGAGAAACTAATGTAGTCGCTAAATTTTTTCGCAGTTTGTAGTATAGTGTGCTACTTTTTTTAGAAAAGTAGTGCAGTGCGATTTCTGTCAACTACTTTTAGCGTTCGTTTAGTAAAGAAACACGGCTGCAACGCAATTAATTTTTCGAATTTGATAGGTACAAATCTTCGCGGATCCGTCAGTAGGGTTCAATGGTAATGACCCTGTGGCTGCAGCTGAGCGTTAACACGAATTACGTAATTTAGAATCACGTATAACTAATATTTAAACTGTATATTAAACTTAATATTCGCACTTTCACATGCGAATTCACCCTCGTGTAACGTTGATGTTATTTCAAAGGAAAGGAATGTATTTTCGACGCACTTAATTTTTTTTATTCAAGTATTAAATATTCGCTGTCGAGAAAGGCATAAGAAGTTGAAGGTTAAATGAATAAATTCGAGAAGAAAAAAAAAATGATTTGGAATAACAAACCGGCTCATACAAACATGAATAAATATTTCTTAATTTTTCCCTTACATTTGTAAGCTCATCTCATAAAGAATCGAAGTAGTTACTGCAATTCCAAAGTAGTTTGGAGTCACTACGTTTAAAAAAATGTAGTTGTAAATTACAAAAATAATGTAATTTTTCCTACCACTGAACTAAATCATTATCGTTTATTACGGTATGACTCTTTAGTAAAAAAAAAAAAGCGTTTTTATCCTGGAGATTTGATTTTGAAGAAAACTAATGAGAATTGTTTAAATGTTGAATATTTAGTTTTTAAAATTGATATTGTAAACAGTTTTATTAAAATTGGTGTTTTTGATAAAAGAAAAGCTTTTAAATTTAAAGTCATTTTTTTCTGCAATTTTAATACTAATTTGTGTAACAAAATTTTTAAAAATTTAGTTTTTTCACAATTGGTTGGGATCAAAAATATTTGCAATAATGTTGAAAGTTTTCGGGAAGCTGTAAGTAATTCTTGGAATAATTTGAGTAATAATGATTTTCCTTTTAATTTATGTAATGTTAATTTTTTTTATTAAGAAAATGATTGAAGAATTCTAGGTTTTTATATATTTTTTTCTTTTAACAGGGCGCCATTCAAGTTTTAACTGGGCAGCCCCAGTTAAGCATTCTATTAATTTGTTATGTATCTTTTTCTTGACTTCTTTTATTTTCTATCTGCGCATTGTAATAGAGGGCGTTGTTTTCTTTAGCTTTTAGTGTTACCTTTTCATTCGGTTTGCTTGTGAAATCGTTGTTTGACCTGGTTAAGTGAGTTTTTATTTTCTGATGATTTTGTTTGAGTTTCTTTTCTAAATTGGTAATTTGTATTTCATGTTTTTTCCTGGACTTCTATACAAAACCATCGGGGTACTGAGGGAGTTAATTTAGGCATTTGCTTCTCCCTCAAAAGAATTGGTTTTGTTTTATGGCTACCGGGGCCGGTACCCCCTGAAGGCGTCGGCTTCGGTGGTCATATTTTTATTTCCCTCGTTTCCTTTATTGCTACTCTTTAGTAAACGTATAATAATCTGAACAAAAAATAATTTTAGTAACTGTAATGACTAATAAAATAATGCTAGTTAAAAAACCAAAGAACGTTAGAGAGTTGATATAGTAAAATAAACTTATCTACACTGACGCAGTAATTTAATTAATAACACTTCTAAGTGGTAGATCCTTCCCCTTATGAAAAAATCGAGGTATAAATGAGGTATAAACGAGGTATATTTTAAAGGTATAAAGGAGGTTGTTGTTTAAATACGTCGTAAAGGTTGAAAAGGGTGCAAATGAATACCTCAAAATCAACCTCAAATATACTTTAAATATACCTCCAGAGGTATATATGTTTCAGCCTGAAGTATATTTTTTTACACTTGTGGAAGTATTTATTCAACAACCTAAGGTGTGTCCTTTTACACTTAAGGTTATTATAAATTAACCTCAGGTGTATTTTGTTCGACTTCAGGTAATTATTTTTCAACCTCAGGTATCTAATTTTATGCTTGTAGAGGTAGATATTTTTCAACCTATGGTGTGTCATTTTACACTTCAGCTTATTATAAATCTACCTCAGGTGTATTTTGTTCGACATCAGGTAATTGTTTTTCAACCTCAGGTATATAATTTTATGCTTGTAGAGGTATATATTTATCAACCTGTGGTGTGTCGTTTTACACTTCTGGTTTTTATAAATCAACCTCAAATGTATTTTGTTCTACTTCAGGTAATTACTCTTCAACCTCAGGTATATAATTTTATGCTTGTAGAGGTATATATTTTTCAACCTAAGGTGGGCCATTTTACACTTCTGGTTGTTATAAATCAACCTGAAGAGTATTTTCAACAATTGGAAAGGTTATTTTTAATTAACGCCATGCGTTCCATGTTCTACCTTAAGTTATTATTTCGTAACCTCAAGTATATATTTTTGTATTTTTAGAAGTATTAATTTATCAACCAAAGATGTTTTTTTTTTTTGGCACTTACGAAGGTGAGGTGTTATACGGACCACCTAGTTTATTAATTTTTAGATTCACTATATAAAAAATATAATATATATATAAAGATATTATATATATTATATGAAGAATAATGTACATTACATTTTTTTCACTAGTAGAGATCATTTATCAACCTGAAATTTTTAATATTAAACCTTCGGCAGTAATTGCTTATTTTGTTAAGCTATAAAAGAAAGTTTCAAATGCATAATTCTTCTATAATTTTAATAGATTGATTTAAATCATCTTAAAATAACACTTATCCAAATTCTACAGTTAGTAAAAATTATTTATGGGAACTCATACTCGTATTTTTAGAAGATAGTTGTCTAAGGTGCTTGAATTTTTGAAGCTATAAAACTACAAATTTAAATAATTAGTCAGCTGAAATTCAAAGTACTTTTATTTAAAACTAAAATTTCACTTTTTTTACAAACCAACAAAATTATTTTAAATACTGTTTCCGTCTACATGTTGAAACTTGTAATTATTGGAACCTAAAAGGAAAAAAATATATAAATTAGTAAGAAAGTCATATTTACAATAATAGTGGCAGGTCTTAAAATATTAGAAAGTATTTTTTTTATCATTTAAATTAACTGGATGAAATTAATTTTCCATTTCAGATAAATATCTTCTGCCATTTCTATTCAATCCTCGTAGCTAAAAAGCATGACATGTATCACAGCCACAAAATAAAATACACTGAAGGCAGTATTACCATCAACAACATTTACAGAAACTCAAATATACAGGGTGTTTATAAAGTCTCGGACCCATTTTGATGTTTAATAACTCATAAAATAATAAAGATAGATTAAAATTAATAACATAAATGGTTAGATAGACTCAAAAACTTTCATGAATCTTGTCAATGAACTTCCACGTGAGCCCCCTTCGTCGCACGGAGAATATCATGTCGATAGTCAATTTCACGCCAGGTAGCGGCAAGCATGTCGGCATCCACAGAGGCTATTGCGGTTGTAATTCTGGCTTTTAGGCCATCAATGTTCGACACGATCCTCCTGTAAACATTGTCCTTTATAAATCCCCAAAGAAAGAAGTCCAGCGGCGTTATATCAGGTGATCTGGGTGGCCAAGGAATTGGACCTCCTCGCCCAATCCTGTAAAATGGTCATTCAAAGAACTACGAACGATGATACCCCAATGAGGTGGTGCACCATCTTGTTGCAAAAAGACATGTGGCTGAAGCTCTTCTAGTTGTGGAAATACGAAGTTTTCCAACATGTCTAAGTATACGACTGATGAGATTGTCTTTTCTGTAAAAAAGAAAGCTACCTCTCGTGAAATTGACTATCGACTTGATATTCTCCGTGCGACGAAGGGGGCACACGTGGAAGTTCATTGACAAGGGTCATGAAACTTTTTGAGTCTATCTAACCATTAATGTTATTAATTTTAATCTATCTTTATTATTTCATAAGTTATTAAACATCAAAATGGGTCCGGGACTTTATAAACACCCTGTATAATTCCAATCTTATTATGCAATTTTAACACTTTTTATTTTTCTATACATCTGTAACATTATGGTACTTGTAAGTTTAATAATTATATTTCCTTCCCTTTCTTTTTTAAAAATCTTTAAACTCAATAAGCCTAGTCTATATTTTTCAACTTTTTGTCAGACTTCATGAAACTAGCAGCTTTTTGTTTAAATTTTTGACGCTGATTCTGAAAAGGACTTATGTTATTGCCAATCACATCAGAGTTTCTAAAAAAATAGTTATTTTAATAACTTTTAATCAATGTAATCAAGAATCTACAATCGTTTAATAAATTAAAATTTTAAAGTTATGTACCAATTTTTATTCTTTTTTTACACTCGATCGAATAGAACAAATTACAAGCTGATAAGGAGCATTTATTTTAAAGTTGTGAGTAATTTTATGTGAGGAAAATGTCTAAGAGAGAATGATTTGAAATAATACTTTTAAAATAAGTTGAGTATAATATCTCCTATATAACTTATAATACCGAGCAGAATAAAACTAATAGTTAGTTGTTACAAACACTTGTTTAAATATAAATACACATCCCATAGGATGAAACTCAAAATAATGCATATTACTTTCAACAATAAATGTTTTTATTTGGAATTGATTTTATTCAATTCAGGATTAAAATTGCATACTATACTGACTTATTTCTAAAATATTTAAGATTTCCGAAATTCGCACATTTTTGAAGTAGTGAACCATAAACAGCTGCATGAAAAAGCTCATAACCTTGAAACAAATTGTCATATAAACTTGAAATCGGATTTAATTTCATTCTGCCCAATATTCTAATAAGTAATAACAATCTGCTTAGTAAATAATTAACGTGGGTAAAATGCGAGAAAATAACATGTAGTGAAAATAGCAGTTTTGTGATCAAACATGAAGAAGTGAGCTAGTACAGTTACTAGTTTTCAATTATCAAATATCTAGCAAACTATTGTCCTAACAATTACATAAATTCTGTAGTTTATTAGGAGAGATTACTTTTTCTTTTAGGTATAAATTCAGAACTATATCCTAGGGGAAGGCTGAGCAGTAGCTTGCCTGTCTCTTCTTCTGCGCCGCCGCGCATGTGCTATTTACAGCCTAGGCCAGGGATGGGCAAACATTTTTGGTCGGGGGCAAGAAAACGTGAAAAAAAAAGTTTGGTGGGCCAAGTAAAAACTCCTAAAATAAAAATTAAAATAAAACGATATGCAAGTTTTAATTTAAATATTTAATGCGATGAATGAAATTGCGATTTCATTTTTCAAAGTTTCTTATATTGAAGTTCCAAGTGATGTATTTATTCTAAGGAAAGAGGCTAAATGTTTGTCTGTTACTCTACTTCTGAAATGATTTTTTCTAAGGTTCATAGTTGCAAACACTTGTTCACATATATAAGATGAAGCAAACATGGCACTGATTTTCTTAGCATGAAATATTAAATTTGGGAAACTAGCTTTTGGTGATGATTTGTGAAACTCAAACTTTGGCATATTTAGAAACAACTGCTTCAGATATCACCAATTTACGGCTTCTGCTTTCAACATTTTACCAATTGATGCTATCTGTGCTAGCTATTTTCATCAATTTATGTTTTGTAAAACAAAAATAGAGAAAATAAAAGGCCATTAGTACTTTGTTAAAAAAGAAGTAACAAAAAAAGCTTTAAACAAAGTAGAAAAGAAAATGGGTGTACATTGTTTATATTCGTCATGAATTGGCAAGTTAAAATTCCATCCGCGGGCCGGATAAAACCTTCCGGCGGGCCACAGTTGTCCCGCGGGCCGTAGTTTGCCCATCCCTGGCCTAGGCCATCTCAGTAATATCAGGGAACTGAAGATAAGCTCTGTAAATATATATATATATATATATATATATATATATATATATATATATAAACAATAATATAAACTTTGCAACTAATATCCAAACGATAAGCATACAGCTATAGTAGAATTTCGAAGCAAAATTGCTATTTTAAAAATCTTTCAATTTTCAATGATTTATTTATAAGAGAAATTGTGAACATTTTTCTCAATTAATCAGCGTGCATACTGCTACGTTAAAACATATACATTTAAGCAAAATAAAAAGAATAGTTCTATTTGACTGAACTACAAACAATAAAATATACTGTGCATGACCTGCTGTAACGATTCACCAGTAATGTTACCCTAAACAGTGACGAGAAATATTTCGGTTATTCTCTCTTATTGCTAAGCCTACAACGATAGCCTCTAAGAATATCCTCCAACTTAAATTATTTAAGATCAAGACGCGTCGTTAAAACAAAAATAATAAAATTTAAGTTTCAAAATTGAAGCATATTTGATTTAAAGTGTTAAAACTAAATTAATAAATGTCAAGCACACTTACCGAATTTCGAATAGACTTTCGATTGTCAACACACACGCCATTTGCCGGCTCGCATGGAACTCTGGGAAGTGAGTTAGTTAATATGAAGTGTACTTTAAGCAACCTTAAAACAAGCTTAGGTATAAATAAAATGACTTCAACACCTCAATAAATACCTCACTCTCTTTAGTTGAAATAAGGTATATTTTTTTATACCTCATAAATACCTCAATATCGTTAGTAGAAAAAAGGTATATTCTTTATACCTCGTAATTACCTCACTCTCGTTAGTTGAAATAAGGTTGATTTTTTTATACCTCATAAATACCTCTTTTGTTACAAGTGTAAGAGAAACAACCTCGTATACCTTAAAAATCATCTTATCAGTCTGGATGATTTGAAGTGAATTTAAAACAACCTCAAAATAAGCTTAGGTATAAATAAAATGACTTCATATACCTCAATAAATACCTTTTTATCATTAGTTGAAATAAGGTAAAAATTTTTATACCTCAAAAATACCTCTTTTGTTACAAGTGTAAGAAAATAAACCTGGTATACCTTAAAAATCTCCTTATCAGTCTGGTTGATTTGAAGTGAATTTTAAACAACCTCAAAACAAGCTGAAGTATATATAAATCAACCTCGTACACCTTAATTACAACCTTTACGAGGTATAATTTTTATTGCTGTTTTCTCTGCAACCTTAAATATACCTCAAATATACCTCAAAACAACCTTAATACCTCAAAAATACCTCAAATCAACCTTAAATATACCTTAAATTTTCATAAGGGTCTTGACTATAGTTAAGTGTACTTCAGAGTGTGTCTGCTATAAAACAGACAACTTCGATATAATCGAAATACCCTGTCTCCCCCCACTACACAGTCACCTATAAGAGATTTCACCTATAAGACAAATACATTTTCAACTATAAGAGGAAGGCAGACGGAAAAAAATATTGAAATATATTCTAAATTTTTTTTTTATTTTTAATATTATTATTTGGCAATCGATAGCACAGACTTTCTTTACAAAAATAAATAAATTGAGAATAACTATATTTAAACATTATCAAAAAATCAAATCACTAAAAAAAAAAAAAATGAAGATTATTTGGCACTATCTTTTATTCGTATAGTGATTGTGTATAATATGAACACAAGATCGGAATTGATGATGCTGTTCCGGAGATTGGCGAGCAATAGCGGCGAACTTTTAGTAATATAGTATATTTCAGTTCTAATGTATGATACTAAAATATCATATAATATTTGATAGTAACTTTACAAAATTATCACTTTTAAAAAAATCTTCCCTTTACTTTTCTGCAAATACAACTTTGTATCATACCTTTTTTTTTTCTTTATTTACTAGAGGAAAAACTAAACTTACTTTTGCATCCCTTTCGTGGACGACATCTTTACCTTTAAAATCAAGAATCGTAAAAGCAGTCTGAAAATCCATAATTAATTTCTCCGGGGGGATCAGATCTATAACTTCGCTATATTTTGCATTTAAAACCAGATCCTGAAACACCAAATTCTATGTTTATAAGCACACAAATAGGTGTGACAAAGGCGTAAAAAATTATCTAGAATAGCCAGTAATTAAAAACAATTAAATTGTAACTTAAAGAATTTGTATTTAATAAAAGAATATTTTTATTACTCTCTTCAGAAATTTTAACCAAAATAAATAAAATTTTAAGCAAATAATTTCTTAAATTTCACTTAATGCAGATAAACTTATCATACTTTAAGTAAAATAAAATATTTTAGGCTCTACTTGGTTACGAAAGTATTGGAGGCAGAAGATGTAATTTTTACAAATTTTTAAATTTGATTTTAAAATAAATTATATAATTTATTTCTGTTGCACATTGATAAGATGTTTTTGAAAAAATTATTATGCTAAAATTCAGAGTATAAACAAAAGCTAGGTGTGAAAAGAAGATGCAAGATATATTGAATAATATATATATTTTTTTTCAATAAGCCCAAAAATTTTGTTCTGAAACATTTCCGATATTCAGTAATAAATGTTTTGAAATCTTTATGCGTATCAAAAATGGACGATATATTTAATTTTTTGAAGCCTGTTATTTCCTCAACAAAATTTTGGATGAATTGTAATTTTAAAAATAATTATGTAAATTTAAATATTGTAAAATGCTTAAAATAAAAAAGTGAAAATTTTTTACGGATTCGTAAAAAAAGTATTACCACTGCACTTATGTTAGTTTATGTATTACCCAGCAGTGAACTTGGATCAGTCTGCGTAGGAACCGAGGGTGTGCGGTATTGGTCAGCGTTAAACTGTTCTACCGTAAAGAGCTCGACTTTGCGTGCAGGTCGTCGGGCTACCGAAGCAGGGGAGCCATCCCCTCTACAGAGGATCAAAATTGTGACGGCATGCCTTCGGATCATCCTCAGGGATGTTTCCCAAACCGTCGCCAATAGCCCATTGTGCAGTTCTAGTGTGACGTAAATGAACTACAACAGCTTAGATATTAGATACATATTACCCTTTATTATATACAACACCAATAGTACCTAATAGGAGAAGGATTTCACAATTATTGGTGTCAATAATATTTGGCGATTATTTTATGGTCCTCTCAAAACGTAACTGAACCCAAAATATTTTACAAAAGCAATTTTTTACCTAAAATAATTGGGTACTTTTCCATTTCGCAGGCCGGTGATAAAGCTGTCAATGCAAGTAAATTCAACTGTTTCTTATGTCTATTTTAAAATAAATAAAAATAACTAAACAACAACAGCTAAACAAAATATCTGAATTTGCTAAAGCCTCTGAAATGGAAGCAAGTGTACCCTAAATTGTTTTAAATGTTTAGCATAACGGGAGATTGGAAATTTATTTATTACTACCATTTCAAGTATGTTACAAACGATGTTTTAAATTTTTTCTATTCTAATGGATAATAGGAACAACACAATTTGCTCACCTTCAAACTATGATCTTCAATATTTCCCAAGTTGAGAAAATAATCAGACAAATTTAGAAATACATTTTTATCGTTTCTTTTTACCCACATTGTAAGAAATAATTATTGTATAATTTATATGTTTACTTGAATAGTTGTACAATTTAGAGAAGCTGTATCTAAATATTTTTTAATGTATAATGTATATATTATAATATTTTCTAATGAAAGTTAAAATTCCTGTATTCTTTAATTTGTTTATTTTGTGAAAAAAAAATGCTAACAATGGCTTATGCAAGCCTTGGAAATAATTAAAGGATAATAACTAAATAAAAAAAAATGTGAGGAATAGTTTTTAAATTAATGAATATTGTTGAATTTTGTTAAAATGTTGAACAAATAGCATCAGGGACACGGGCGCGGGACGTCAAAATCTTTGTTTTACACTCAATTGGGTGGAAAGCTCTGTAATGTAAGTCTGTGGGATTTTGATGTCATTTTGAAATAAATTAGCAAATTTTACATTTTCCTTATATTTTTGAAGTATTAGTGGCCGATTTTCGAGTAGAATAGAGTTCTAATGAACTTTATAGTAAGTTTCAGCTAAATTGTGACATTCTTTATATGAAATTTGTATCAATGCAATGCTTGTAGTATGTTTTGATTGCTTTGGTAGTTAGTAGTAATTATTGGCGATCCAAATGGGTTACAGGTGGCTTAGAGGAGAACTCTTTACCTATTGCAATATTTGGCATGCTTTCATCATTAGCCTGTGGAGAGACATAGAAGAAAGAAGTACGTTAGTTTCTGTCTTGATTTTCAAATAGATAAAAACTATATTAAACATAGTTCTAAAAGAAAGCGTCATAGATATTTTAAATAACATTTTTAACAATTAAATGCGAAAAATATGAAAAGAGGAGGAAGGGCCAAAGGCAGGGAACCGGTCTTCTCCCCAGATTGCGCATTCGTGCGTTGCGATAGCCTATATTAGGTGCCTGATTATAGCCTAGGCCCCACAATTTCTGAGGGGCCTCAAAAATTTGTAAAAACGCTAATTAAAGGTGGGCTAGCTATGTGTTGATTTAAGTACTAAATAAAAAAAAATTCAGCTAATCAGTGACTTTTAGCAAAAATCACTGATTTCAATTGTTCGTGGTCACCAAACTGTTTTTTATTCTGACATAACATTGTTTTATATTTTGCTTTAATTTATAGATACGTAAACTTTTTCTTAGAAAAAAAAATCTTCAATTGTCTGCTTTTAAAATTTCTTAGAATGTTTCTCTTGAATCATGCAGTTTAATGGATTCTTTTTCATTATTAGGACTACTCTTCAGTAATTTTATTTCAAAATATTTTGTAAGGGGCCCAGAAAATTTGGTGGGCCTTGGGCCTGAATTTGTCTTGATCGGTCCCTGCCTATATTACAAAAAATTTCGTAAACCAAGCTTAAATATTTGTAAAAATATGGCCATATTAATATTTAAAAAAAAACAACTATTTATTTATTTTTGTCTTCTTTGGTTATAACTCCGAATTTGAATATCTTAAAAATTCACTAAGTTTGTGAAAATTTCCTAAATAGTGTTTGTATTTAAAAGAAAAATCTAAATAATAAGAGGGTTTTTAACAAATTTCATTTTGCATAAGACAAAATTAAATAGCAAATAATACATTACAATAGTCGTTCGTACACCACAATGTGATGGTCTAAAGAAAGAAAACATACTTTTATGGAAGATGATCAGATGAAATAAGCTGCCATTTTAAATAAATTTTATCTAACAGTACAAAATAAAATTTGTGGAAAATCCATAATCATTCAGAGCTTTCTTTAAAAAATAACGAAAAATGAATAGAAAATTGCTAAAAACTTTTTAAATGTTGAAGATATTCGAATCAGACTTTTTCATTAGCAACTAAATACTAACTTTTTTTTACATAAAAATTATATTTCTAAGAATATTTAAGCTAGGTGGGTGAAATTCATTTCAATTATTGAAAATAACAACCAAAGTAATCATTGCAAGTTACAAGTTTATTGCTATGTTTTCCAGTCACAGGGTGTTCAAAAATCCTTGTTTTCATATGTAATTTTATGTCGGTACCTTTAACCTGTGAAAGCTTTGAAACTTATTGATAAGTATGAAAAATTGCATGACCTAAACACCTCTAAATTACAAAATAATTGTCTCCGTATTCTTTGAGAAATTTTAAAAAATTTCAAAAACTATAAGCGTTTCTTCTATATAAGGTAGTGCATGTTACACAAAATAATTTTGAAAGTGATCAAAAGTTAGGTTATTCAACCCAATGAATTCAACTTTTCATACATTGCATCATGTACAATAGTAACTCACACCATAATAAACACGACGATGAAAAACCAGAATGCTATTTTGTAAGAATATTTTATTACGCACACACACAAAAAAGGTTACTTACATTACCCAGCCTTATAAATTCAACTTTTCAAAGTGCTGAGTAATCTCATTTGACAATAAGTACAATATCATCTCGCACCATACAAAAGTTACATTATTCAATTTTAGGAATTCAACTTTTCATACTTTGTATAATGTACAATAGTAAATCACACCATAATAAACACGACTATGAGCAACCAGAAACCTGTCTCTATTTTCAGAAAATATTTTATTACACACACACACGCAACAAAAAAAAGATTATTCAACATTAGGAACATGATTGTTAAAAAAAGTTGAACATCATTACTTTACATAAAATGTTACAATAAATCACTTCACATGAACATCATTATAATAGTTTGAAAAAAGTCTTTAAAAATAAAATTAAACAAATTTTAAAGAATGTCTTTTACAAATTTATAAAATTTCATTAAAAAAGTTGCAAATACAATTTTAAATTAAGTGCATTTTATTTTAATAGTCTATGAACAAAAAACAGAAATTGTAACAAGCTCTCCTCTTTCCTCCCCCACTACAGCGCCTCTGGCGGTGAACTAAGACAGTCTGCCAGGAACCGCCGTTAAGCACGGACGTTTAATTCGAGCCCGAAACCCCCTCTTCCAAATTCTTGTATTTTTTTATCCTTGTTTTATTTTTATGTGTTTTGTCCTTTTCAATAAATATTTAGAGTTAGATAATTTCTAGTCTTTCATTATTTATGTGAATTGGTAGAAATACAAATAAACCAGGACTTCCCCTACAAAATATATTTTGTACAAGATATGGAAATTGTACTAAAATTAATAATTCTGGAAAAATATTTTTGACAAATTTTTTAAACATAATTTTTTTATCCATCATGTTATAATACACAGTATAAGCATAAAATTAAATAAAGTGCATTTTGTTTCAACCATTTACAAAAAAATAGAAATATTTATATCAAGATATTGGAAATGCGCTGAACCATTATAAGAAAAGAACTACAAATTAATATCACACACTTATACATAAAGACCTCATGACAAAAATGTTTTTTTAATGAACTGGGCAGCTACTTCAAAACGACAATTTAAAATCATTTGCATATTTCGTTATTAAATTTAAATATTTAGTTAAATAGGTTTCGGAATATAAAAAAAAACCTAATTATGATTCACTAATTTCAATTATTTTTTAAGAGCTTGTGTAATCTTTTGCATTCTTCAAATTTTTGTCGGATAGAGGCATAAAAATGGTCAAAGGTGATTAAAAAAATTTACGATCAATGAATATTTAAATGACTTGCCTTGAAGAACAAGAAATTGATTTTATGAAGCAATCTATACTACTTTAAATGCTTCATAAACCAACTAAGAATAAGGCTTCTCACCAGTATGAACACGGCTGTGTATTCTCAGACTACCATTTCGTGAAAAACTCTTATTACATATACTACAAGAATAAGGCTTCTCTCCAGTATGAACAAGACTGTGTACTTTCAGATTACCTTTTTGTGAAAAACTCTTATTACATATACTACAAGAGAAAGGCTTATCACCAGTATGAATACGACTATGCGTAGTGAAATGACCTTTTAGCGAAAAACTCTTATTACATATACTACAAGAGAAAGGCTTATCACCAGTATGAATACGACTATGCGTAGTGAAATGACCTTTTAGCGAAAAACTCTTATTACATATACTACAAGAGTAAGGCTCATCAACAGTATGAATATGACCATGCATAGTGAAAAGACTTTTTAGCGAAAAACTCTTATTACATATACTACAAGAATATGGTTTTTCACCAGTATGAACACGACAGTGTCGTGTCAGATTACATTTTAGTGAAAAAGTTTTATTACATATACTACAAGAATAAGGCTTCTCACCAGTATGAACACGACTGTGTCTGTTCAGACTATCCTTTTGTGAAAAACTCTTACTACAGATACTACAAGAATAAGGTTTATCACCAGTATGAACACGATTGTGTTCTTTCAGATTAGTTTTTAGTGAGAAACTCTTACGACATATACCACAAGAATAAGGCTTCTCTCCAGTATGAACACGGCTGTGTCTTTTCAGACTCTGTTTTTCTGAAAAATTCTTATTACACATACTACAAGAATAAGGCTTATCACCAGTATGAACATGACAGTGTCTTCTCAGAATACTTTTCAATGAAAAACTTTTATTACATAAACTGCAAGAATAAGGCTTCTCACCAGTATGAACACGGATGTGTCTTTTCAGAATACTTTTCAATGAAAAACTTTTATTACATAAACTGCAAGAATAAGGCTTCTCACCAGTATGAACATGACTGTGTTGTGTCAGAGTAGACTTTTGTGAAAAACTCTTATTACAGATACTACAAGAATAAGGCTTATCACCAGTATGAACATGACTGTGTCGATTCAGAATCACCTTTAGTGAAAAACTCTTATGACATATATTGCAAGAATAAGGCTTCTCACCAGTATGAACACGATAGTGATTTCCCAGATTACTTTTTAATGAAAAACTTTTATTACATAAACTGCAAGAATAAGGCTTCTCACCAGTATGAACACGGCTGTGTCTCTTCAGACTATCCTTTAGTGAAAAACTCTTATTACATATACTACAAGAATAAGGTTTATCACCAGTATGAACATGGCTGTGTTCTTTCAGATGACCTTTTTTTGAAAAACTCTTATTACATATACTACAAGAATAAGGCTTCTCACCAGTATGAACACGACTGTGTCGTGTCAGACTAATTTTTAGTGAAAATTTTTTATTACATATACTACAAGAATAAGGTTTCTCCGCGGTATGAACACGACTGTGAATGGTCAAATTACCTTTTAATGAAAAACACTTATTACATATACTACAAGAATAAAGTTTTTCACCAGTATTAGCACGACTATGCTTAGTCATATTTCTTTTCTCTGAAAAACTCTTATTACATATAGTACAAGAATAAGGTTTTTCCCCAGTATGAACACAGCTGTGTTGTTTCATAATCATTCATTGAGAATATCTTATTACATATACTACAAGAAAAAGTATTCTCACCAGTATGAATTTTACAGTGTTTAGTAGGACTTTTTCCTAAAAACCTCTTGTTTCAATAACAAGAATATGGTTTACTTAAAGGATGTTACTTATTTTGAATAAATTAGGCCATATGATACAAAAAAGAGCTTGCTGTATCAAGTCACTTACTTTGACTTAATTTTTAATTATGTAAAATATAATATTGTAGAAATATGATCACCATACAGCAGGCGTATGATTTGTTAATGGGTGCATCTGTGAAAGTATTAATTTCAATTATATTGAGGTGTAAAAATTTTTTTATTTTTACAACCAACTTTAATATTTCTCTTTTGTCGAACATACCAAAATACAAAACCAAATTAAATTATTTCTATTTATGATATTAACATGATAATAACTATGATTAACATGAAATTATCAAATTTGATTTCATTAGCATTTTATTAACAAATTCACAGTAGAAATATAATTTTTTATAAACGAAGAGAGGCACAAAATTTTTTTTCAGTTCAAAGGTTTGAAATTATCTATAAAGATATAATTAAAAAAAAACTTTAATTTCTAATTTTTATGTCAATGTTCTATCATGCACAAGAAAAGCAAGCTCTGATTCATTAACATAAATACAAGAGTATTAAATTGCACAACTGAATACAGAAAATATTTTCTCAGTGTGAACAGGAGAATCACTATTCAAAATTCTTGTGTTTAAATATGTTTTATCATACATGTTTTAGGAAAGTGTCACACAGCTTAATTATCTGTAACTGTAATTTTAATCTATTTATAACTATGAAAGTTAAATAAAGTGTTACTTATACGAAATTATCCTTTTTTTCCTATCCTTTTTCCTATACGAAATTATCCTTTTTATCCGATTAATTTATCACAATGATATATAAATCGTACAGAAAACACAATATTTTTAAAAAAATATTTATGTACGCATAATATGAATTTTATTAACTGTCAGCAAAAAGATAGGAAGATATTTTATCATTCCCATCGAGTTTTTTTTTCCGTATAAAGAAGGTAATCTATGAATAAGATCTGCATGGAAATAACCTTTCTAAAACGCTTTCTATATTGTTTCCATTACTACGAGGGTAATTCACTTTACATGTGTCAGATTATGAATACGCAGGCTTATAAATTTGATCCAAGAAGTTGCAAATCAAAAACAATTTTTTCAAAACTTTTCTTTATACAAATATGGTTAACTAATGTTTTCTTCGATCTAAGTAAGACATTATGTTTTAATACAGTTATCTCGGTAAAGAATTTTTCCAGAAAGAAGAACACAATAACAATGAGAGTTGTTTACATTATCGTTTGCCTACTTCTACTCACTTGATCTCCAGGATCTCGCGTCAGTGCTTAACGATATTTGAATTGGTAACTGGATGGAGTGAGCTTAACTGTAACTTTCGCGGAGAAGAGTACTTTAAATTCCATCAATAGGGCATGAGCGCGTGACGTCACGATCTTTATTTACAATCGATTGGGTGGCAGGCACTCATTTCTGGTTCAAGGGAACGATTCTACTTTTCGAGACTTTTATACGTGTTTTCAGTAGTTTTGAATCATCTTCGTTTATTTCCTCATAATGAAACTGCACTTTCTCAAAAAGGAAACTGGATTTATTTTTCTCGTGAAATATTTGAAAGATCACTTGGAATGAAGATGGAGCGGATTAAACCAGTTCACAGTGGGACCAAAATCTATTTTCAGTGTCAAAAGTGGGAAAAATTAAGTGTATTCAAGTGTAAAACGTCTAATGAATATTATTATGAACTTTATTTTGCCATTTGTATAATTTTTTCAGTGTCTTTTTTTTAATCATAAAATAATTACATAATTAATACAATCGACGTTGATAATATTTATTGCAGATAATATATATTATCTGCAATAAATATTTTTTATTCATATATAAGTAAAAAAAATTTTATCAATCAAACACAATCATTTATTTGTTAACACACTGTGTAAATTTTTTTTCTTCTGCCAAAAGTTTTCTAATATGGCATTAATTTATTTTTACTTCATTACGCTCAAATTGTGCAGGCAGTGCATGAAAAAACTACAGAACACACAGAATAAATTCTGATTTAATAAACTGATCTTGAGATGAATTTGTATTTTTGTTCCCTGAAATTTTGGGGTGGAGGTAGCCGTAATCTTGGTAACCGCAAAGTCTGGTAAGATACGGAGAAATACACAGAAAGCAAAAACATTAATGGGTCCAAACCTTCCATCTTCTATCGCTCTCCTCACTCAACTATTGGGACCTTATTGATAGGGACCATATTTCTCAAATTGCATCTGCGCCCCCCCCCCATATATTGAATGCCAAGAATCCAAATCAGTTGAAAAAAAAGTGTGCTTATTCAGAGAAAGTAAATTTTTGTGTGTCTGATTTCGTAACTTAAAATATCGTCTTGTCCAATTAATTAACATATGTGAGATCACACCAGCAGGGGCATTAGACGAGGGGGTCAGAGGGGGCACTTGCCCCCCTATCGGGACTAACTTAAATGTCGTCGGGAAAACGCAACAGTCTTAAAAAGAAATTGAATTACATTCTTAAAAATTTCTAGCTTTTATATTAAATTTCTATTTTTTTTTTTTTTTTGTAAATGAGAATAAATTAAAAGCTTAAAGACGAAAATGTGTTCTTTTTACTTGCACTTTACCACCATCTTCCTGTTTATTTTTCCTCAGAAAATTTTGAGGGACAAGTCTTTTGTTTGTGTCCATATGGAAAGTTATTCAACACCCCTGAGAGATAGGGGTGTTGAATGGCTGTAATCAACACCCCTATCTCTCAGGACACAAGAAGACTGTCCTATCTTCTACCCTTTCGTACTTACGTTACTACTCTTTTTGAGACTGACTATAATGCATGTATAATTTTTGCGTTATGAGAGTAAGAGGTGTAGAAATTTTTTCAAATAGCGGTGAGTGCTACAACTATTTTTCTTTATTACACAAGTAATTTCTAAGCTTACGATCTGTGGTAAATTGCACCATACAGCAGCGTTTCTCAACCTTTCAGTATTCGCGGCCCAGTTTTCAATCATAATTTTCATCGAGCCCCCCCCCCACTTGCAGTAAAATGTATGCAACAATAATGTATATTGAGTATTTTTAATTCTGTCTTTAAATTATTTTTAACTAACTACCAAAACAAAAGTAAAGTAAAAATCAGCAGCAATTGAGATTGTAGAAACTATGTTTGGAGTTAATTTTTCAAAACAATTACAGTCCATACCTCTTTCAAATGATACTGTTGCTCGTCGAATTGGTGATACAGCTGAAAATGTAGTGTCAGCTTTTCTCGATGTTGCGTGACAAAATGTTTTCAATAAACTTTGAAGCAAGAGATATTAATAAAGATGCCCATTTCATTGCCTATGTTTGATTTTGTGATAATATGTCAGTAGTAGAACTACTTTTCTGCAAATCAATAGAACTCAAAACAACAGCGCTAGCATTATTTGCTATCTTAAATGATGTTATGAATAATGCAAACACAAAATGCAAAAATCGCATCGGAATATGCACTGGAATATGCATCGGAATATGTTTGTTCAATATCCGGAAGGTTCGAAAGTATACAAGCACTACCCTTATGAAAATTTAAGGTATATTTAAGGTTGATTTGAGGTATTTTTGAGGTATTAAGGTTGTTTTGAGATATATTTAAGGTATATTTAAGGTTGCAGAGAAAACAGAAATAAAAATTATACCTCGTAAAGGTTGTAATTAAGGTGTACGAGGTTGATTTATATATACTTCAGCTTGTTTTGAGGTTGTTTAAAATTCACTTCAAATCATCCAGACTGATAAGGTGATTTTTAAGGTATACCAGGTTTATTTTCTTACATTTGTAACAAAAGAGGTATTTTTGAGGTGTAAAATTTTTTACCTTATTTCAACTAAAAAGAGTGAGATATTTATTGAGGTATATGAAGTCATTTTATTTATACCTAAGCTTATTTTGAGGTTGTTTTAAATTCACTTCAAATCAACCAGACTGATAAGATGATTTTTAAGGTATATCAAGTTGATTTTCTGATACTTGTAATAAAAGAGGTATTTTTGAGGCATAAAAAAATTGACCTTATTTCAACTAACGAGAGTGAGATATTTATTGAGGTATATGAAGTCCTTTTATTTATACCTAAGCTTATTTTGAGGTTGTTTAAAATTCACTTCATATCAACCAGAATCATGAGGCAGTTTTTAAGGTTCACCAGGTTGTTTTTTTTACACTTGTAACAAAAGAGGTATTTACGAGGTATAAAAAATATAATTTTTTTCAACTAAAGAGAGTGAGGTCTTTATTGAGATGTATGAAGTCATTTTATTTATACCTAAGGTTGTTTAAAGTACACTTCATATCAACTAGCTCACTTCCCAGAGTTCCGTGCTAGCCGGCAAATGGCGTGTGTGTTTACAATCGAAAGTTTCTTTAAAATTCGGTAAGTGTGCTTGACATTTATTAATTTAGCTTTGTCACTTTTAATCAAATATGCTTCAATTTTCAAACTTAAATTTCATTATTTTTGTTTTAAAGACGCGTCCTGATCTTAAATAATTTAAGTCGGAGGATATTCTTTGAGGCTATTGTTGTAGGCTTAGCAATAAGACAGATCAATCTAAATATTTCTCGTCGCTGTTTAGGGTAACGTTACTGGTGAATCGTTACAGCAGGTTACGCACAGTATATTTTATTGTTTGTAATTTATTCAAATATAACTATTCTTTTTGTTTTGCTTAAATGTACATGTTTTAACGTAGCAGTATGCAAGCTGATTGAGTAAAAGGTTCATAATTTCTCTTATAAATAAATCACTGAAAATTGAAAGTTAACAGTTTTTATATATTGCAGGTAATAAAACAAATAAACAATACTATTGTAAGGAACGAAATGCATATTTGTTGCCTTCAACAAAAATCTAACATACATATTTAACTAATAAAATAAACATATACAATAAAAATTGCAATCAGGGTAAATACATCACACAAAAATTTTAATATTTCTTCAAAAGTTGCATTTTCATAAAAATATATATTTACAAACATGAAGAAAAAAAACAATCCTGTTTTTCGAAGTAAATATTCATTTTTTTAAATTAATGTTTACTATTAACAGGTGATTCTAAGGTAGGAAACAAGTTTACCATATCAAATCAACAAATTTCATAAAAAAATATATGAGAATTCCTAATAAAATCTGAAATTTTTTTTAATAAAAATATATGTAATATGAGATAAGATTCAAGCTAATTTTAGTGAACTAATTTTTTAACCCCCCTCACAAATTAATAAAGCAAACTTCATAAATTTTCATAATCTGAAAAATATTTTGTTTTTAAACTCCAGAAATGATGAGAATTTGGAAATTCTAACATTATCGCAGAGAAAGAAAAGAATTTTTTTTATTTTAAAATGTGCAGAGTAAATAAAAATATAACGCTAATAAATAAAGAATTTTGAAAATTAAATTCTAATAACATTAAATTATGTAAGGATCACAGAAAACTATAATATCAATGAAAAAAAATCAGAACCGAATAATTTCGGTAATAATAAGTGATTGATATTAATTACGATTACATTATATATAAGCGGGGATTACTGAACTTACATATACATTGCCTCTAGAGAGAAAAAAGTTATTCTAATTCTAGATTGTTTACCACATTAGCAAAATAAATTTTTCCAGTGTCATCGCACTGGATGGAAATACAAACAGAAGATATATTTGTCACAGGAATTAAGTTAAAGTTGCCAGAATTAGTTACTTGTGTAATATGGCTTAGTTCAACATTAAAATTAAGATTAAGAGAACGCATCTTTTCACCAGAAATCATTTCTTCAATAACACCATAATAATTCCAGCAACAGCATATTGAATTCTGACAAGTACAAGTTACTAAAATTTTTACGAAGAAATTAATGCAGCCTAGTTTAAGTTTACTTGCCCTTTTATACATAAGCTTGGTTTAGTTGAGTATCTTAAAAGTATTTGTATGTGTATCACCTATTAAATAATATCTGAAGTTAGTTAGCAAAAAGGCAACTATAGGTGAAGGAAAACTGGCATCCACTTAAAAAATTCTCATGCAAAATTCAAACTTTTTGTCCGTTTAGTCCACTAAGGCAACGCCCCGCTCTTCCGTGCCACAGGTCCTGGGTTCGATCCTTCGGCCGGGCAAGGTTGACTCAGCCTTTCATCCCTTCAGTGGGTCGATAAATGAGTACCAAGCATGCTTGGGAACTAAACACTGGGGGTTCCGCGTTCGGCTGACCACCTAACCGGAACATCTGCTTCTGCATCCCAGAGCCCAAGGTCAAGAAAACTGAAATGGGCACAGTAGACCTTGACCCTCTATGGGCTGTCGCGCCACTGTGTTTAGTTTTATTTTAGTTTTTAGTCCGCTAAGGCAAAATCTTGAATATTATTCTAGATCAACATGATGCAGTTTAATATTTTGGAATGATTTTCAATTTATTTTTAATAAGACTCGTGAAGACTCGTAAAGAGACTAAAAGAACATGAAAACTTTTCGTATAAATAGTGTGCTCTAATAAAATAGTTTTTATCTTTAATCCACAAAGAATATTGTATAAAACAAATTTACTGAGACAGCTATTCCAAAAAAATAATTTTATTATTTCAATTAAATATTAAAATCATTTTGGTGAACCTATACGTAATCTGCTTATATTGTAGTTAAAAAAGTTTAAAAGTATTATTGACTCTGGATTTTTGTTGTCAACATTAGTAACTTATCAAAGTTATATAAATATATATTTCAATTTCCTTCAATTTCTTAAAAAAAAATCTCATCTGAAAATTTCCAAATGAAACTTGCTATGCAACTTTTATATAACTTGATTTTACTCACCTTGAACATGCAACTTTTACAGAGCTGCTCCGTAAATGGCATCCAGAATTTCAAGGTTTGAATAAGGCTGTCAATAATACGTGCTCTGCAGCTAGGAGGAAGTGGAGACTAGTAACTGGAGAGCCTTCCCCTGGGAGTAACTCTAAATATACACCAAAAAGAAAAAAGACAAGTAAATTGTTCTCCTTTGATTCAATGAAATCTTTTCACCTAAAAAATTACTGATAAAGTTTGCATGATCTTTGATTTTTGAAAACATTATTTTATAGCATTATCTTAAATTATTCTCTCAGGCAAGTAAACATATAAACTTAATGTTGCTTTTATTTCGATGGGGCATGAAAAACACAAAACATTGATGTTCTACATTCTTTTATTAAAAGATGATTGATTCTTGATCACATTAAATAAAAGGTTGAAAATGACCTTTTGTTTTTAAAAACCTTACGTGATAGACAATTATTTTCGGAATCAGCAGCATTGAGAATTGGTTTTAGTACAATTTCTTTTGCGAAATTGGACTAAAAATTTAAACAAGCAGGCCAGTGTAATTGAATTTATTCAAAATTTGCTGAGAAAAAAATTTAAATATCAGCATAACAATCCATAATTAAAAATGGTCGGTTGAATTATTGGAAAATTAAGAATTTCAATAAGCGTGTTATTTCTACAGCAGTTTTTATATGCATCTTACAGAAAAATTAGCTTTTTTAAGTGATATGTTTAAACAGTCAAAATAAAGAATTGAAATATACTGGGAGGAGAGTTTTGCAGGTCATTATTATTATTCTTATTCATCTGCTGTTACTAAAGAAACCATTTATTTATTCAAAATTGAATAGAAATAATAATAAAAGGTGATTTATGCAACGAAATAAGCTTTAAAATATTATTCTAATCTTTTAAAATTTGTCATTATCAATGTAAATATGACTCTCGCTAATTCAAATTTTTTATTTATAGGTTCCAATGCTCCAAATAACGTAAGCACAGCAAACTTGCAGAAGAAGCAGAGTAATTGTCAAGAATTTTGATTTCTTGAACGAAAAATTAATTTTTTTTTTGTTAATAAAAGTTTTTATTTGTAAGCTGGCTAAATTATTTAAATTTGCTGTTATTTCGCTTTTACAAAAAATTAGCGCCTTTAACATCTATTCTATATAAATGAGTTCCCACATTTTTCTGAAACAAATGTATCCTCTTTTCACGATAGTTTAATTGAAATTATTAAAATTACAGAAACATTTGAAATGTTCTTTTAAGGTTTATGAGTCAGCATACTTAACATTATTCAACTCTACATGTTAATTCAAGATTAATAAATTTTATTAACTATTTAATTGCAAATTAGCACAAGGTTCACAAACTATAAATTAAAGGCGTTAAGTGAAAATTAATATTCTGAATTGTGTGAGGAAGAATACATTCCAATGGGTTGTATTTCAAAATTAAAGGAAGATATATTCTTTGCATTGCATTTTACTTTTCTTCACACAATACATGGAAATCAGTCGAAAATTCTTTCGAAAGAAAGATTCATCCGTATTCCGCCTATGTGTTTAGAAAATAGTTTCTTAGCATCAGGATTAGCAGTGAAAATTAAGACAGACCGTAAAAAGTTAATAAGTAATTACCACCTAATGTGTAACATTAAAAACTCCATCAGAGTGATAAATACCTCTACAAGTGAAAAGATATATATTTTAGGTTAAAAATTAGCAGTCTAAGGAGAAACATTTTAATTATATTTAATTACCAGCATTAGCATAAAAAAATATAACCTGATGGGAAAAATGGCATATTTTAGTTTGATTAAAAAAATTTCCTTTACAAGCATAAAAACCTATATTTGAGGTGAAAAATAATACACCTTACGTTAGTAAAAAATCACCTTTCCAACTATCAAAAATTACACCTGAGGTAGATTTGAAATAACCTGAAGAGTAAAATGACATGCCTCAGGTTGAAAAATATATACCTCTACAAGCATAAAATTAGATACCTGAGGTTGAAAAATAATTACCTGAGGTCGAACAACATACACCTGAGGTTGATTTATAATAACCTGAAGTGTAAAATGACACACCTTAGGTTGTTGAATAAATACTTCCACAAGTGTAAAAAAATATATTTCAAGCTGATAAGTAATAACCTAAGGTCGAACAAAATACACCTGAGGTTGATTTGAAATAACCTGAAGTGTAAAATGACACACCATACGTTGAAAAATATATATCTCTACAAGCATAAAATTAGATACCTGAGGTTGAAAAATAATTACCTGAAGTGGAACAAAATACACCTGAGGTTGATTTATAATAACCTGAAGTGTAAAATGACACACTTTAGGTTGTTGAATAAATACTTCCACAAGTGTAAATAAATATACTTCAAGCTGATAAGTAATAACCTAAGGTTGAAAATGAAACACTTTAAAGTAGTAAATATCTACCTCTCCCCAGATGTAAAATTAAACACCTCAAGTTGAAACATATATACCTCTGGAGGTATATATTAAGGTATATTTGAGGTTGGTTTTGAGGTATTCATTTGCACCCTTTTCAACCTCAACGACGTCTTTAAATAACAACCTCCTTTATACCTTTAAAATATACCTTGTTTATATCTCATTTATACCTCGATTTTTTCATAAGGGTAGTAAAACAAAAATCGCCTCAATGCGTCTGGACTCATTGCATGATCCACAGAGAAGCTTTGGGTTCGAAAGAAATACGTCCTGGTTTAAATATTGTATTAACTGCGGTTGTAACCATTTCAAATTATATAAAAATGAGAACCCTGAGATCGAGAATCTTTTCTGCTCTTTGTAATGACATGGGTTCAGAACATTCAGATTTACTATTTAAATGTAAGGCAAAATGTTTATCACGTGAGAAATTTTTGCAACGTGCTCATGAATTAAGAGAAGAAATCGTCATTTTCTTAAAAGATAACAGACCGGAAACCGGGAATTTACACTATTGCTTATTTGTGATGAAATTGAGGTACTTGGTCGTCATATTCGAGAAATTAAATAACTTGAATCTTAAACTCCAAGGAGCAAATACACATATGTTGGATACGAGTGATGAAGTTAATGCTTTTTGTAGAAAATTAGAATTGTGGGGCAGAAGTTTAAAGCAAAAAAACCTAACAATGTTTGCAAATGTGGATAATTGTACTAAAACTTATAAGGCTGAAGAAGAATATATGAAAGTTACGTTTGTAGTAACCATTGAACATCATTTAGCCATGCTGGCAAAGAAGTTTGCCAGTCCAAGTGTTTTTTCTAAAGATAATTTGAGTAAGTGAAAAAGTGATTTCAAAACATGGCTCACCTTTGGCACCTGTGCGAAACCTTAGGTGCAGAAGCTTCTGCACCTAAGCTAAAATTTTAAAATTGTACAATAAAATAAATGAAATTTTATTTTACAATTAAAAGTATACGTGATATATATTAGAGATAGGTGTAAGATGTTACAGAAAAAATTCAGATACACAGACTTAATCAGAAAATTATAAAAAAATCCTTAAGGCCAAACCACCCTTGGATCCCCACCTTAAATTTTGATTTAATAAGTTGTTTCACTTTAATAAGTTATTAATATGTCAAAATGTATTTTGTTTTCAATGTATATGTGCGCTTTCCTTTCATCCAGTTAATCAATTTTTTTTAAATAATATTTTCTCTTGAATATTCTCGCGCCACCCCTCTGGCGTGCTCGCGCCCCCCTAGGGGGGCGCGCCCCACAGGTTGAGAATCGCTGCCATACAGTACAAAATACATCGACAACAGAAAGGATAATGCGATTTAAATTTACATTAAAATAAATCTGCACATTATTGTATCAATTTTAGTGATTTTAGATTCTTAGAAACACACTTGAAAAAAATGATGTGAGAAAAAAATTTAAATCATAAAATTCGTTTTAATTTAAATGCTTTGAATTAATTTGTTTGAGTCACCCTATCGGGGAAGACATGACCCCTTGTCGGGCAAAGTCTGGAGCTATCCTTGCACATCAGTGAACCATTCAGATGCTAATGCGTGATGATTAAAAGACATTCAGGATGCCCCCCCCCCGCACTGTACTAGATGGAACTTACAACATCTTTGAAAGGGGTCTGGGTTGTTAGTGATAAAACTGGGGCCTTGTCCATCACAAAATTGATCATATATTCTGTCATAACACAGCATTTCTGAAACTTAATACAACTTTAAAGTTAGAATTTGGTGTGCTGAAAGGGCCATTTTTGTTTATGAAATTACACGATTTTCTTTCCTTTTTTTTCGAAATTCCAATTTATTCAAGAGTTATTTCAATTTTGACTGCTTTCTGGTTTTCGTTACATTTTGTTTTGCTGCGCAAGAACTATTAATTTTAGAATTTTGAAACAATGAAGTTTGATATAAAAATGTGCAGGGAGTGAGATGGAATTAAAAAAAAATTAAGATTCGATTTGAGAATTATCCACTTAAACCGTGTAGTAAAAAAGTACTATATTTGTTGACGACATTCCTCTGAAATGCGCAGCTACAGAGATAAAATTTGCTGTACTGAAAAGGAAACTAATCTATGAATTTAACTCAGTTTTTTCAAAATTCTAATTTGTTCGATGACTGCAATTTCAAGTGTTTTTTTTTCTTTCGATTTTTTCACTTAATTTACTTTAAATATTAAAGATTTATCCATTGTTGTAAAAAATTTATTCATATTCTGCATTTTATCAGCTGCCGCTTGACTTAATTTTAAAAATAACCAAAAATGAAAAGAATGAATGAAAAAATAAAGATATTACGAGACATAAATCAACATTTATATCGAAGTTTTGAAAAATATAAAAAAACTCAAGACAGATAAAACCGTTTCCGGTTTACAGTATCACATAATATAAAAGAAACGTTATACATTATTAAGAAGTATAATTACTTCTCACTTACTAACCACATTCTTATTCATAGTATAATATTTTGTTTAAATGTTGGACACATGTCAAACAACAAATTTAAACAGTATTTCTAAAAAAAAATTTTAAACAAAAATGTTGACATTTTAATCAGAAAATTAGTTTTCCGAAACCCCCTTTCGTGGACGGTACTCTATTACCCCGATGAGCTTAATATTTAATAGAAATATTTTTGATATATTGTACAATTAGCCATGGTATTTATAAAAAAAATATTATTAAACCCTTGTAATCATTAAAGTTTATAATTAAAAGACAGACAAACTCATATATTTACTCACAATCTGTTTATCACAATAGGATTATAGGAGCTGGAAATTCTATGTAGTTGTTCCAGAAACAGCCAAATTTAATAGCTATAATTATTGCTTAGTTGTATACAATACATCACTCTTGAAAAGTCAGAGACGTACAATTTTTTTTATAAATGTTTTTTTATTTTATTTTTTAGAATAAGTCACATTACGAGTCCTTCCCAACTAGTAGGATGAGACCGGGTACAACTCTAACTCTATGGCAAATTTAGAAATGCAGTAAAAAAGAAGCAGACATTTCTGTTTCATATGAAAAAGAAAATTATACACGTCTATGATATTATAGTTCTCTTCTTCTTCTGTTGCACCGCAGCTGTCGGGGACCAAGCATAGACTCACATAATAATTAGTATAGACTCTTTCTCACTCCCGTGAGAATGACGGGGTGAGGTTTCGCCTTCTATTTCTCGCTCCCGTGATATTTCCGGGCTGGAGTGTTCAGTATTAATGCGCCAATAAGAATAGAACTAATTCCTTTCTTTTGCCTGGAAATCATTTTATTTCTCATTTTACACACCAGATGGCAGTACCAGGATATTTTTAAGGTAATTGTAGATAGTTAGCTTGATTTAAACTAGATGTCAGAACTAATCAAATACGTGTATTTGTGATTGGATAAAAGAAATAGGCACTTTTATGACCATTTTCTTGAAAATTAACCGATCATAAAGAGGGTGGCTAAACCGGTTAGTTCCCGGTCTTACCTAGAGAGCAGAGATTCTCCAAAGTAACAGAACAGTACTATTATTGGACTAAATCAGTGGACGAACGTAGCGCTCTAGGAGTAGAGAAACGACTGTAGTCGCAATTTTTTTATCGCAGTTTGTAGGGTATTGTGCTACTTTTTTAGAAAAGTAGTATAGTAATTAGTGCTGGAAGTTATATATGTGTATATACTTTACTTAGTGTATATGCATATATTTTTCCTTTTATGTAAACGTAATTTTTACATTGGAATAAACCAGAGAAGAGAGAAATCAGAAGACTTGTTAAAATGAAAATTAATTCCTTCATTTGTTTTAATTTTTTCATCCCTTGTCCTTTATCATGAAAATTTAATTACTATAAAGTTAATTAGACTTCATTGAATTACTGCACATTTATATGTTTTAAATTGTATAAATATATTTTTCTTTGAATATATCTACAATTTTTACCTTGGAATAAACCAGAAAAATCAGAAGACTTTTTAAAATTCAAAGTAATTTTAAAATAAGATTCAATTTGAAAAATCAATCTCTTTTACGTCATCCATTTGTTTTAATTTTTTTTATACCTTGCGCTTTATCATTAAAATTGAATTAATATGATAAAGTTAATTCTCCCTTTTTGTATACTGAAAGTTTATATTTATGATCAAACTCAAATCTATCTAGAATCAAAATGAAAAACACAAATTATTCTTGATTCAATGTTCTTGAGGAGCGAAAAACCATTTTATGTCATTAAATGTATCTATAAAATGTCTAACTCAGCATTAAAATAATTTAAAGGAGTAAAACTACAAAATTAATTAATTAAATTTTAATGAACTTTTTTGCTTTTTAATTTGTTTCCGAGTGATAAATCTTTTTTGTTAACTAATTTGTTGGAGTGAATGTAATAGTTAAACATAGTCGTCATAAACAATGGAAATAATTTAAATAATTACAATGAGATAAAATACAATATTAAAATCATACAACTAATTTTAAAATATTACATCGGCAAAGTTTATGACTTTGCATTGGCTACCCCCCCCCTAGTAAAAAAAAAGGTTTGCACGCCACTGGCTATTAGTAATTATTGGCGATCCAAATGGGTTACAGGTGGCCCCAGAAGCAGAATATTTTCAAATGTTCTGCAACAGGACTTATTAATTTATACAAATGTTCTGCAAGCAGTTCACAGCAAAAAAAAGTGAGCTTTACATTAAAATACCATATTTTCATTTATTAAAATACAGGATCATACGCAGATACTCTACATTAATTTTAAACCAAGGCAAACATTCTTTATTTGTAACTTTTTCAATCACTTTTGAGGTGTAAAATTTTGTAAATGACGATGAATAATTAGTAAATTAAATTATTATCGCAGGAAAACGCTATCACTTATTCAAGATACATATTGTTCAGCAGGACTTCATTTGTTCTGCGACGTAAGTTACAGTTTCAGGCACTTTCTGCTTCTGCGCAGGTGGCTTAGAGAACTCTTTACCTATAGCTCTATACTTGGCATGTTTTCCCAATTAACTTGTTGAGAGTCATAGAAGAATGAAGTACGTTAGTTTCTGTCTTGATTTTCAAATAGATTAAAACTAAATTAAACATAGTTCTAAAAGAAAGCGTCATGGAAATTTGAAAAAATATTAACAATTAAATGCGAAAAATATTAATAAAGGTGAAAATAGAGCCAGTACATTTTGATACAACTGAAAAGAGGAGAAAGGGCCAAAGCAAGGGAACCGGTCTTTTCTCCAGATTGCGTATTCGCGCGTTGCGATAGCCTATATTGCAAAAAATTTCGTAGACCAAGCTTAAATATTTGTAAAAATATGGCCATATTAATAAACTATTTATATATTTTCGTCTTCTTTGGCTATAACTCTGATTTGAATATCTTAAAAATTCACTAAGTTAGTGGAAATTTCCTAAATAGTGTTTGTATTTTTTAAAAGAAAAATCTAAATGATAAGGAGTTTTCAACAAATTTCATTTTGCATAGGACAAAATTAAATAGCAAACAATACATTACAATAGTCGTCCGTACACTGCAATGTGATGGTATAAAGAAAGAAAACATACTTTTATGGAAGATGATCAGATGAAATACGCTGCCATTTTAAGTAAATTTTATCTAACAGTACAAAATAAAATTTGTGGAAAATCCATAATCATTCAGAGCTTTCTTTAAAAAATAACGAAAAGTGAATAGAAAATTGCTCAAAACTTTTTCAATGTTCAAGATATTCGAATCGGACTTTTTTATCAGCAACTAAATAGTACAACATTTCACTACGACATTTTAAGAATTTTTTTAAAAACTTTTCTTCGAACATGCGAAGTAAGAAAAAGCTACAGGCTCAGATATTGCGCGATTTTCTAACAAATTTAATCCTAAATTAATAATTTTGTTACTAATTAAAAATTATTCTGAAAATTTTGCTAAGTAATTTTGAAGTTAAAAGCCAAAAAATAATTTTTATACATAAAAATTATAATTCGATGAATATTTAAGCAAAGTGAGCAAAATTTAATTCAATTATTGAAAACAACAACCGAAGAAATCATTGCAAGTTACCAGTTTATTGCTATGTTTTCATGTTGTTCAAAAATCCTTGCTTTCGTTCGTAATTTAATGTCAGTCCCTTTAACCAGTGAAAGCTTTGAAACTTATTGATAAGTATGAAAAATTGCATGACCTAAACACCTCTAAATTACAAAATAATAGTCTCCGTATTCTTTGAGAAATTTAAAAAAATGTCAAAAACTGAAAGCGTCTCTTCTATTACTATGGAGTAATGTATGTTACACAAAATAATTTTGAAAGTGATCAAGCTGGCCACTAAAGGCAGATAGTACTCAATACTTTTGATAATTATTTTAAGAACTAAGGTAAATTAAGAACTATGAATAATTATTTTCCAATCAAATAGATTGAAAGATAACTATTCAGCAAATAGAAAATCTGCAGCAAGTTTTCTAGCACATAGCTGGTAAATCTAAAAAGATTAATAATATCAGTTAGTAACTGTTGTCACAGGTTACTACATGCACTGAAAGTAAAAGTTCACCACTAGATGCCACAATTATTCTAACTGGTTCAAAATGCAACGCTCACCCGAGTACAAAAGTTTGGTTATTCAATCCAATAAATTCAACTTTTCATACATTGCATCATGTACAGTCCGGAAAAAAAAAAAAAAACGAATTACCCTGAATAACTTTCGTTCTAATGATCGGATTTTCACGAACTAAGTGTCAATCTTAATGGTTCCTGGGGGTGATCTCAAATATGCTAATTAATTAATGCTAACTATTAATTAAGTTACGAAATCAGACACAAAAACGTACTTTCTCTGAATAAACATGTATTTTTTTTTACATATTTGGATTCTTAACCTTCAAAATATAGGGGGTAGCCGCAATCTGGGAAATATGGTCCCCATAGTTTAGTCAGGAGAGCGATCCAAAGTTCGTATCCCTTAATGTTAATTTCACTTTTTACGTTTTTAGTCATATTTTCAAAGCTATTAAAGCAATTAAAAGAAAATTGCCCCCACTCATAAAACTCATTTACCCAAAGATAATTTCACGAAAAAAATATTTTTAATAATTATTAATTATTTTTTATTATTTAATTAAATTGAGGATGAAAAAATTTTGAATTATAAGGCATGAATTTTTTTATACCATATTAATCTACTTATTTTTCAATTGAAAAATCTAAAGTTTCAACTGTTTTTATTTATTGGAAGCTAAGAAAAATTAAAATTAATTATTTTTAAAAAAATAATTTGACGACAATAAAGAAATAATTAAATGAGGCGATTAATATTAAAATGTGATAAACTTGCGAGGAACTTGACTTCGAGCGCGTAGCGTAAAATTTCATTCATATTTTTTTCGCTAATAATCGTTTGCTAATCTTTTTATTTTTTTCAAACTATAAAATAGGATGTTTCTTTTTTAGTCGTTTAATAATTTGTTTGCAATTTAGTAAAGAAATCTGAATAAAACATTTTGAATAAAAAACACTTTATTCAACGAATGTCTAGTTTTATAAAAGCGTGCTTCTGATAGAATATGATTATACACCAGATTGTGCTTATTTAATGTGATTATTTTTTATTTTTTAGTTCTTTTTTCCCAATAATTGATACAATTTCAATAATATACATACTATGAATAGATTTGGAATAATATATTTATCAATTTCTTGAATATATATTTCATAAATATTAATAAAAACCCGTAGTCAACATTTTTAAGCATCTCTCACAACATCGCAAATTTCTCAACATCTTATAGGGTAAACTAACCAATGAATGAACACTTAAGCTTAGCTTGCCTTTAAAAAAAAATCATAAAAATTTCAAAATTTGTAATTTTAGCTAAATGATGGTGTCGACATATTTGTTATTAAATGCAAATTATGTAAAAAAAAAAATTTAGATAACTTACATAATATTGTTTTAAGCTTTTGGTGGTTTAAATAATAAGTAGTAAGATAACCAAGTGAAGGAACAGTTCTT
The DNA here is from genome assembly GCF_982258835.1 of Parasteatoda tepidariorum. Classification (NCBI taxonomy): domain Eukaryota; kingdom Metazoa; phylum Arthropoda; class Arachnida; order Araneae; family Theridiidae; genus Parasteatoda; species Parasteatoda tepidariorum. The sequence goes on along the minus strand of NC_141756.1, from coordinate 87,706,503 downwards.
ACCAGTGAATAAATACTAAATTTTCAAGTGCATGAACACTTAATTTTGAGAATGTTTGATGCTCTTTAGGAATCCATAGGCCACACACGTCTAAAAACAAGCTTTTTCTTGGAATTACAACATATAACCACACTTAACGTGGAAAATTTTACTTTTTTTTCAGTCATGGAATGGAAAGTAAAATATGTTTGAATACATAATTTAAAAAAAAAAAATGTTTTTCATTTCTTTCCTCGCAGTTTAATAGTCAATTCTAAATTATGAATGTTTATCATTGTGTAATCCGATGATGTTTTTATTATTATTATAATTAGATCACTTTTTTGTTTATTCTTTTCCCCATATTTTTTGTCTTATTAAATATTTTTTTCTCTTCGTCATGCTTTCTGCTTTAACTTTTTTTTCAGCTCTTTCAATCTTTTTAAATGTTCGTTCTTTTTCTGAAGTTAATGCAAAAAAGTAATTTATTTCTTTCGATTTAACCTTCCTCTTTTTTCCAAATTTTTGGCCTATGTAAATGTATCTTCGAAATTTCTTTTGATTTTGATGTTTTGAGCGTCCAATAATAAAAGTCACAAGTTATTCAAGCTTGACAAGTCTTGAGAATGGGCGATTATATTTAAACGCTCGAAACATGTTGACGTTTACTTCCCTCTTCATATGTTTTGAAGTCAGTTGAGCCATATCGTCAATTATACTGTTTTACATTAGGGTCTTGATCATTATTTTGATAAGGATTTTACTCTCGTTAAAGTAAACATGTGCATTTTAATATTTTAACAGGATTTATGTGGTCTTTAAAAACGTAAGAGCATCAATATTGTAAAAGTTATATTTAACTTAAAAATTAAAATTTTGAGACCAGATATTTTGAGTTAATGAAATTAAATATTTTATCTTTTAAGTTTTTGTGCCCCCATTTCAGTATCTTACGAGCTCTGTTTAAAAAGAAAGTATCAGATATATATAAGAAAACAAAAATAATTATAGTAGCAGTATTTGGTGGTAAATGTAGCTTATCGTAATTGAAGAATATGCTGTGCGACATTGTATGGTGAATTTGCGAAAGTAAGTTTCAGAATGTATCGAAACATGAGGATGCTATTCGCTAATCATCTTTATCCAAAGAAAACCATGTAACCTAAATATCCAGCAGAATGAAGCGATTTTTTAAACAATGAATCAAACACTATGCAACATATTATTTCAATATCTTATTCTTAAATATAACATATTTCAGTGTTCTTAAAATGCCACTAAATATTCAGCAATTCCTTAAGTTATAGAAAAAAGAAATATCGTAAATCATAGAAAGCCTTGTGAATGTGCATTCGAATTACTATACAATCTACATTTTATTTTTCAAGCATTTTTTTCCCTTCAAACTTTCTTGTCTAGAAGACTCGATTTAGGCTACAAAAATGATTATCACTAAAATCTTGTATATAGCTATAATAAGTTATATTAATTTGATTTTAGTATGAAATCCTCGGATACATTTAGCAAAAACAGCATAATCTAAATAATATCAGATTAAAAGTTCGTGTATTTAAATTCTAAAAACTTAGAAAATCATAAATAATTTATAAATAGATTTAAATTTTCTTTTCAAAGGACATTAAAAAAATTTTTTTTTTTGCTTTTTGGACAGAAATCAGCTTAAAAATTGTCTATTGCCTAGAAATTTCGAGATATTTTCTATTAACAATTAATTAAACCTCTCCGAGCAATCACAAAACATTATTTCAATTTTTTTACAGTCAGAGCGTGGTTGCCTAGCAACCTAGTAAAATTAAGCATTCCTTTTTTGAATTAGTCAATGGGTTATCTTAAAATATTAATTTGCGCAGACGACTTTTTTTGGCTGTTTTCTGGACTATCGCTAAATATATAAACCTTTATTGCTACCCAATTTACCACACAATTTTTTTTGAAATTTTGTCTACCCCCCCCTAATTCAAGTGTCTAGATTCCAAATATGTAAAAAAAAAAAAATACATGTTTATTCAGAAAAAGTACGTTTTTGTGTCTGATTTCGTAACTTAATTATTAGTTAGCAGTAATTAATTAGCATATTTGAGGTCACCCCCAGGAACCATTAAGATTGACACTTAGTTCGTGAAAATCCGATCATTAGAACGAAAGTTATTCAGGGTGATTCGTTTTTTTTCTTCGTGGACTGTCCAATAGTAAATCACACCATAATAATCATGACAGTGAACAACCAGAATGCTATTTTATGAGAAAATTTTATTACGCACACACACACAAAAATTACATTATCCAGAATTACAAATTCAACTTTTTAAAGTGCTGAGTAATCTCATTTGACAATAAGTACAATATTATCTCGCACCATACAAAAGTTAGATTATACCATAATAAACACGACTATGAGCAACCTGAAAGCTATCTATTTTGTAAAAATATTTTATCACACACACAACAAAAAATAGATTATTCAACATTAGGAACATGATTGTTAAAAAATTTGAAAATTTTTACTTTACATAAAATGTGACGATAAATCACCTCACATGAACATCATTATGATAGTTTAAAAAATAAAATACACAGTATAAGTATAAAATTAAATAACGTGCATTTTCTTTAACCATTAATAAAAAAATAGAAATATTTATAACAAGATATTGAAGATGTGCTGAACCATTATAAGAAAAGAACTATAAATTAATATCACACACTAATACATAAAAACCTCATGACAAAATTTTTGTTTTAATGAACTGGGGAGTTATTTCAAAATGACAAATAAAAACCATTTGCATATTTCCTTATTAAATTTAATTATATGGTTATATAGTTTTTTGAATAAAAAAAAACTTTTTATGATTTACTAATTTCGATTATTTTTTAAGAGTTTGTGTAATCTTGTGCATTCTTCAAATTTTGGTCGAATATAGGCATAAAAACGTTCAAAGGTGATTAAAAAAATTTATGATCAGCAAATATTTAAATAACTTGCCTTGAAGAACAAGGAATTGATTTTATGAAGCAATCGATACTTCTTTAAACGTTTCATAAACCAACTAAGAATAAGGTTTCTCATCAGTATGAACACGACCATGTCTAGTGAAATGACTTTTATGTGAAAAACTCTTATTACATAAACTGCAAGAATAAGGCTTCTCACCGGTATGTACACGATTGTGTACTTTCAGATTACTTTTTAGTGAAAAACTCTTATTACATATACTGCAAGAATAAGGCTTCTCCCGAGTATGAACACAACTATGTTGATTCAGAATCAGTTTTTGTGAAAAACTCTTATTACATAAACTGCAAGAATAAGGCCTCTCGCCAGTATGAACAAGACTGTGTCGTGTCAGATTACCTTTTAGTGAAAAACTCTTATTACATATACTACAAGAATAAGGCTTCTCACCAGTATGAACACGACTGTGTTGATTCAGAATCATTTTTTGTGAAAAACTCTTATGGCATAAACTGCAAGAATAAGGCTTCTCACCAGTATGAACACGATTGTGTTCTTTCAGATTACTTTTTAGTGAAAAACTCTTATTACATATACTACAAGAATAAGGCTTCTCACCAGTATGAACACGATTGTGTTCTTTCAGATAACTTTTTAGTGAAAAACTCTTATTACATATACTACAAGAATAAGGCTTCTCACCAGTATGAACACGGCTGTGTTTTGTCAGATTACCTCTTTCTGAAAAACTCTTATTACATATACTGCAAGAATAAGGCTTCTCCCCAGTATGAACACAACTATGTTGATTCAGAATCAGTTTTTGTGAAAAACTCTTATGACATAAACTGCAAGAATAAGCCTTATCACCAGTATGAACACGACTGTGTTGTGTCAAGCTAGCTTTTCGTGAAAAACTTTTATTACAGATACTACAAGAATAAGGCTTCTCACCACTATGAACACTACCATGTTCTCTTAGATTACTTTTTATTGAAAAACTTTTATTACATAAACTGCAAGAATAAGGCCTCTCGCCAGTATGAACAAGACTGTGTCGTGTCAGATTACCTTTTAGTGAAAAACTCTTATTACATATACTACAAGAATAAGGCTTCTCACCAGTATGAACACGACTGTGTTGATTCAGAATCATTTTTTGTGAAAAACTCTTATGGCATAAACTGCAAGAATAAGGCTTCTCACCAGTATGAACACGATAGTGTTTTCTCAGATTACAATTGAATGAAAAACTTTTATTACAAAAACTACAAGAATAAGGCTTTTCACCAGTATGAACACGACTGTGTTTTCTCAGATAACGTTTCAATGAAAAACTTTTATCACACATGCTACAAGAATAAGGCTTCTCACCAGTATGAAGACGACAGTGTTTTCTCAGATAACTTTTCAATGAAAAACTCTTATGACATAAACTGCAAGAATAAGGCTTCTCACCGGTATGAACACGACCATGTGTAGTGAGATGACTTTTTTGTGAAAAACTCTTATTACATATGGTACAAGAAAAAAGTATCTTACCAGTATGAGCACGACTGTGCTTAGTCATATTATTTTTTCCCCCCTGAAAAACTGTTATTACATATAGTACAAGAATAAGGTTTTTCCCCACTATGAACACAACTGTGTTAATTCATTGGGAATATCTTATTACATATACAACAAGAAAAAGTATTCTCACCAGTAAGAATTTCACAGTGTTTAGTCGAACTTTTTCCTGAAAACCTCTTGTTACAATAACAAGAATAAGGTTTACTTACAGGATACTTGTTCTGAATTAAATTAGGCCTTAATTACATATGATACAAAAAAGAGATGCTGTATCAAGTCACTTAGTTTGACTTAATTATTAATTAAATAAAGTATAATACTGTAGAAATATGGTCACCTTACAACAGGCATTTGATTTGTTAATAGGTGCATCTTTGAAAGCATTAATTTAAATTAAATTGAGATGTAAACATTTTTTATTTTTCATAACCAGCTTTAATATTTCTCTTTTGTTGAACATATCAAGGTACAAAACTAAATTAATTTATTTTACTTTATGATATTAACTATTATGATTGTGAAATTATCAAATTTGATTGTATTAGCATTTAATAAACAAAGACACTGCAGAAATAAAGTTCATTATAAACAAAGAAATTTTTTTTCAGTTTCACTGACTCAAAAGGTTTGAAATTATCTATAAAGATTTAAAAAAAAACAACTTTAATTTCCAATTTTGATATCAATGTTCTATCATGCACAAGAAAAGTAAGCTCATATTCATTAACATAAATACAAGAAAGACAACAAAGTGTAATTCTATTTACGAATATTAAATTATAAAAACTTTATAAAGAAAATATTTTCCCAGTGCAAACAGAAAAAATCACAATTTATATTTCTTGTGTATAAATATATGTTTAACATACATATTTTATGAAGTGACACACAGCTTAATTATCTGCAACTGTAATCAGTAATATTTAATTTTAATGTATTTATAACTGTTCAGTAAAGCACTGCATGAAAAGTTCGTTTAAAGTGTAACTTTAACCAAATTATTCTTCTTTACTTGATTAATTTATCACAATGCTTGCTTAATTAAATTATTTCCATATTATGAACACAAAACAATGAAATGAAACTACTTCTGTTTATCATTATTAGAACAGAAGTAAAATGTTTTAAAATAACGAAGAATAATTATGAACTACAATTAGAAACTTATCACCAGACACATCAAATTTCCATGAATGAAAATAATTTTTGTTAGAACATCATTGTAACTATGACACACATTGCACAGAGACTATTTGCTGTTAGTGTTGATACATAATATGAGATTGCCATAAATATTAATATATCCTTTACCTTTGGAGAATTTTCACACACTGATTTATTGTGTTGTACTGATATACTATTTTTTATTGATTATATAAATCGTACAGAAAACACAAAATTTTTATAAAAAATATTTATGCACGCACAATAGGAGTTTTATTAACTGTCAGCAAAAAGATATTTTATCATTCACATCGAGTTTTTTTTCCGTATAAGAAAGATAATCTTTGAATTAGATCTGCATGGAAATAGCCTTTTAAAAACGCTTTCTATTTTGTTTCCATTACTTCGAGGATAATTCACTTTACATGTGTGATATTATGAAAACGCGGGCTTATAAATTTGATCCAAAACGTTGCAAATCAAGAGCACTTTTTTTAAAACTTTTCTTTACATAAATATGGTTAATTAATGTCTTCTAAGAAAGACATTATGTTTTAATACAGTTATCTCGGTAAAGAATTTTTCAAGAAAGAAATATACACGACCGATGAGAGTTGTTTACATAATCGTTGGCCTACTTCTACTCACTTGATCTCCAGTATCTTGGGACATTGCTTTTTAACTGGATGGAGTGAGCTTAGCGTTAACTTTCGTGGAGAAGAATACTTCAATCAATGTAGCGACAAGCAGCCAAAACTGTTGCTCAACAATCAATCAATCAAGTACTGCTTATGTCGTCTGCCAATCGGTTGCAGATTTTTGTGTGATGATCTGACATTGAGGGTTATTTAAGACTTATTTGTGTAGTTATATAAACGTGCCATTATAAATTGTCTTCTCTTGTAAAAGACAAGGAGTTATCTTCGTTTCCTTTTGTCAAGTTAAAATTCTCTTTATTGCTTAAACTGATAGTACAATGCATTTTGATTTTTTGAAAAATTCGTTGGAGCGTTTTCAAAACTTAAAAAGAAAAAAATTCTTCTCTTACGGACTTCCATTTTTAGTGAGTCAGATGTTTATGAGATTGTATGCTGGCTGTGAAAAATTGCATTTTATTTAAGAGACATAAAATAAAAAAGAATTCGCCATCATTATTGATGAGCCAATAATTTGGCACTATATTTAAGGAGTATTGGCATTTTTAATTATTGTATTGAATATTCGGTATCTCTTCAACCTTTTTAATTGTTTCAAATACTTTTTGACCTAATCTTTAAATATTTATCTTATTGTAAAAATTACTATATATCAAAATTTAGCTAAATTGAGTTTGTTTTTATTTTATGAAGTATATATCTTTTCCTTTTTATCAGTTGAAATGTTGTAATAACTTTATTTTAAAGTCTTTTAAAAAGTGAGAATTTTATACTCATTAAAACTTTTGTTTTCACTTTCTTCTTACAAATTTTTTTTTAACACTTCATATTAATTTTGTGATGTTTTTAACAGACAAAAAAGAATATTAAAGTAATATGCTAAGTGTTCAAATATCTCCAAAACACAAAAATGATTAATGTTTGTATAAATATGCATCAATAAAAATAGCTTATAAAATTTTTATTCAAAAAATTTTGTTATAAAAATTAAAAATCATGTTAATTTTTGTTGACATTAAAACTATATAATAACTATATTTTAATAATTACAAAAAATGTAGCCTATTATTTCAATCGGTTTAAATATTATTTTGAATTTTATTAACATTTATTTTAATTCCAGATTCTCTTGGTTGGAGGATCTTTTGGAATTAAATATTTTGCCTCGCTTCGTTATGAAGTTAGAAAAAGTGAACTGGTATGTGTTTGTTTTATTATTATTGAAATTTTTTTATACACTTCATTGATTAACAATCATTCTATATTTAATTTTAAAAGCATTTAAATTTAAATGATAAATACTTTTTAGACTAACTCTTTTTAGACTCTTTATGATGTGAATATAATTTATGATGATTTAAAAAAATTTTTCTTCTTTTCATGTTGAACCTTTCATTATAATCAATGTACAAGTTTAGTACCATTCATTATCATCATTAATACATGAATAATTAAAAATGAAACAATTCTGGAATCTTTATCATACTCTCTTTTTCAGACACTCTTTTACAATCTAAATAAACTAAACTTTTTCTTTTTCAAAAAAAAATTTTTTTTTCCTTCTAAATTTGAGAGTTGTTGAAAAAAAGTTCTAAAAAAAGTATACAAGGATGGAAATCCTCCTCTTTTCAACTAACTTTTGCTTCTTAATGATTTTTACCAGACTTTTTTTTCTTCAATTTTAATCCGATTTCTGCCATTATATGAAAAAAAATTGAGACAGTCAGAAAAATGAAATCTGTTGTTTCTATACAGCATGAAAAAAATCGCGTATTTTTTTCTAATGTCTCGCATAAAAAGATTATTACCACCAAGAATCACATACTCAATTTCAGGGTGCTCAAAAATATCTTATTTTGGAAAAATTGCTGATTTGAGACGAAATTATCACAACTAAAGTAGGTTATTAAGTGATTTTTCAAAAGTGCAATTCAGAATTCTCAGCACGGTTCCCAGCAGATCACCGAAATCAAGCATCACTGGCTACGGTCAGTGTGCGGATGGGTAACCACTTGGATCAGCCTGCGTAGGGACCGAGGTTGTGTGGTATTGGTCCTTGTTAAACTGTTCTACCGTAAAGTGCTCGATTTCACGTGCAGATTGTCGGGCTACCGAAGCGGAGGTGCCATCTCCTCCACAGAGGATCAAAATTGTGATGGCGTGTTTTCGGATCATTCTCAGGGATGTTTCCCAGACCGTCGCCAATAGCCCATTCTGCAGCTCTAGTGCGACGTAAATGAACAACAACAACAGAATTCTCAGATCGTAATAATATTATATTAAAAATAAATCAGAAATTTTAAAAACTGTGGAAATCTCAAACTTTTGAAATGCGATCAACAAAACCACTTTGACAATAAAATGATCACAAATCGAATGCATCAAAAAGTAAACTATGAAATTCCGTAGCAAAAGACAATACCAAATCTGACAAAAAACTGCAGCAAACCTAGTAAAAATGCAATGAAAAATCTATTTTCTGGACTTTCCACTGTATTAACAAATAATTACATTTTTGTCAAAAATAAAGTGTAACAATCTCTCTCAAAAAATTGTAGCCTCATTTTAGTATGTCAGTTTTATGTATATTAATTTTTTAAAAGAAGATGAAATGACTAAAATCATTATTAAAATTATATTAACCCTAATTCTGATTAATTTTTAAATGAACAAAATAAATTTTGTTTTCTCTTTGCAAGAAACCCCAGGTTTGTTGTGAATTGTGAAAATTTTGATAATACACATTTTTTCTGAAGATTTTTTGCCAAGGAAAATAAAAAAAAGGCTACAGTTTAACAGCTTAAGCAAATCATGAGTTTTAAACTATATATGCAATCTTGCCATGAATAATTATCTGGGCTTTTTATCAGACAAATATTTTAAAAATCATAAAACCTTCATTTGTTGTTGTTTTGCATTGTTTGCAAACATTGTTTTTTTAAAAATCACCAATTTGGTGATATATTTCCTCCTATATGAAAATTATCAAAATCATTACCTTATTCTCATTTTTTGCAAATTTTTATGAGGCTAGATAATGCAGCATTGGTATAAGGTTTTAAATAATAAAAAATTGGACAGCAAATGCTTTTCATTTTTACAAAACCGTGACTTTTCTCCATTTTGATGTTTAGTGCCATTTTCAGAAAAAATTAAACTCAGATACTGCTGGCCAAACTTGATCTAACTGTCGTGAATAGCTGTTGCAAACTCACAGCAGTTATATTATGAAAATAGCTTATTATTCATAAAAAAGCATCATTTAATGTGGCAACAGGGCCTTCAAACTAAATTACCGTAAAAATTTTCTACTGCTTAAGGATTAAGTTGTTAATCACTATAGATTAATAGGTATTTAATCCATAAATATAAGCTTTCTCTTTCTTTTTTTTAAATCTTCAAAATAAATAAATAAAAGTATCAGACAATTTTGTTGGATTTTTTTAAAATTATTTCTAAACTCCTTTTTTTAGTTTATATTTGGTAGAAAGAATTAAAACAAGTGAAATAAGGTTGTGTTTGATATCTAAAAACTCCCTAAATTATTTTACTAACTTACACAAAAACATTGTTTAAAATGTATTGTAATTCATGCTAATGTGGGTCATAGTTCTAAAATAAATAACATTGATCATTCTTTTGGCACTCTAAATAGAATAAATGAATTTTGAGTAAAAAAATGGTAACTCAAAGTAAAATTACTATATATCATTGTGATAAATTTTCTTATATTATGTGAAGACTGATGACATTCTTTTTTTTTCCCTTCTAAACATAGTTTAATCTTTTTAACCTGTCCGACCTAGGAAAATTTTACATTTAAATACATTTCCTTTTCTTAATCTATATTCACTAGAACTCTGTCAATTAAAAGCTTTCTAATGCTCAATTTTAATCTTAATCACAATACAGTTTATACTATTTGAAAAACTGAGCTTTGATTTGTTTTCAGAATTCTTGTTTATGCCTTATTCGTTTGGTTTCCAAATTATGAAGGAATTATTATATTCTAAAATTTAAAATATAGAAAATATTTTTTTGTGTTCATTTTGCGTTTAGACACCCAGAAATATTTCTGTTTATAGAACCGAAACTATAGTATGGCCATTTCTGTAATTCACATTGTTTTGCTTTATTCATATGTAACACAAGATATACCCCAACTTCATTTGAACTGTTCACAATTACTCCGATTGTGTGTTCACAATTACTGCTTCATGTGAGGGTAATTATGAATTTTAAAATTTCATACATAAACAATTTATTTAAGTGTAATCAATAGAACTAAGGTTTTCTGCAGTAAAAATTCTTTCAATTATAACTAGAATTTATGCTGAATTTTTTTTTTATTTTTTGCTTAAAAACTATTTTTGTAAATAAAAATAAAATGTAAGAGTTTTTTATAAATCATCTTTTAAAAGTAAAATGTCGAGCAAAAATTTTCTGTCTAAGTCACAAAATATATAAACTTTGTGCAAAACAAAGGGGTTTTGCTCAAATCATTAAAAAATAAAAAAGATACACAAGTTGTTCGAAATTATCTCTATGCACAATTATTCACATTAACCCTATTAGCTATTTCTAAAAAGAACAGTTAAATAATATTTATAAAAACTACATTTGAGGCTATAACTTTCTAGTCCTGCATTTTTTTAAATAATTTCATTAGTTTTAGTTAGTTTTCATATTAGAGTACTTAATTTGAATACAAAATAAAGGTCCCGCAGTGGACTGATCGTTAAGACACGGTTCCCAGCAGATCACCGAAGTCAAGCATCATTGGCTGCTGTCAGTGTGCGGGTGGGTGACCACTTGGATCAGTCTGCGTAGGGACCGAGGGTATGCGGTATTGGTCCTCGTTAAACTGTTCTACCATAAAGTGCACGACTTTGCTGTGCAGGTCGTTGGGCTACCAAAGCGGGGGTGCCATCCCCTCTGCAGAGGATCAAAATTGTGATGACATGTCTTCGGATCATCCTCAGGGATGTTTCCCAGACCGTCGCCAATAGCCCAATGTGCAGCTCTAGTGAGACGTAAATGAACTACAACAACAACAACAAAATAAAGAGTAGCAGAGCATTCTCATCATTTTTAGCTTTAAATAATAGATCAGATTTCCTTTAAATTACATAACTGATCTAAAACTGTAGTCAGGCTGTAATTTTGTGGAACATTATAGCTATACCAAATTATTAGAGTAATTAAACTAATTATTGGAGTGATTATAAAAGTATAATTATTAGAATAAAAATGTTAGAGTATAGTAAGTTGTATTTTTTTGAAGTGATAAAAATTACTTTTTATGTAATTGTATTATATTAATTATGTTGCAGCTAAAGCCTGAAAATCTTGAAAAGTATGGTATAAAGAAAAAGAAAGTTACTTTAGAGGAAGAATATGAGGTAAATATTGATGGTATTAACCACTTCAGTACAATGTTTTTTAAAAATATATTTTTTGAATTTATATTTGATTGGTGTTCTTTCAGAAAATAAAACAGCTAGATATTGATAATTGGGAAAACATTAGAGGTCCCAGGCCATGGGAAGAACCACAATCTAATCCAGAAAAATAATTTTCATAATTGTATCATATGTATTTAATATCATGATAAATAAAGGTTTTCATTTCTTATAGATTATTTATGAACTTTATTTTCATATTGTCAACTCATACATAATTTAATTTGAAAACATTTGAATTTTATTTGTATGTAAATTAAACACTCTAGTTATACCCCAATTAATATTTTATATTCAGAAGTGTTGAAGGGCCAGAAAGGTTTAAATATTTTTTTTTTTGAGAGCTGGAGTTTCTGAACTTTAATTTTAACGTTTCTAATTTCTTTTAAAACTTCTTGAAAAATAAATTTATGAGTGTGGTAGCATTTATTTCTATTTGAAGCTACAACTATTTTATCTCATGCATGAATGTATTATATGATAATTTAAACTGGCAAACTGAAAATAAATTACTGAAAGAATGTAAGAAAAACTAGTTGTATTTTTTGGGTAATATCCAAGAAAAATAATTATAGCAAGTCTTAGTAATCAATGAGCTTAGTGTAAAGGATTGTTGAGAAACATTTTAGTTTAATTTGGAAAGATCTTTATAATACACATCAAATGGCTATTAACAAGTTGTCTTTCTCTCTCAGAAAAACTACCTTAAAATTGGCAGTTTAGGCATGTTTTAGAACTTATAATCTTTTTAAATGCAGAAATTTCATGGATTCAAATGATTGTGTTGTAACATTTTCCATTACATTAAAAAAGATTATGGCAAGTTCTGTAAAATGTTTTGTAATTGTATTAAAAAACTCAGTCTGATACTAGAGTTTTTTATTCAAAATCTTTCCCAGCTCTACTGCATTATTTGCTATGCCATAAAAACTGTTATTTGATGACTCATAACTGACTTTGACTTGCATGCTACATAAAAACTGTTTTAACCATCAAAAACTAGTCAAAAGTTGCAAAAGTAGGTTAGAACTGTTAAAATGGTTTTTAACAATCTTAATTTTAATAATTAGAAGATTTTTGCAATGAAATATAATAATTAAAATAAAACAAATGAAAAGTAAAAGCATTTTATTTCAATATTTGCCAAATATTTGAAAATCTACCATATTTAAAATTCTATTTCTCGGAAAGTGTTCAAGATATATTTGGATTTGAGTTCAATAAACAGCAATAAAGAAGGTTGGAGGAACAGTAATAAAATTTATTGAATTCATATTATATAATTAACCTATGTGCCTTTTCTTCATTAATAGAAAGATTATGCAATTTGGAATAATTAAGTTATGTATTGATTACATTAAAAAATGTCGACAAGTTTTGAGAAAGCAGCAAAATTTCTTACTTTTAATTGTTGTAAAGCAATAATTAAAATATTTGTGTAGAATCTTGGTGTTATCTTTTAAATTTGTATTTCGTTTAATGTTTACACACCTTATTTATGTTATAACATTTTGACAAATGCTAGATAAGTTTTAACAAAAACTGAGTAAATTTATTTGATTAGTCTTTAATTGATTATTAAATTAAATAAACAATGAGTTTCTAAAATCAAAATTTTCAAATAAACAAATGTGAGTTTTAAAATAATTAGTTATATTTTAGTTATTGATTATATATTTCGAGCATCTTAATAGCAAAAAATAGTAATTAATTGATTTGTTTTTTAAACTTATACTTAGTATTTTTTTAAAATCTCCAAAATTATAATGCCCAATGCTGATTATTTCTTCCTCGCTTATTGTTCGATAATGTTGCCTTATTATCATCCAAATTTATCAAGCGTATCAGTGTTTTGCAGTTTTTCTTGGTGGGAGTTGTAAACATTTTAATTTGAATACACAGTAATCAAAACACCAATATTTTTATGATTCATAACTTTTGATGAGTTTTTAGAATAACTCATATCACAGTAAATAATTTCCTGATTTCATTTGTATCCAGCGACAAAATGAGAAAGGAATATAAATGTAAAATACTAAAAAAAAAAAAAAAAACATTAATTCAAGATTAGTTCAATCTGGGTTTATAAAACAAATAATTGTAATTATTGTCTCAATTTTTGAAATAAATGATGCTATTTATATTATTATATTTCTCATTTGCTTCAATAACGTCATAGTTGTTCCCATGATAAATTTGATGGAAAAGATGCTGCATCATTAGAGATGCTAACTACCATGATTTATCCGTAATTTTTATGATTTCAAAATTAATATTACGGTCTTACAGTTAGTTGAGTAATAAAAATTATAGTTTTTGAGAATTAACATAATTTGTTCAACATAAGTTTCCCCCCTTAACTAATAGGAGTTATTATTTTCTACTCTTTAAACAAAACTAAAATCAATAAAACACAAAAATGATTGCATAAAAACAAGAGAAAAAGGTAAATAAAGTTCATTTTTCCCTCTTCCAACAAGCTATTCTTGAACTTTTATCAGATCACCTTATAGAAAAGTAAAAGAAAAAAATATTATATATTCAAATATGAAATGTGAGTAAAAAGTTTTAGCGGTTCAAATGCAGGATGATAAAATGGGCTAATTCTAATTTAACCAAAAAACTGAAAAATTGATTTATAGTAAATTCATGTACAATTTTTACTAATTAATATTATGTACCTATATTAAGATAAGTAGTATACACAACTTAAAATCACACTGATTTTAATTTCCTAAATGCTAACTGTATATATTTCTGTGTTATTGTACTTATTACTTCAAAAGGTAGCACTTCTGTTTATCATAAAATATATTTAGATCAAATATTAAATTGTTGAATAAATTAAGTTTTAATTCTAATGCAATTTGGCCATTTGAAAGAAAGTACACTTTAAAAGAGATACACTGACAACTGCATTGAGTATTTATTTAATTATTAAACAATATGTAAATGATTTATACAGTATATAATAAAAACGGAAAAACTTACAATTGTGAAATCATAATTTTACTTAGCAATTAAAAACAAAAAATATATGTTAAGTTATTACCATTTATTATAAAAACTATTTAATCATGTTGTTACGATGTTTTTGATTAGTTGTTTTGTTATTATTATTGTCAGACAAAGTAGTGACAAAACTTTTAATTAAACAAAATTAAAAGCCATTGAGCATATTTCAAAATAAGCTGACATAATCAGTACAAGCAGAAACTTATTCAAGACACATATAAGATGAACAAAAATTTAATTTTTACAAGTGATAAATAAAATATTCATTGCATTAATATCTCTTCTCTTAGATTAGAAGAAAACTGTATTTTTTTCTATGAAGATACTTTTTAAATTAGAGAAGAAAAAAAAAGGTCGATCATAGCATATTGAAACAATTGGGTATATTTCCCTATCAGATCTGTTGGCACCAACCAAAAAGCCAGAGAGATTTTTAAACTTAAAAATTTTTTTAAAAAATATGTAGCCGGGCATGATTACATGTTATACCCTTTGATATATGGTCTTTACTGACTTGTTTTTTATTATTATTATTTTTTTTTTAGTTGCTTGCAGGCAACTGCCCAGGAGTCACAAAATTTGGTACAGATTTGCTATTTTGGTTCAGATACTGATATGGAAATATTGAAATCTTCAGGGATGAGAGTAGTTAGAAAGTAAAAAAGAGGAAATCCAAAAAAAAAAAAAAATATATATATATATATATATATATATATATAAACAGAAATTTGACAAAAAAGTGCGATTTTTAAACTTGTAAACCATGTGAATATAAATCCCGATATGAGACTTTTAAATCACGTAAATATGAAACTCTACATCGAATTTAAAAAATGCGAAAATACAAATCATGATTTTGTAATTTTTTGATCACGATGCATAATTTTTAAATCGCGCGATATTACAACCACAAAAACGAATCATGATATTGGATTTTAAGCTCACGTGAATACGAATTGCTACATAGGGCTTTAAAAGCTCGTAAATACAAATCGCGATATAGATTTTTTAAATCTCGTAAGTAAGAATCGCACTGTACAATATTTAAATCGCCTGAATAAGAATCGCAACGTTCAACTTTTAAATCAGGTAAATACGAAAATCGAGATTTTAAAAATGCATAAATACAAAACACGATATTGGATTTTTAAATGTCGTAAATAAGAATCATAATATACTATATTTAAATAGCGTAAATAAGAATCGCAATGTGCAACTTTTAAATCAGGTAAATACGAAAATCGATGATTGATATTAAAATCGCGTGAATAAAAATCGAGATCTGAATTACGAAAATACGAGCTATCCAGCCGACGGATAAAAAATACGGAAAATCTTATTTTCTGTGCGTGAAATCGGAGAAAATAGCTAAAATAAGTAAAAATGCGGAAGGGTTAGCAGCTAGGGCGTAGATTGAATTTTCTGTTTATCTTTGAAAATCGCAAATAAATATAATTATTTGACTTCAATGACTGAATTTTAAAAAAAAACGGGATATTTATTTAAAAAAACGAAACTTTTAGAGAATCGGAGTTTTTGATAAAAAGGCTGAAATTCGAGAGACAAAAAAAATCTCATCCCTGTATAAAGGTCAACCAGTTTTATCCCAAGGAAATGATTTTTAGAGAAACTTCAGAGGGAGGAAAAGGGACTTCAACAATTTCCCTCCGAGGAAAATTAAATTCCTCATAAAACATTTTAACTTGGGCAAAAAAAAATTTCAGCGGAAATTAGCGGGAAATATGGAAAAATCTGAAAAAAAAAGCGGAAATCCGCGAATCCGCGGAAGAATCTCATCCCTGAATCTTCCTACACACTATGTAAAAAAAAGATTCATTTGCACAAAACAGATTAATATGAAAATTTTAAAATGAATTTTTTTTTTTTAAAAAGTCAAACTTAAAATAATGTTCTAGCATCAAATTACAATATTTCTGCTTGTGGACTTCCTCCACTAAATGTAGTTGGAGACAGATTACTGCTGCCACCAGAACTATAGATTCTATCTTTTTCAGCTCGCTCAGGTTTATCATGTTTCTCATGACGGTGCTTGTGTTTGTGTTTATGCTTATTTTTCTTTTTCTTCTTCTTTTTATGAATTTTACCTGCCTGGCTTGAGAGTTCGGTTGCCATATTTGACTTATCCATCAGATCATCGGATGGTTTTTTAAACATACTGGAATCAAACCCAGTTGGCTGTTGGCCAAATGTGCTCTGAATGCCAGGCAAAGATTTAGATTGAGAGTCATCAGAATATCCTTCATAGGTACAAAATTGAGAAGCAGCGGGCACTGATGCTGAATCAATACTACTACTGTTCGTTCTTTGAAGCGACGACATCCCGGTAAGGCCTGGTGTCGACAGAGAAGTTCCGGGAACACTGGCAGATTCTCTAACACGCACTTTGTTGGTATCCGGATTGTCACCTATTATTACTTCAGCTTTTATTTTACCATCTGATGAATAAAAATGAGAATTATCCTCAAAATGTAAGGGAGAGGATGCCTTTCTTTTCTCCCCACCCCCTCCAAATTCATTCAGATTTTCTATTTTTATTGTTTCAAGCATGATACATGCATTAGCTGGTGGAAATGAGTCATCCAGTGGAATTTCATCATTTAAAGAACTTACAGGTATTCGTGGTTTTTTATCTTTTATGCTTATTGTAACAGCAATATCAGGAGATGGCAGGATCGTCGGTCTCTTGCGACCATAAAGGGTGTGATAAAGGTCCATCACGGCACATCTTCTTAAAGAATCATATGCTGTTCCACAATTCATAAACCGCCATAGTCTTTCAGCTAAATCTTCAGAATTTAGTGGATTAGAATCATTGTTAATAAAGGGTGGTTTTTCGTTGAGCATGCGTAAAACTTCATACTGAATGGCAGGAACTGGATCATTTTCCACTATATCAAGAAGAAAATTAAGATCTTCTTCTTTTCCATCAGCACTCGTAAAATCAACCAGAGCTTCAAGAGCAGCTAAACGTACATCGATAAACATTCCATAAGCAGCATATTCTCGAAACAGAGAAGGAAAATTTGGTATATGTCCCATTTTTTGTAGTTTGCGTATTGCCTTTAGGCAACTAACTGTTACTGTAAATTTGTAGCAAGATAAAAGTTTTTCCATATTTAAACATCTGGTAATCTCTTCCAGAATTAGTTTTGTGTCAGAGGACAATGAATCAGCAGTAACAGAAAGACCGGTGTGAGGTAATACTGAAATAACAGGAGTGACTGTTTCAGCCAAAGCATCAACTAAAGCAGCTCTGTAATAGTTATCAGAAAATTTATTCTTACTGTTCTCATTATATTTGAATAAATCGAGTAGAAATTTCAAAACTTCAGGAGGACATATACATTGCACAGTTCTAAGACCAGCCATAGCCACAGGTATATCTTTTTGAAGAAAATAATGCTGCAAATTTTTAAAATTATTCAATCGAATAATGTGTGTGCAAGAGTAAGATCCAAACAACTTTCTGAAAATCTGCATCATAGCTGGCGGACCAGCCCAAGTGGCAACCATAGCATTGGCAACTTTTTGTAAACAGAAACAAGCATGGCATCTTACTTTATAAAAACAATGCTCATTTTCTATGGTATTAGTTAGAGCTGATCTTGATGCTGGGGTAGGAAATTTTTCCAGTGCATCGATAGCCTCTTTTTGCGCAGTTACATCTCGTTCATAACGCAACTGATATTGCCACTGATAATCAGGCTGTTCAATTACAACTTGTCTCAACAACAACATTTCTGGATCTATACGAATCCATAAAACTGGAGAATCGGCATCCATAGCACTCAAATCCATATCAACTTCTTCTCCAGTACATAATGGAATCTTCTTCTTTTTGTTTCTTCTGCTTTTAGAATGGCATGTTATGTCATGCTTAGTTGCATTTTCCTCAATTTGCAAATTGTGTTTAAATGTGCCATCTAATTCTTGTATGGTCACAGTCAATGGTCCAACGTAGCGCCGAATCCCTCGATTCTGAATATCCAACTGCTTAATCTCCAACTCTACTGTATTTCGTTTTCTGTTGAATACAAAATTAGCAGAAAATTTAGGATGGCCTCCTTGCCTTACCCATTGATCTAAAAATGTGTTGATGTCTTTGCCTGTAACAGTAAATATTGCTTTTTGAAAACTTGTAGTAGATAAAAGCATATTTAGCCAAGTTTCCTTTGTCACTTTTTGTTGCTGTTGAGTAGAGTTTGATGCTAATGATGCCAGCGATAACAGTTTGTTGAAAACTTGAAGAAGTAACTCTCTTCCTATTCTATCTTCCAGCATTCTAATGACTAAATGTGATTTTTTAGTCAATATGTTATTATACTCGGGTGATGTCGTATTTAAATGCTGAGTAGGAAAATAAAATGTACCATCTTTGCCTTGAGCAGCTGCAGCAACACTTCCTGGTGCAGGAGTTACACTACAATCAAGCACCAATCCTCCATATTTCTGTTCATATCGCAACACTTCATTAAAATCACCATGAACCCATAGTCTATACTCATTGTTACCAAATGCCTTCTTCATGAAATGCCCAGAAAGATACATGGAAATACCTTTGGGCAACCATGCATCAGACCATGACTGCATGCTAATAAAACATCCAAAAAACTGCTCAGCCACAGCATGAGCCATAACTCTCCGAGAAATATAGGTTTGATCAACAATTTGAGGTGAGCTTAACAAGTTCGTATTCAAAACAGTCATTGTTGCATAAGGTCGAGCATCTTGAAAAGTTTCATCAACAAATACTTGCTTGTAACATGAGTAAGGATATCTACTTGATAATAGTTCTTCATAGAACTCAAAAGCTTCATGCAAAAATTTTGTTGAGTGCTTCAAATGTGGCAACAGTTGAGGTAAACAAAAATGAGTAACTTCATGCATATGAGGATCAACAAATATTTCAAAAGGTCCTATTGCTAAGCCAATATTAGGTGCACAAGTAGGTACAGCTAGGTTATAGTGATAGGTTTTTTTACGCATATCACTAGTGAACACGGTTTCCACTAAATCACCACAAGAAACGGCAACCATTGCCGCCTCTACAGTAAACTCCATACGCCAAGTACACGGTTCAGAAAATGAATCGATGCAAGGAAACCACAGCCGTGATGAGTTATCACACCCGTACGTGAACATATGGGCACATCTTTCAACCATAGTGCCCTCACAGTCTGGAACAACAAAGTGAATTCCACCTTGAGGTTTCTCTAATGCAAAATCAATGCTAATTCTTAAAGGTTTACCTTCTTGAACCAAATGCATTAAATCTGGAGTGACTCTAATACAGAGTTCTCCATTTCCTTTATCTGAATCCACTGCATTGACAGCTGCCAGGTGGCTGGAGTTGAAATGATCAATGCTTTTTTGACGAATATCTCCTTGACAGATATCTAAACAGGGATCATTGTAAGTGAATTCTACTTCATGAAATTCGTTCAGAGCAACTTTGTATATACGTATTTGCTTTGCATTTAATCTGATTTTTCGAAGATCACTTTTAAGAGGAATTATTGTTAATTCTACTGAACCTATTAATGCTTGCCTTTGAAAGTTGATTTGCGTAATACATAACACTTGGTGAGACAGTTTGAAAGGCCTGACGGGAGCATCGGCTCCCTTTTCAAGCTTTTTCATGATTCTCAACTTGAATGCATTCAAAGATTTCAATACAGTTCAATGATCTCACATAATTCAAGGAATTTTTTGACGCAATTATCTTTCATAATCTAGTTTTTATGAATTAATGTTACAAACAATTTACGTTCTTAAAATTAAAGCACTAAGTATTTAAATAAAAACAAATGATGTGTTTATATCCGTTCTAGTTTGTTTGTAAACGAATTTGATTGTTTGATATGGAACAGCTTTCGACTGCCTTTTTCTGTTTGACATTTTGATTGCCTATTTTTGTAATGCTTTATCTCCAAATTTAAAAAAATAAGGGTTATTTTCACTGTACATAAAAAATTTGTGGTTGATTTTGCAATTGAGAATCTAATTGGTGAGTTTTTCATTGGTAAATGATGAACTCACCAATCAGCTTCTCATTCCCATCTTTGAATTTGCACGAGAATTTTTAAGTAATATGATTGTTCCTACATATTAATTAAACAGAAGTAGGTGGCTGGAAACGTTAATCAAAACAAAAGTGTTTGTTGTGTATGGATTTGAAAAATTTTAATTTTGTGAATTTCTGTATTATTGTTTAAACGTATGAGAAAAGCATTTAATAAAAATGGCTTCTTCAAATTTTGTTACTTTACCAAATCCTGTTTCAAAGTCTAAAAAATCGTCGAAATGTGTTTATCCTTTTCCTATTATTAGAAGTAATTGCAATGAAACCCAAGCAGATCCAAATTGGCAATGTATGATCGGTTACTTACAAGACTATTGTATTTTAGTTCACGATGATGAAAGCATCAAGATATTATACAGTCAAGTATGAATAAGTTATGTTTCATTGAAGTTTTGAATAGCATTATTTTAATGCATTCTATTTCTAATTTTTTTTTCCTTCTTTAAGTTGTAAAAGTAAAACGAATGGTTATAAATATTTAAATGAAACGATGTTAAGGCATAAATAGATATTCTTAGATTGTCGAAAATTGAAATTATTTCATGAATTTTTTGTAGAGTTTTTGTTTATATAATGATTTACCCTGCTCTTTCGTAAAATTTGGCATTGGATAGCAGGTTAAAACTAATAGTTAACTAATATAGTAGGTTAAAGTTAGCAATTCTTGTTGTGGTTTTATGTATTAGAAATATTTCTTAATATTAGATGCACAGATATTGTATAATATTGTGCAGAAATTTTATTATAAGGTAACTAAAATTTTTTAAACAAATTTGGATAATATGTTTGAGTTTAATGTTACAAACATAATTTTACAATTATATTTTATGATGGTGATTATGTGTGTTATAAATTTGAAGTTCTCAACTACTGGACTTGTTAATTGACATTGGTCTGGTTGACCAGTGGTTATTTACTGGTTCTTAGATTTTTATTTTATATATTTATTTTTTAAACTTTAAAATTTTACATTACGGTTTTTTCCTAATTATTAAATAATGTAGAAAAACAGGAACAATGATTGCGTGCATATATTATATTTACAATCAGGACACTTGCTTAATCATCTTTCTTTCTTATTTTTTTATGCCTTTCGTTTGAATTTTATGAAGAAGATTAAACTTTAAATGTTAATGTAAAGTTATTTTTTTGTGCATGTGAGAAACATGCATTTTAATTTAAGAATAGTTTCTTAAGGACCACAAAGCCCTGTATTTAATAAACATTAATTATAAAACCAATACTCCATTGTATTATTTAAAGGTGTTTTCAAATCCATTTTAGGGTTTTTTCGGCAAAGGAACTTTGTCAAAAAATGCTCCAAAAGTTTGTGTTGAAGATAAAGAAATAAAAAATGAGAAAAGTGAAAGGTAGACATAATTTATTTTATCTTGTTTCCTAATGTAAATTATTTTATTTGAAAGTGACTATGTATTATAAATTAAATTTTGTTTTGTCCTAGTACTGAGAGAAGTTTGAATTATTATTTGATCGAGAAATTAATAATATAAATTGATTAAATATTATTGCTCTTTGATTTAGAAATTTATGCTAGAATTGGCTTGGATATTTTTTGGGCCACTTTAAATAAAACAAATATTTGACTAGCTCATTTTCTTTGCAGTTTAAATAATAAGCTTAGTCATGTTTGATGTGTTTTTTAAGGGAAAAAATGGTTTCTGCTGGAAAAATGTGTTCAAATATTTCTTAGAAAAGTAACCAATAACTCATTGTTGTATTTCACCCTATGTCTATAGAGTTCATCCATTTAAATCAATTGATTATTTTTTCAAAAAATCATTTTAAATCAGTTGTTTTTCTAAATTAATCATTAATTTTATAATATAGTTGTAAATATAGTTTGCAGTCTTTATAATGCATATTCTTGTAAAAAATTAATTGAATATAGGTTTTTTCCTTATAAATACACAATGAAAATTCTTCTAACTTTTGATTTTAAAACTTAACTTTCAAATACTTATATTATTTTAACACTGTGAATATATTTTTAAATTTTATGCAATATTATATTGAAATTGCTTTAATTGGAACATAAAAACGTTATTCATAAATACAGAATGCTTTTGCTTATATTATGATTTTTTGGAGAAGTAGTTAAGTTTTACCGTATTATATCATATTCTGTATTCATCATACTGTAATTAAAGTACATGCCTGTTTATCATGCAACACAGTTTGTTTTATTTGCTTATTTTGTTATTTTTGAAGTTAAAAGTTAAAGGAAGAAACTCATAGTCTTAAATTAGATTTGTAATTTGTTTAGTTAATAATATAGTTTTAATAATTGTTAATAGTATAATTTTTTTTAATGCATTTTCATCAATTTTGAATCATGTATTTTTATGTTTTGATGTAAATCAGTTTTTTAAGTACATTAAAAGTAAATAAATAAAATTTGATTTAAATTCAAATCTGGTTTAAATAAATTTTTTTTTTATTAAAAAAATTAAGAAAATTTTTTTTAATTCTAGTCAGCTCTTGCACTGACTTCTCTTACTTACTGAAAAAGATAATTTTTGTTAAGTCTAAATATAATTTTTAAGATTCAAAATTAGATTTTAGTGTAGCAAAATAATTAAAAACTCATATTTTTTTGGAATTCAATTAATTACATTAATATAAATTCCAAAAACAAATATAAATGTAAATATATATAGCAGACTCATTAATCACTTTTAGGTGGATTATTTTTCTTAAATATTTAAATTGGTAGTAAATGTAAATTTTTTTTTGATTTTTTAAATTTGAGTACAAGAATTTTAACCATAGATAAATATACAAGTAAATATTATAAATATAAAATAAACAATTATAAATGAAATTTTTTTGACTTAGAATAATGAATGATGGTAATGGTGGGAATAAAAATCTAACAATGAAGAAGGAAGATATGGCGTGGGGAATTTACTTATACTATATTTACAATATTAAAATTAATAAAAAACATGTAATATTTAATTTTTCCCATTAACCTTTTGGGGTCAGCTGATACAACAGCTGTATTTTGATTCTTTTTTACAGTTATAAAAGTGTTTGATATATGAATGAAAGGAAAATATTTAATTTTTGTGATACCGTATTTATTTTGTCTTCCTCATAATATGTCCCTAAACATAACTAACATGTCTCCTTGTATATCAAATGCTTTTAGAGCAAAAAAAGAGAAGAAAACTTTGAGTACAACTGTTGTACTAGTTGTGTCCAAAAGTTTAATTATAGAAAAATAATTTGTTAAAAAACAACTTTTTGATATAAATTTATAGATTTACTATCAAAAAGAGCGAAGATGGTTACTTTTTCTAAAATGAAATCTGCTGTCTTTAAATGGATGTAGCACAAGAGTTAACGATAACTTAAAAACTATAATTTAATCAGTTATCAGTGTGCCATCTGTTTGGTACGGTGAGTTTGTCCGATTCACTTAGTGACTGATTTTGACCTTGCTGCTCAAAATCCTCTATAATGTAACATGCTTTTAGAGTTGTAAAAGCCCATGTAGTGCTGAGGTCAGGTGATTACTACCATCATCTGCTGTGTGATTTAAATTGTGGTAGTGAACACATAAACCATTTTTTAGGATGATCATGATGAATCCCAGGTCATCATCAACAAGAGAACCTCTTGGCCAACATTAATGACAAAAATTAACTAATAAGGAGGCGAGCTAAACTTCCAATAAGTTAAAGTTTTTCTTTAGTCTTATTATGTTGGATTAACCTGAATTGACTACATTAAAATATAGATTAATGTTTTATATATTACTGAAAGTAAAAAAATTTCCGGAAGAGGATTTCCTATTTATAAAAACATGTATTGATATGTTCATGATTTTGTTTTTATTTGTATATTTTTTAAGATTATTTAATATTTGTGCTTCATTTCTATAAATATATTTGTTTAGGGTTTTACAAAATGAAGCTTCTAATCAGGACGATGACATCATTGATGTTGATGATGATGAGGAAGACGTAAAACCTTCAACCTCAAGGGAGGACAATATTGAAGTTGTTATATCAGATTCCGATTCTAGTTCTGAAATAGAAGTTGATTCTGTGAAAAAGAAAGATAGCTCTAAAGAGGATCAGTCAGATGAAAAAGAAAGCCTCCAACTCACTTTTGAGGAGGCACGTATTAAAAATTAATTTTTAATTATTATTAAAAATAAAAACAGATAATTTTAAAAATTTGCCTCTTACAAAAACTTTATTGCAACTTATAATCCTTTAACTGCTGGGAATAATTTTTAATAATCATGTCTACTTTTGGTTTGAAAATAATTTGCAGTAATTTTCCAGTTCAGAAAAGTCAAACATTTTCTTTAGTTTTAGTCTGAATAGTCTTATAAAAATGTTTTAAATATTTTCTATAATTTTTTTTTATATATTTCAATTCAACTTTTTTCTATAATTTCTAATTACATATTAAGTTTTTGGATTTTAATGTAATATATATTTTGACTGATAGATTTTATTAAAAATATTTAAAAAAAAAACATACTTTATGTCATACAAAATATTTTTCTTTAAACACTTATTAAATCCGTAAGAAATTAATAAGAACATAATTTATAAAAGCATTTCTTTAATGAGAAATTTCTATAAATTCTTTTTCTTAAAGAAATTTCTATTCACCACATTTAATTAGGTTAACAGTGATTATTATTTAATACTTCTTTTATTATTTTTCTAGGCATATTTCCTTTCATATGCATTAGGATGTTTAGTAATTAAGGATAATAAAGATCAGGTTCGTATGCTTTGATTCTTAATTTGTATTTATTTCATTACTCGTCTTCTACTTATTTTGCTGATGGAATTCCTACTTTTGTATTATTTCATGATAAAGACATCTTTATTACATTTTAATTGTGTGCTATTGCCTTCAGTCAAATCTTCATGCATGTCTTATAACCGCTTTCAGCTACAATTTAATTTCATATTTGGGTATGCTTTGTAATTTATTTAATTGAATTTATAAAATTTCAAGCTACAATGTAAAATAGCCTATAGTTTTATGACAAAATATCATAATTATTCCGTTTCTTACTTTATTTTTAAAAGTACAAAATATTAATGTTATATTTTGCATCTCTTGTTACATATTATTATTTATTCCATGTTATGTCATTCCATAATTTTATGAACTAAACTATTAATTATGAAAAGATATCATAATTATTGTGTCCATTTCTTTAATTTTACAAGCATAAAACCTTTGTTATATATTGCATGTTTAAATATACTACATGATAATTCAGTAATTTTTTGGATGCAGCCCATAGATTTAGCCAGATTGTGGAATAAATTTTGTGAATCTTCTCCTGATGGAAATTTTCCTGTAATGTACACTGCATATCATCATTTTAGAAGCAAAGGTTGGATTGTAAAACAGGGTCTCAAGTATGGAGTTGATTACCGTACGTATTTTGTAATTTGCATAAAACTACTTGACTTTTTCTATTCTTATTATCCGACCAAGTGTTTGCAGTATGGGAATGTTTCTATAGAAATTTCTCTTCAATACACAATTTTCTCATAGTATGGTAGGAAAAACAAAAGGTGAAAAAGCGTTGCTTTCACACAGTTAACTCGTGTATTAGCTTCCCAATTATTCTAACAAGTAATATTCTCTGAGTTTCTGGCTTCAAAATCTTTATGGTGTTAAATATCTCTATTTATATGCTTAATAGCTTGCAATGCACTTACAAGAAATTTTTTTTAATATACTTTGTTAAAATTTAGAAGGAAATAATAAGGCAATTTTGCATTCAATTCTTTTTCTTAACTTGTAGTTATCTTACTTTTAGCAAGTTTTACTGAAATTAATTTCATAATGTTTGTGATTTGTGTCTTGAAAAGCTATTAAACATGCTTAAGTTTCCTCTGTTTCCATAGCAGAAACTTAGAATCATTGCCATGCTATTAATCAAAAGTTTATACTTTGATTTTTATTTTTTTTACATAATTAATAATATTAGAGAGTAAAATTTTATTCTGAATTCATTTTAGTGAAAGCTGTGGAGTTATAAATTTCATTATTATTATTTTTTTCAAATGAAAGTTTATCAATGTATACTATGAGAGTATACTTGAGTATACTATGAGAGTGAAATGACTAGTAGAAATTATGCCTTTGGCACAAGTATCATCTGAGCTTGCAAGATTTAATATTTGTTTGCTTTTACCACATTTGTTTGAAAATATGATTTTTAGAGAATTGTGCCCTAATTTATTTTTTAAATGAGAAAGTAGAAAAATGTTTTCAAACTATCTCCATTCACTATTGAATTAAATAAGAAAAAATAAAGATTGATACAATCTAACTCCAGTTTATTTGAGAGTGAAGTTTAAAGGTCTAAATAAATAAAATAAATAGGTTTTTAATATTTCTAACTCCTTCTTTGTATCTGATTAAATAGTTTATAAATTAGAAACATATTTGTTTTTTCTTCCTTAAATATAGATTTATGATTCTTTGGAAGTATGTATTTTAATATTGAACACCCTTTATATTATAAATATCATTATATAGCAATATAATATACTTTATATATTGATTTTTTTTAGTTTAGTTCTTTTTAAGGTTTAATATTTAAACAACGCATTAAGTTTTAGAGCTAAATTATAATTTTAATTTTGAAAATTTGTTTTGTAGTGATTGGTGGGTGACTTTATTCATACAATAGAACAAATTCAACTTTTTATTGATTACTTTTACAGTTTTGTACAAAGATGGCCCTGCTTTCTATCATGCAACATATTCTGTTATCGTAAAACCTGTAAAGGAGCAAAACTTCAGAGAAGTAAGAGGTAGTCGACAAATGACATGGTCTTCTTTATTAGCTCTAAACAGATTGAATAGCAGTACAGGAAAGGTACTATTTTAAAATATTATTAAAGTTATTTTGAAAAAAAATTTTTTTAATAGTTAAATTTATCTGACCATTCATTTTTTCAGAACTAATTCAATTTTTCAGAAAATTGATTTTTGTATATATTTTTACAAAATGTAAAGCTTTTTGCAGAAACTATTTTAACTTCTGGTTTATAATAATCTGAAAACAAGCAGTCTGTACTAATCGCCTATGAAAGAGGACAAAAAAGAAAGATAAATTTTTATGATACTTATTTTTTATTATTATACACTTTTTGTTCAGATATTATTTTTGCCTTCTGAATATGTTTAAGCATGCTTTAACATTGTGATACACACTAGATAATGAAAAGAAAAATAATTTTACTAATATCTTTTTAAAATTGAGGTTTTAAGAAAACAAATTCTTGAACAGAAAAGTAGAGATTTTAACCAAATTTAAATTTGAAAAAAAAAAGATTGTTTAGGAAATTACTATATTCTTTAAATTTTGAAATATTTGTTTAATGGTAGATATCTAAATATTCCTTTAATAGATGTTTCATTTTTGCCAGTTTAGAAAAGTCTAAATATTACTGTAACGTATAACATTTTCAAAAATTACAAATGTTACATTTTATTACTGATCTATCTAAAATATAAGAAAACTTAACTTAAACTGTATTGATTTTGTTGTGTTAAATAAAAAAATTATAGAGCTAGGTATGTGTTTAATTCATAGTCTGTAAGTTGAATTATTAGTTAAAGAGTAACACTGACTAAAGTTTAGACATCTATGGTCAAGTTGTATATGAAGTTTATTTGTCTATAGTTAAGGTTTTTTTAAAAATTGATTGCTGATGTTTGCGATTATCATTGTGTTTTAAAGAATTTGCATTAAAATGTCTTTATTATTGGTTTAAAAATTTATTTTTTTTAAGTTTAAAAGCAATCTTTATTATTTGTTTATACTTTAGTCTTTTTGATTTTAGAGCTTGTTGTTTCTGTATGTAATAAAGCCAAGTGGACTGTCTGAAAACAAAATATCTACTCCATTCTGTATTTCACAATATAAAGTAGAGGTAAAGCATTTTTAGCACATTTATTTATACTTTAGAAAATTATTGTTTTCCAAAATCACTAAATTTTATTGCCATGCATATAGTTTAATGTTAAATGCCATTTTCATAAACTTGGAAATCACAAATATTTCATTCTTAGGAAAAAATCTTTTCTACATGTTTGTTTTTCTGAAATAAATATATTTTTCGTTTGCCTTTTATTTTCTAAAATATTTTTCATAATTTATCATATTTGTTGACCATTTTAACGCCGCACTAATAATAAAATTAAAAGGAAATGCCCGAATAAAGTTTCTTTTTTTCAAAAAAAAAAAATATTTCAAAAAACTTTGTTAGAAAATAAGAATTTTTTAAGTTTTTCTTATTTATGATATTAAAAAGTAAACATAAAGGAGCTTCTATTGAACGTTTAAGTTTGAACACTAGTACTAATTTCAATTTTTTTGGCTTTCCAATTGTTTGCAGTTTCTATTTAAGATTTATTAAAATTTTAAATAGTTACATGCTTAAAATAATTGCAGTTCTTTTTACCTAGCTTTTATAACTTTACCTTTTTTAGAACTTTAATACTTTTTAACATTGAAAATGTGGCATTTAATTAAAAGTAATATAACAGATCTTAAAAAAATATTCTCTATAAAAACTCAAATCAACTAATTTTTTCCTATGTTTGCGAATTTTTTAAATTTTTACAACCTCGGTTATATTTTTTGTTACTTTATTCTTTAATACTTTTATTTTTGTTATTTTATTATTTTTATTTATGTTTTAGGAAGTACTTTTCCAGCGTTGGGTAGCATCTGAAAATAGAGGAGAGAATGATTAACTGAAGTGTGTAAAAAAATATTGTGATATTTTATGTAAATAAAACTTTTATACATAAAAAAACATGCTTAAGTTATTGGTTTGGTGATTGGTTTTAATATATTTGTTATTTAATTCAGATTAAAATATGTTATGTGTATGACGTGTATAAACGATAAAATAATAATAATGGCCTAATTTAGATTGAGGCCTTTACTTGTAACAAAAGTGAAAAAAAAAGTTAATACAAATTAGGCCTTCAAAAGATCCTTGATGAAAAAAAACAGGATATTTGTTGTTTTATTTCTGAATTTCTAAGTATTCTGGAAAACCAGGGTAAGTTTTGTAACCCTACTACCTTACAAAACTTCAAGTTTTGTAAGGTAGTAGGGTTTGGAATTATGTTCATATCTGTGTAATTTAAATATAGTGAGCTAATGAACTTTCTGGAGCATATATTGTGGTACTTTTCAGTATTTTATACAGTACCGCTCAAAAGTATCAGTACACCTAGAAGCTTATAAAAAAATGGCAAAATTCAAAGTGTCATAACTTCTTTAAAAATGATCAAAAATGCTTCTGCTTTAGCTCATTTTGAAGCTTAAAATCTCTACTTTTATGTACTCTAATAATTGTTTCTAATTAATATATTTTGCAACTATGTACAATTACACTCTAAACAATCATAGAAAATTGCTTTAATTTTTTGTGAAGTTTAACAAGATGTACGGGCACAAAGGGGTTAGATATTGTTAATTTTTATTATACAATTGAAAAATTTGGACTTTTAGCTTTCATTTAAGAAAAAAATTCCAAAAAAACATGTTTTTTGACGAAGTTATTGTCAACTAAAAAAAAGTTTTTTTTCAGAATGTAATGATTTTTCAGCAATTATAATGAATTTTAGTGTAATTATAATATGATATGAAATTTTTTTAATTAAAATAAATTAAAATTTAATATTTCTCGATAATATTATTTCATAATTTATTATAACAATTTTAACTTTTTTTTTGGAAAATATAATAATGAAATAAGAATCAACGTTTAAAATTTAATAATTTGAAATTTATTTTTTCGTATTTTTCTCAGAAAAAATTTGAAAACAAAAATGTACATACATTTTTGTCGAGAAATATTAAATTTTAATTTGTTTTAATTAAAAAAATTTCATATCATATTATAATTACACTAAAATTCATTATAATTGCTGAAAAATCATTAAATTCTGAAAAAAAACTTTTTTTTAGTTGACAATAACTTCGTCAAAAAACATGTTTTTTTGGAATTTTTTTTTTTAAATGAAAGCTAAAAGTTCAAATTTTTCAATGGTATAATAAAAATTAACAATATCTAACCCCTTTGTGCCCGTACATCGAGACAAACTTCACAAAAAATTAATACAATTTTCTATGATTGTTTAGAGTGTAATTGTACATAGTTGCTAAATATATTAATTAAAAACAATTAAAGTACATAAAAGTAGAGATTTTAAGCTTCAAAATGAGCTAAAGCAGAAGCATTTTTGATCATTTTTAAAGAAGTTATGACACTTTGAATTTTGCCATTTTTTTATAAGTTTCTAGGAGTACTGATACTTTTGAGCGGTACTGTATTTAAAATAAACAGTCTTTTTGTTGATAAGTATTTTCAATAATTTTATAGACAAATTTGATTTGAAGGAAGGAAAAGGGATTATTTTTGCCTTTACTTTTTTCATCAGGGGTTTAGGAGATGAAAAATTCAAAAACAAACAATTGTTTTTGAAAGGGATATTTTATCCTTAATTTGTAAAGAAAGTGATTACAGGTAATTGCTTTATTTGTGTCTTTTACTTAATGCATCTTTTAATGCTCTGTTTCCATCCGAGATACCTTTTAATAACAAACATATTTAACCATAATTTGGCTATAAACGGGTGGTGAAATGTTAGAGGCCCTCAAACAACCACTCCTCTAAACTTTCTTTATAAAAACTTTGGAATTTTTCAGAGAGGGAAATGATTATTTTAATGGTTAAGTTTTTTCTAAAAGGATCAAAACTAGAAAAGTAAATATAGAAAATATAGATTTATATTTTTTTTTCGTAATTTTTTCACTTATTTTCTAGGTATTTAAGTTTTGATCTCTTTTCTATAAATTAATAGATATTAAGCTAAAATGAAAATTATATATACATAGATAGATAAACACATACAGGGCCCGTGCTAAGCATTCGCCACCTTGCCAAATGTGATAAAATCGTAAATTTGGCGAAAAAAATTGCGTTTGGCAAATAATTTTTTTTCCCACTGGAAAGAAAAATATATATTATTAACTCGATCCGCAAACTTACGTTAAAATTAATTTTTCTAAACAAATAAATCAGTATTTTTTATTCAATTACAGTAATTTTCGGTAAATGCGCCGCATAACCAAGTAGAATTAGGTCAAAATAATATAAGCCTGAAACAAACTACAGTAAAATAGTTTTCTATGGGAAAAAATTTTTAAGATTTGCATATGGCGAAGACTTTCGAAAATTGACTTCGAATCGAATACTTTTAATATTTGAATTTACTGGCTAGTAAAATGAAATTCTTAGTGTGGACCATGTATATATATATATATATATATATATATATATATATATATATATATATATATATATATATATATTACACAAATTTGCTCTGAATCATCGTTTTTTGTTGTCTAAGAACATAAATTCTTTTTTTTTTTTTTTTTTTTTTTGCAAACCCCTTATTGAATCTAGGGGAAAAAAAGAATTCTGAGAAAGATTGAGTTTTGTAATTTTCAAGTGACGTTAGTTATCTCTTAATTCTGACAAATTTAACAAATGGAAAGAAATTAAAAAATACGTTTCATCCGGAATATTTTAGTTAGAACCAAAAATAAGCCGGGTTGTGTTTGTTTTCGCTACCTCTCCCAACGGTAATCTCTAGCTCAAGTTTAATTCCTTGAAAACTCAAAAGAACCGCCTCCATTAGAAATGGAAGGATTGTAGGCAGACATATAAATATATTACGCTCTTAATTGTGGATAAAACGCGAGATTTTTTTTTTTCTCTCTCTTTAATTATGCTTAGATAATGAGGCACACATGTCTTCCATACCGCTAAAAAATTATTGCTTCCTTACTCCACGAGCACTTTTAAATTTTCGTTTCAAGAAGGACACTGGGAATTGCTTCCGTTAAGTTTAATGGCGTGTGTAGCTCACAACTAAGCAGCGATTGTACTACACAAGGATTAAAAGGAAATGGTTATGACTTTCTCGAAGCCATCTAGTTCTTTCATTTAGCAAATAATAGGATTCTTTTATAGTAGCTACGGTCGTTTCCCATCTCGTATTTCGTTTTGAATTTTCGAGAAATTTGTCTAAAAAACTAATTTTCGACGAGTTTAGTAGAAATTTTTTGTTTAATTAAAAAAGGGGAAAAATACTGCTCTCTGTCGTAGTTGCTAGGAAGATTTTTTTTTTCTTCTCTTTACCTATAGACCAGTGGTTATCAACTGGCATACCCTCCAACTGCTACGGAATTTCCGTAGTTTCAGAAATCTTCTTTTCTGACGGTAGCAAAATTAATGTCTTAATATTTAAAAAAAATTAATTTTAGCGTAACTTGACCACTATTACTTATAAAAGTGCAGGCCATATGGCTAGATTCTTAAGTTCTGATAAAAGTTTTATGAGAGATCCATTTGCTTTAAAAATTTCTACTTTGGTTCGCTACCACTAGAAAGAATTATTTTCAAAATCCTCATAAGTTGTAGGGTAAGCCAACTGGTGACACGCGAACTTAAGTATAGTTGTCATTATTAGTTTTTGTGGACAATTTTAGTAAAAAATCTATATGGGTTTCATACCTGCCAACTCTTCCGGTTTTCCCGGAAGATTTTTTTCTCATATTTAAAGTGCTAGCAAAATTCATGTTATTTCACTAAACTTTTTGAATTATATTAATAATTATAAATAAGTTTGACCACCACTACATATAAATAATTACAACAAATATATTAAAAGCATATTTGTCCCCACGGTAGCGAATTTCAAGCTGGTTAAAATATAAATATCTTTTTGAGTAAAACTGTTTTTCGGTTATTGTTTTACTACCACTTGGAAAATCCATTCTCGAAAAGAATGAATGTTGGCAGGTATGGTGTTTAAAATACTTTTCTTTGCTTAAAAAAAACCATAATTTCTTCCTTTCTGGGAAATTTAACATACCAACTGCGCAAAAAAAACTTTTTTCTCAGGGTTTACATCCAAGAAAATATTTATTCAAATACAAAAATAAACGTATATGTTGCTTAAAAATCTACTTCTAATTTTAATTTGTAATTCTATACGTTTGTTTTGCACAACTTGATAAAAATCTGACAGTAATATTTAAGGTTCCTTCAAACATAAAGGAGTCTTAGATAAAATTTTAATAAAGTTGCGACCCGCCATTTGACTGGTATTTTTAATTGCGGCCCCCGGTCTTATGTAAGTTGGAAACCCCTGCTATAGACACTAGAAATGAGACGAACTCAGCTAACGGCAGGCTTTTTGTGTACTGATAAACAACTTAAGGGTTTGGGCAGGCTCAGATTTATAACAAATTTTTTTTTACGACTTTTAAACAAACGTTTAGTTCAGTTGAGTATAAAAAATTTAATAGACATAAAAATTCACTGTGGTTTGCTACTCCTGTTCAGTTCTTTTACTTTGGGAGGTTAGCGCTAATTATTTTATTTTTTAATTTTTGTTTTAGTCATTTTGAATTTCAGATGGTTCAGTTTTTGTCTTCTCTTTTTCTTTCACAGTTTAGCGATAGAAAAGGTGCATCATTTACTAAATCCCTTGTTTACACATCAAAGGCCAAGTGACGAGACCGTATAATTTGGCCTTTTATTCGAGGTATATTTCGCAGGACTCGGGCTCAAAGTAGTAATACTATGTGTCTCGAGCTCGGACGTCCAAAAGAGAGTCCGAGCTCAGTTCAGCTGTAAGACGCATACCCCTTATGCTTATTAAATATTTTTGAAAAATAGAAACAGAGCCTATAAGCACCTTTTTTTTTTAAATGACCGTCGTTGAACAGCCGACCCAATTTTTGGATTTACTACTAATAATGTTCAACTCCGTAGCCTTGTAATTTTGAACCCAATCCAGAAGATAGAGGAACTTCTGGATCAAGTATTGGGAGAAATTTGCCATCGTGAAGGACCTTTCGATGGAAATAAACCGCATTTGCGTTACATGGAGAGGGAGACCACGAGAACCTTCCACGATGAGCCTAACGGCAAGACGCCTCTAACCCATGATCCGTCTACCACTGAGGATATTTCACGTTAGCACTGTGGTCGGTGCAAGCCGGATGCGGAATTTGTATCGACCAGCCATCGCCGGGATCGAACCCCGGTTCACCTCATTGGAAAGCGAACGCTCTATCCCCTGAGCCATCCCGGTTCAAGCGCCTTTTATAAAGTCTTCTTTGTATGACGAGTTCTGACAACTTTCATTAACTGCTAGAATTCTAAGATCTAATTAAGTGATTTTAAAATCTAAGGCCATTGCAATATTCATGCGAATTTTAAAGTAACAAAACAAATATATTAATCACTTAATACTATACAGAGTGGCCTTCGTAGTATGACGAGTTTTGAAAGCGTTCTGTGTTCTTATTAAAGGATTCTAAGGTCGTTATTCACTTAGAAAAAAAGAAGAAAAAAGCGGAAGAAAAGAAACA
The DNA here is from genome assembly GCF_982258835.1 of Parasteatoda tepidariorum. Classification (NCBI taxonomy): domain Eukaryota; kingdom Metazoa; phylum Arthropoda; class Arachnida; order Araneae; family Theridiidae; genus Parasteatoda; species Parasteatoda tepidariorum. The sequence goes on along the minus strand of NC_141756.1, from coordinate 87,671,081 downwards.
TAAGTCAAATAAACGAAAACTGAATAACTTGAATAAATTTACCTAAATTAAATGCTATTAATTCGCAAAACTAAATTTGTCACTGTGGCAAAAATCTAACAAAATAAATCTAACCCTATAACTAATTTTTATAAAGTAACAATATAATTTATATGCAAATTTTAAAGCAAATTTTTCATTTTTTTATTTCCTTTATGATTTCATTTCAATCACCATCAACTGACCATCTTGTATAGTGTGAGGAGTTCTGAAAACTTTCGTCAATTTCTATAGGTTCAAGATCTAATAAAATGATTTTAAGGTCAAAAGCCGTTCTAATATTTAAATTGTGTACGAATTTTAAAACAGCAAAATAAAAGATATTTCCCACAGGATTTCATATCAATTACCTTTACTATACAGAGTGGTAGTATTATGACGAGTTCTAATTTCTTTTATTAACTCCTATAAGTCTGATTAAGCTGTAAGGCCGTTTCAAGGTTTAAGTTGTATGCGAGTTTTAAACTAACATACTAAAAAAATACTTCTCTTGAATTTCATATGAATCATCTAAATTCAGGTGATTGATTTTTAAATTAACATTTGAGTCCCCTTTTTTTAAATATTATTATTTTTCTTTTTTTGGTTTCTTATAAATTCCTACATCTGATATAATAAATTCCTATATAATACCTCATTTATAAATTCTGATTACGATAAAACGAAGCTCTTTCTAGTTAAAATAAATTATAAAAACATTTTACCAAAACGAATTGAAGTTAATAATTTATTGTTTAGTACAAAATATTCTATCATTTTTTTTTCCAACTGAAACTTTTTTTTTTAATTCTATACTTCATTATTAAATTTGTTCGAAAATCTTATTTTATTCCTTATAAAATATTTGGTTTGAGCCAAACTTATCTATTCAAAATTTAATTTCATTATAAAAATGATAATAATAATCGATTTAAAGTTTTAGTGTCCTGTAAGCTGGATTCTCGGAGCCGTTTCCTTGCACACGCCACTGAACAAAGGAATTTTAAAAACAAAATATGAGGGAAGGTACGCACTTACTATCTGTCGCTCTCAATCGAGTTAATTTTCACCTCATAGTATATAAACCCTCTAAAAAGCAAGATAAACAGGAATTTTTGCAGTTTAAGATCAGCGCTTCGTGTGCCAAGTGTTTTTAGAACTAAAAATAATATTTTCTCCTCTCCACTGCATAATAAACCTCCCTACATTACAGAACGGAGGGGTATCAGGATGCCAGCCAATTACCGGTGGCTAACAAGGTTGCTAGAGTTACGACTCGACAACTCGAACACAATGATTAATTACTCTTAACTTCTTTCGCGGGGATTGCAAGTTAACATGCCTAGTCTCCATTGTTGGACACAGAAGAATATTGAACAGTTAAAGAAAATGGAAGCCATTTTTTTTAAAAATTTCGATTGTCTTATATTAGTAAAATAACTTGTTGAACCGTGCGAAACTATGTATATACATATTTATATATGTGTCATTACAAGAATTTAATGCTTATTAATCAAAAAAAAAAAAAAAAGATTAACTCTTCCAAAATTTGATAAAAAAAAAGTAATGGATACCCAACTAATGTAATTAAATTCTATATAAAATATTTGAGTTCATTGTATGTTATGAATGAATTTATAAAAATATTTCTTTGTTAATTAAAAATTTCTTTGCTCACTAAATTTATATTTTTACCATGTGCAAATCCAATTCGATCAAATCCGTGACTAAAAGTTTTCTAATATTTAATGAACAATTTTTTTTCAATAATTTTTTTTTCAATTAATATTAATAATATCTCTAAAAATCATCAAATTTACTAAAATTCAATTATTAATCACAAGCTTTGAATAATACAGTACTGGTACCTTGAGCACATCCAATTTCGGGCCAATCTGAGGTAACTGACAAGTCTAATGCTATTCAGTACTTCATTAAGAACACGACGTAAAATGCATCCTACTCTAATCTATTTAAGCTTTTATTTCATATTTTGTAATCTGGCAAACTTGTTGCAAAAATATTTTCAATTGTAAACCGGTAAGGGAAAGTACGTTTGAATTCGCTACTCGTTTTATATTAATACAATATTAGAAAGCACTCCTTTTTGCGGATATAATCGTGTGAGCTGACGACGAGATTATACATTTTCCTTATTTCGTTTTTCGGCTTTTTAATTTTTGTAAAAATTGTTTACATTTTTTAAATATTTTAAAAATTTTCTGCTTCATATATATATATATATATATATATATATATATATATATATATATATATATATATACAGTAGAGCGCCAATTATCCGAACCCTTATTATCCGAACGTCCAATTATCTGAACTATGTCCGCATTCGCTTTTTTTTCCTTCAAGTTAAGAATACTTTTTAACTTATCGACAATTTTTATAAATTTGGAAGAATAAATAATATCGACTACATTTGATGACCGTATTTAATTTACACCTTTTTTAGCAGTTTTCTTATAGTAGCCATGCATACATGTATTGTTATACAGTTAAACCTACATACCCCTTTAGCCCTCTTCAACAGAAAATTATCTTTCAAGAATGCAAACTTTATTTTGACAGTCTCTAGAACATCAAAATGATGTTGATCCAGTTCAGTTGATTTATTTTAAAAGAGTAAGGGATCTGGCTGCTCAAAAAAGAGCATCTTCTTTGAAACAAAAGTCTTTGCTGGATTTCTTTTGCAATGGAAAATAAAGAAAAATGTGGTAAAGTCATTAATTGTCAAAAAAAAATTATAAAAAGCTGAAATATGATAAAGAAATTCAAAATAAAAAAAAAGTAAAAAAAAAAAAGATAAAAAGTATTTAAAAATTGAAAAAAAAAATACTTTTAAACATGCCAGAGCTATTTTAGATAGTACTGCCAGTCCTAAGCCTGGAAAAAGTGAGAAGGGAAGTTAGTGCATAAATAATAATCATTTAAACTAGATTTTAAACAACTTTTCCAATTATCCGAAATTTTCATTATCCAAATCACGTTTGGTCCCGAGCAAATCGGATAATCGGCGCACTACTGTATATATATATATATATATATATATATATATATATATATATATATATATATATATATATATATATATATATATATATATATATATATATATATATATATATATATATATATATATATATATATATATATATATATATATACACAAATTAACATGAAAAACATGAATAAAATAAAAATAAAAAACTAAATGGTAGAGAAACAAGAATGGTATAAGCAAATAGTCGTTGTCAAGACACATCTAATTGCCATAAATAATGCGATATTTCTGAATAAAGAATAATTATCCTAAGATAAAAATTATTCTTTATATGTGTCGATATCGCAAAAAACCTTATTTTGAAAAAAATCATGAAATAAAAGAAAAATGTAATAGGAAATCAAACTTACCGGCGTGAATTAAAACGCGGTTTAGGTTTAAAAGTACAATAATAAAACAGTTAACAAAAATCGCGAAGATGTAAAATATTGCTTATAGCTTGAATCGAATATAATAAAATTAAAAAAACATTTGATCGAAGAAGAAGAAAAAATGTTTAGGTAAAATATTAGTGCTGCCATCTATGAGAAACAATTAGTAAAAAGGTAATAAAATTGAAATAATAATAAAAATGTTTAACGGATTGAATAAATTAGCAGTCTTAAAAAAATAAAAAAATAAAAAAAATAAATAAATAAAAAAATATAAAAATAAAAATAAAAAATTAAAAAAAATTAAAAAAATCATTAATAGGGAAATTAATTTAAAAGTCAGTCTGTCAGGATAGAAAGCCGTTTATAGACTCATCCATCATTCATAATTTTACAGAATACACATATCCATCTTTCATAGGGTGACTTATTTAAAAATCAGAGCCTGCATACAGGAATAGAAAACCGTTTATAGGTTTTATTCTTCATTCATACAACCTTACATAATTTTAAAGTATATATATATATATATATATATATATATATATATATATATATATATATATATATATATATATATATATATATATATATATATATATATATATATATATGGGTGATTCTCACGAAACATGACAATTCGGACCAAAAAATTTCTTCAAATTTAAAGTCTTCAAAATAATCTAAATTTTTTTTTGTATACTTCTTTAGCTACACTTATTAATATCTTATAGACAGCAGTGTAGTTTATTGACATTTGCTCGAGAAAAAAAAATAAAATGGAAATTCACCAAATCTTGAATGCCAGGAAAATGACATATTACCTTAGAAGTTTAAAAAAAACAGTCATTAATAGTTGGTCAAGTTAATAGTCAAGTTAATAGTAAGTAACTCAACTTAAGCCTTTGTGTTAGATGAACCGTAAATTGCTTAAATTAATTCTCTTTATCCACTGTAGAAAGAAACAAAAAAATTTGTGTTGCTGATATGTACAGAATAAAATTGTGTATAATAATCAATCATTAAATAAATAAATAACTTTGATTACATCGAAGCATATTACAATCATACATAAACTTGGTATTACGTTAATATTTGCTTTCCCTCTTTACAGTATTAGCAGTTAAAAAGAATTTCTGGTAACACTTCAATGTCCTGGCATTTATAAGCCAGGAAAATGACAGCCAGGATAATGACGAATTCGCCATTTTATGGCATATAACTTTACTTTAATTTAATATTTTGGCCGAAGACGTTTATATTCTGCAGAAAACAACAGCATTTCTTAAAATAACTCAGATAAATCTATGTAGTTTCTGTTATTAATGATTTCTAGAAGCCAGGAAAATGACAGCATAAAAACCTACTCACCTTGAAAAATTTTTTGAAATAGATTTTGAGCCAGAAAATTGGTTCTTTATTCATGCAACAAAACATGCTCAGATAGGAGGGTATCTAATCTATCTATTAACATAAGATATTGATTCCTGGCGCTATCTATTTTGGTTATAAATCACTAAATAAAAGTAGCCAGGAAAATGACAGATTTTCATGGAACAAACAAATTATTGACAGAAAAAATTATTTTAAACGAAGTTTTAGTAAACAATATTCTCTGCAAATATTCTACAAATGCTTACATAGGATAAGATAAAAAAAATTAGATTTTGAAAAATGTATGGGAAGTTTTAAAGCTAGTTATTATTGGAAATATTGTTTGGGACATGCCAGGAAAATGACATTTTGATATTCAATTAAATTTTTTAAGTATACAAAACAGTCAATGCTAGTGCAAAGTCATTTTAAAATGCTAACAGCAATGCTATTTAGTATTATTTTTTTAAAAAAAAGTTCTTTTAGTATTATAGTATTAGATCTTGGAGCAAGGGACAGTGAATTGTCATATTTCGTGAGAATCACCCATATATATTTCACATCAAAAACGCTTACAAAACAGAAAATTTCTTCTCTGCTTTTATAGGAGTCATGCGTTAAATGACATATTAGATATTAGACGCGTTGCAAAATATGGATTCAAATGTTATTGTAAAATCTTTTAAAAAAAGTGTGGAATTTCGAATTCTTTTGGATGTGAGGAAGGTGATTTTTTGTGGGGCACAACAGATAAGGATGATGTAGAATCCATTCTTGATTGGGATCCGCATGACAACGTTGGTGACGATATTGAATACAACGCAGCTTATGTTCTGGAATATATAAATTTGTATCTTTATGGTATGTTTCAAAAGATTTTATTGTGTTATATTTTTTGAAATACTTTTGAATAAATTATCTTAACTTTTCTCAAATTTTTTTCCCTGAATATGATTTAGAATATTTTTTCTGGAAAAACGCAAACTTTTAACTAAAGCTCGTAAACTTTTTTGTCATACAAGAGAGAAACTGCCGTGCGAAAATCTCATGGTCAGCCCGACGGAACTGATGAATGTACCCTTCAGGGACAGCACTCTAGCAATGTAGCCGGCGCGAGACGGAACCTTATCTTCCGTGTCGTATTCAATATGTTTCAAAATCGTTGAATTGATTTTTCCATAACAGTCGAATTTTCGGAAAAAAGTGTTTGATTAAGTCTTATGATTTCCGTTTGTACCGGCTATATTATAGTGCTGACTCTATCTTCTGTGGCACATGAATAATTAGTTCTTTAAATCCCATTAGCTCAATGGTAATACTATTACCATAGGGTTAATGTAATTTTCGTAAATTTTTTTTTCATGGAACGAAAATGTCTCCCTCTTTCAGTAAAAATGTTTTTCACGAAGTTTGTATGCGACTCTTAAGTTCCCTTGTGTTTCAAGATTTTTTAAAAAACTAATTTGAGTAAGAAACAATTAAAATGCATACATAAACAAATACATTATATAAAATGCTTATACGTACGTAGTTACGAAAACGAGCATAAATCCAAATTAAATCTATGAAACTTCCTTTTACGAGTTAACATAAGCATGAAAGCGAGGTGGAAACGAAATCCTTCTTCGAATTTGATTATTTTAATTTTTACATGTGTCGGTAACAACGAAGAGTTTAGGCGCGTTTAAAAATGCGATTGGAGCAATTTCTTCGCACGCGCGTATGCGGATGTAATACGGATGTTCTCTTTCAGGCATTTTTAAGCAAGAATTATATTACGCAACGCTTCCTTAATTTCCACCTACTTTATTTCTATGATCCCCTTTCTTTTCTTTTTTCTTTCCTATTTTTTTACATTTTACAATTTCATACTTCACTCGGGGATGAAGCTGTTGCTTGTCTAAATAAAATGTGTGAGTAGAAAAAAATAAAATTTAAAGGTAAAGAATTGCCATAGAGAAATTTAAATTGTTATTAACGAATTCAACGTAATCTGTAAACTTTTTAAACTTTCAAATTAACATTGAAATGTATAGTCTGCAGAAAAAAGAAAAAACGCATTAATCTGAATACCTTTTTGATCTAATGATCGGATCTTCATGTTCTAGGACTCAATTTTTACCTCAGTTTCGAAATTAGACACAAAAACATACTCTCTCTGAATTAACTTACCTTTTTTTCGACAGATTTGGATTTCTGATCCCTAATATATATGGGGTAGCCGCAATCTGGGAAGTATGGTCTACAAAATTTGATCAGGAGAGCGATTCTCAAGAACTTTTGAAGGTAATTGAAAAATGTTTGCCCACATTCTTAAAATTCGTTTAAAGAAGGATAATTCCGTGCGAAAAATTAATATTAGTAAATATTTATTATTTAATTTAACAACAGTTGAAAAAATTTGAATTGTTTTGTCCAATGGCAAGTCAAAAAGTACAAATGTCTAAAAGAGATAAAGATACAAAAGTATAAATATGTACATGAAGCAAAACAAGTTTGGACTTCTATGTGATAGAATATCTCGTCTATGGCAACCCTTGCGAAGGTTTTTAGGAGGTGTAGAATCCACCCACATTTACGTTACATGGAGAGGAAAACCACGAAAACCACTTTCTGTTATCTCGACAACAAGTAGATTCAAACCAATGATTCGATTTCTACTGAAGATATTTTACGTTAGCACTGTGGATGGTGCGAGTCGGGAGCATAATTCGTATCAACCAGCCATCGCTGGGAATCGAACCTGGATCACCTCATTGTTAGGTGAGTGCCCCTGAGCCACAAATTTTTATTGAGTCATGTGTTTTTTATTCGACTGATAAAGACTATAATAAATGGATTGTAATCTATTTACGAACTGTCGAAGGTGACTCAGTGTATATCTTTTCCAAGAAGCAACATTTTGCAATACTTGCCGTTTTTCACTTAAGCAGGGTATTTTGCAATAACCGCCATTAACATATGTTTTTCGAAGTCAGAAAGCTATGCCCATCATGGGTTACAAATCATTGTTTAAGTTAAAAAACTATAGTAAAACTATCACCAATCACTATTGAGGTCAATATGGCAGGATGGATTAATCTCATCTAAACCAGCTTATTTTAGAATGCATTCTTGTTCCATTACACAAATATACTGATTTTTGATGATTTTAATCCCTGCTTTGTTCTTTTTGACCTCATTAGTAATTTGAGATTTGGAAACGTTTCTGTATTTAAACTCAATTAAATAATTATTGGCGACTTCAGTTTCTTAGGATAATTCAAAAAACAATATTAAGGGTTAACATTACGGAACACTCTTTCACAAAAAGTTTTAATTTTAAGAATTGGTTTGTCACGACTCCATTAGGGCATCCTAAGTTTATTATATTTTAAAAATTATTCAAGTACTTTAAATTGATTGGAATGAAAAACTTTCAGAAAGTATTATTAAATTTTGCAATGCAACGACTATTCTTTTATACCATAATTTCCCTTATATAAATTTATCATTAAAAGAATAATTTACGGAACTCACTGTTTATGCTAATTTTCTTCAAGTAATAAGTTTAAAATTAACAAACCTTAAGCAAATTTCTCACCATCTCCGCAAAGAATTAATGATTTATCAAAATTTATTATAGTGCATTGTTTTTAAATAAATGGATCTATGGATATCTACAAAAAAATAAGAAAATGATTTTTCGTTATGGTTTTCAAATTTTTAATTTACATTTCAGTTCTTGAAGAAAAAAAAAAAACGAAACACCAAAGTAGATTTTGGGTTGCATACTGCTGTACACTACTAGTTTATAAATTATTCGAAATCTTCATACATTTTTAGTTAAAAAAAAGAAGTTAGCGTAGAATGTAATATATTAAAGAACAACTAAACAAAAACATACAAAATATGAAATTACAAATTTAATTTTTCCTAATTATTGAATGAACAAATATTGTTTAGTTGTTCTTATTATATAAAATATTACTATTACATAAAATATTATTATTATTAATATTATATAAAATAATAACAATAATAATTATTATTATTATTAATAAATTAGATAAAATGTTAATAATAATAATAATAATTATTATTATTAACACTAAACAAAAACTCCAAAGAAGCGGTTTCCATGTTTGATGTCCACCCGACTGTCGTTTTAATAATTATAATAATTATATAAAATAATAATAACATAAAATAATAATAATAATAATTTGCTATTTTACTTTATTATTATTTTATATAATTATTATTATTATTATTATTTCATATTATTATTATTATTTCATATTATTATTATTATTTTATATTATTATTATTATTTCATATTATTATTATTATTATTTTATATTATTATTATTATTAAAATGACAGTCGGGTGGACAAACATGGAAACTACTTCTTTGGAGTTTTTGTTTAGCATTTGCAGTATTTGCAGGCAGGCCGGTTGAAGATGCTACTGTTATTGCGTCTCCTCATCCGCTACACTAATCACAAGCGTTTACAAGAAGCTCAAAATGACTATCTGAATTGCAGAAAACAAAAAAAAAAGAAGGTAAAAAAAAAACAACAAACCATATTATCCAAGCATCCTCCTCACTATTCAAGCTCATCACCCCGAGCGCAACTTTTGCCGCCGACGGGCGCTTGACACCCTAAATAGTCGACTCGTTAATTGCCCGTTTAAATCATTAAAGAGCATGCCGGGCCATATTTATCAACTCCAAGATGGATTGTCAACTTGCTGGCGACAAACGAGAAAAGTCCTCCTCTGCCACAGAATCACTTTTGATAGGCGGGGACATTCTATGGGGGTTGTACTCCGCTTTTTTATTCTTTTTATTTTGGACCATCCCGTAAAAGTTCTTATCATCAACGATTATTAACTTCAACTTGATGATCTCTGGGTGAGATTTTCACCAGATTTCGAAACTGTTCCATATCGGTCCAAGCTCTTAATAGGCCTTCTCCATAACAAGCATATCTCAGCGCTGATTAGCAATATTAAGACACCAATCAATATCTTTTAATGATTGACCAATTAAAATTTTAGTGATTAAAATATTAAAGATTTAAGACACGGCTTTTTTTTAATAAAATATGATATTTCCTATTAGGAAAAGATTTAAAATGCTTTGAGGACTTCATTTTTCTTCAGAAAAATGGTGTTTCTGCTTCTTAAAATATAAATATTTATCTAAATACTATTCCCGCCAAAGAATAGTTTTGAAAATGAATAATTGCAAGGAAGTGAAACCGTGGAGCACAAACTTTTGCATCGAGAGCTTACTTGGACAAAAAGAACATTCAAATTCTTCAGCTATTAGTGCATCAGACGAGTCTACGAGTGCCAATAATTTACCCCAGTATGATTCGGATACAACAATTGATAGTAAGTTGTTATACGTTGTTATTATTATTTATTCAAAGAGTTATGAAGAATTATAAAATTTATACTAGCTCTCTCTGAAATATTTATGCTAAATTTTCTTTATACTCACTCTCTATTTAATGAATCTGCCTCAATTTACTAATACTATTTCTCTCTATTATAGCACTACCTCATTTTCCTTACACTATATCTATAATAGTTCTGCCCTATTTTTCTTATACTAAATCTCTCTATTATAATTCTTCCTCTCTTTCCTTATACTAAAATTTCTGTATAATATTTTTGCTTCGATTTCTATATTTTAACTCTCTCTTTAATATTGCTGACTCATTTTTTAATACTAAATCTCTCTATAATATTTTTGCTTCATTTTCCTTATATTAACCCCCTCTTTAATATCTTTACTTCTATTTCCTTATACTAAATCTCTCTATAATATTTCCGCCTCATTTTCCGTATATTAACTCTCTCTATAATATTTCTGCCTCATTTTCCGTATATTAACTCTCTCTATAATATTTCTGCCTCATTTTCCGTATATTAACTCTCTCTATAATATTTCTGCCTCACTTTCCGTATATTAACTCTCTCTATAATATTTCTGCTCCATTTTTCTTATTCTATAATATATTTCTGCCACATTCTCTCATATTAACTGTTTCTATAATATTTCTGCCTCATTTTTTCTACGTTAACTCTCTTTTTAATATGTTTATTTCTTTTTCCTTAAACCAAATCTCTCTGTAATATTTCCGTCTCACTTTCCTTACATTAACTCTCTCTATAATATTTCTGCTTTATATTTCTTATACTAACTCGTTCTATACTATATTCCTGCCACATTTCCTTCATATTAACTGTTTCAATATTTCTGCTTCATTTTCCTTACATTAACTCTCTAAGTCTGTTTCTTTTTCCTAATACTAAATCTCTTTATAATATTTCTGCACATTTCCTTCATAATAACTGTTTCTGTAATATTTCTGCCTCATTTTTCCTACGTTAACTCTCTTTTTAATATGTTTTTTTCTTTTTCCTCAAACCAAATCTCTCTGTAACATTTCTGTCTCACTTTCCTTACATTAACTCTCTCTATATATTTTCTGCTTCATTTTTCTTACACTAAATCTTGCTATAATATATTTCTGCCACATTTCCTTCATATTAACCATTTTTATATTTCTGCTTCATTTTCCTTACATTAACTCTTTCTATAATATGTCTGCTTCATTTTCCTAATACTAAATCTCTCTATCATATTTCTGCACATTTCCTTCATATTAACTGTTTTTATAATATTTCTGCGTCATTTTCCATATACTATATAATCTCCAAAACAAGCGGTTCAACTATAACAAGCTACCATAATGCTATGCATATTTGAACCATAGCGTGGTGTATATTTCCTGCAACCTTACTAAGGTGCTGTCAAGTCTAGAGGCTGAGTTGCATAGTATATAATTATGCTTTTCATGATTTCTGGAGGGGTGACTACTTTTTTTTTATCCAGCAAGCATAAATGAAGAGATTTGTAAGAAAAATCAAAAGCTTCAAGTGGCATTTTTATTGGGTTTTGAAGCACCAGCTTTAAAAATGTAGAAAAAGAAGAAAGTTGTATACAAAACAAACTTTCTTAACTATATCCTTTTGAATCCCAGCCTCAAAAAATTTTTAAACATTTGATAATATTTTATCACTTAATTAATATGAAAAAATATTATAAAAATAATATTATAAATATGATACTAAAAATAATATAACAATATTAATGCAATGAAATTAGTATAATAATATTAATTTCATTAAAAATAATATAATAATAATATATACAAACTTTCTTGTTATATCCTCATGAATCCCAGCTTCAAAAAATTAGTAAACATTTGGTACAATTTTATGACTTAAAAAATTAATATTAAAGAAATATTACAAAAATAATATTATAAAAACGATATTTAAAAAATAATATAATAATATTAATGTAATAAAATTAATATAATAATATTAATGTAATAAAATTAATATAATAATATTAATTTTATTTAAAAGTAATATTTAATATTATTTCTTGAATAATATAAATAATATTATTATAGCAAACAATTGGATTCCCTCTCGCCGGTTGGTATTTTTAATTAAAATGAAAAATTATAAGTAAAGAATTAAATTCAAGTAAACCTATTGGGCATTTTTATGGTATATCTTATTATTTGAGTTCAGTATAAATTTATTCCACGAGCAAATTGGGAAGAAAAACACTATAAAATATCCCACTATTTACAAAAAATGCTAAAAATTAAAAAATTATCGTTTTTTAAATAAAAAAAATTAAAAAAGTTAATTTAATTTAATTAAATAAACGTTTTTTTTAAAAAAATAATATTTTATTGAAATTATTAGTTGAGTTAGTTTTTAAAGTCACATATTTCAAAGTAAAAATAAGTTTTTTGATCATTATTTAAAGCTCGGGTTTCGAAAGGGTGTAATAAACAAGTATTAGAAAATTGAATGAATATTTTGTTTTCTGTGCAACTTCGGCTCATCAACAATCTTAATAACAGAATAATAATTTTATCTTTCAAAATTTAATATGAGCTAGTTAGTATAAAACGTTTTATGATAAACGTGTATGATAAAATATTAGAAATTTTATTAAACGGTAAAAGTCCTACTTTTGAGTATGCTTCAGCAATATTTTTCAACAATAAAGTTAATAAAATAAAAAAAGACACCATCAAAATATTTAATCTATATTAATGATTAAAACAACTAATGATGAATATTTTTCTTCACTAGTTTTGAACATTAGGAATCTTCTTATTCTATTAGTTAAGGGGTCTAACTCGTATTGGCAAACAATAAGTTTGCCGATTTTTCGACTTCATGTCATTTGCAGAATTTTCCATTTAATAACTATATCCGAGGTGTTCCGTAAAGACCGTTCTTAATATGCATTTTTAAAATGTCTCGCAAAAATACAATAAAACGTATATACTTTGAGGGATGCAAATTAATATTTCACCGAGTAAAAAAATAATGAAATCGATATCAAAATCTGTTTAATAACTGCGCAGGAGAGCGAATGAAATAAACCACAAAAACAGATTTGATTTCAGAGAAAAGTTGAAAGATAATTATTAGAGATATCCTTAAGTTTTAACTTTTAAGTAAGCTTTTTTTTTTTTTTCAAAATTGCTATTAAAATCTTTTCTTTTGTTGTAATTTGCCAGTTTTCAATTGTGTTTGAGTTTTTTTTCTCCCTCGACTAAATATTAGTTTTAGAATCCCAAATGTGTGTGCAGATTTGTTTTCCTTTTTGATAATGATTCTTAAAATACTTATTAAGGACGGTTTTCATGGAACATCTTGTGGAAAATTACAGACGGCTTCATATTTTTGCTTTCACATCCTAATATATATGTCACCGGCAAAGTGTGAAACGCCGGCATTGTATAGAATGTCTGACGTTTTTAGGCAAAGTATGAAATGTGAGAAATATTTCATACTTTGCCTAGGCATTCTATACAATGCCGAATGTTATTTAGGCAAAGTATGAAATAATCGTCCTGATGAGATTATTATGTAAATGATGTGCATGTTACTGTGAATGAGAGAAATTGGTGGTTGTTGACTTTCACCGTTGAATGTTGACAATCACTTAGTCGCTTTGGTGAATGTCCGAAATATTTATTACATCCGATTTCATATTAATTTATTTGTGGGTATAATTACATTTATTCGATATTTTAATACTTACTGACGATAGATTAGAAGAAACATCAGTGCTTGGAGAATCGGGCAAATGTATACCGGGCAGTGACCCTTGACCTTAAAAAAACATCAGTGTAGGGTATACCGGGCAATGGCACTTGATCGTAAAAAAAACATCAGTGTAGGGTATACCGGGCAAATGTATACCGGGCAATGGCACTTAACTAGACCTAGTATATATTTCGGACATTTACCAAAGGTCCAGGCATACTAGTTCTAGTTAAGTGCCATTGCTCGGTATACCCTACACTGATGTTTTTTTAAGGTCAAGTGCCACTGCCCGGTATACCCTACACTGATGTTTCTCCGAATCTATCGTCAGTAAATATTAAAATATCGAATAAATGTAAAACGACCGATTTCGGTCATTTACAGTAACATGTATTTGTCAAAAATAAAAATGTTATTCTGAAAAAAATACTGAGAGTTCCATTGAAAAACATTTATTCAAAATGTGGAAAGAAAATTAAAAAGCTATGCAAAACAAAATTTAAGCCTTTTTTATTAAGGGAAACAAAATTTTCATATAAAAAATATGAAATTAACCTACTTGTTGCCACATGGCAGGCTTGAATGATATTTTGAATTACATTTCATTAAATTTTTCCATGTAAATTTCTTTAAATTCCTCCATTTCCATGTAGCTCAGTAAAAAAATAATTTTTGTTATTAGTCAAAAGTCACGAGCCACGCGTTAAAAGTCACGAGCCTTGCCAAGTGGTGATATTTGAAACGAATCGGAGATGTATTTTATACTTTGCCGGTTTCTCATTTGGCAATCTATAGAATGCCTAGGAAATGTGTGAAATATAAATCATTTCATACTTTGCCGTCTAATTTTAGGCATTCTATACAATGCCTAGTCATTCTATACAATGCCGAATTTCATACTTTGCCGGTAACATATATATATATTTCTCTTACACGGCGACAAAAAAAAGCCTCATTACAACTCCCCGAATGGCAACGCTAGAAAGTAGACCAATGATTTCCGCTAAAAATGTTCTAGCCAAATCTAGCTGAGGTGGCTCAACATATAGCGCTTTTAAAAACGGAAACTGAAATAACCAGAGAGAGCATTCCATTATTGTTATTAGTTATTCATTGAAAAATAAGTCTCAGTCGTGCTGTTACGCTTTTGAATTTTTTTTTTAAAAAAGTTGTTATATGGATTTTAATGATTATTTTAAGTTCTTGAAATTTTGTCCATTTGCAATGTACCTAAGTTAGTAGTGAGCGAAGCGAGCTTGGTTTGCGAAGCAAACCATATAAGATTGCGTAGCAATTTTCGGGGGTTGGCGAGCGTTTGCGAGCAGGGGGCGCAGCCCTCTAGTTTATATAAAAAAAACGTAGTTTAGTTCATAATTAAAATAGATTTTCAAATTTTTTTTAAATGTCAGTTTTATATATTGCGTAACACATTTGATATTAAAATCAAAATTCAAAAGTATAACTAACATAAGAATATCTTTTCTAAAAATTAAACATGGATTTGAGAACTGAGTAAAATATTTAAATTATGGATTTTGATGTAGTTATTTTTAAAAAATTCAAAGTTTTATTAAAATAGTGTTAATATTTAATTTATAATTAAACATTCAAATTTAATAATGCAACAGATAACTTTATGTTACTTCAACTTTAAATTTTGATTCTAATGTCAAATGCGCTGACATAATATTGCGTACCATGAAAGTCTCATTTTACTAAATACTTGAAGAATATTCTATTTTTTTACATGACATAAAATAATAACAGATTGAAATAGTTTCTCATTATACTCGGTGTATTCTTAGTTTCAAGAAAATTCACATAATATGATTAATAAACAAAAAAGATCTAGATTTTTATCAACGTAAAGCTACATTACTTATTTAACAGTAGTTACCGGTAGTTTTTAATTATCTTCCTTTTTTAGCAATATTCTCTGTTATAATTACGTTTACAATTAGATAATTATTTTAAACTAGTCGCCTTCGGCAACCAGCTTGGTCACTTTTCAAAATTATCATGCACAACGTATAAACAATATTAATCAAGCCGAATGCACAACACAACTGTATTTAAATATTCTGACTGTTTAAACACTTCTTTGATGCTAACACCTTAATCAGTTTTAATCGATGTATTTGCCCTATGAACTATTAAACTCGGTATTTCTCTATCGATAGGCAACACTATAGTTATTATTCATTTTGTTAAGTTGCATTAAGTAATAATTAAATTAGTATTAAAAAATTTGCTGTACGTTTTGTGTTCTTAGCTGGTAGTTTCCATCAAAAGAATCTTCAATTTATATAAAATGAACATTTACCAGGCGATGATCGTTTCATCTGCTCACAGAAGTAAGTTAGGAAAATTAAAGAAAGTTCTTTTTTAATTAATTACATTATCCATCCAATTGCCTTCCACAAAAGGTCCTAATTACATTACCAGGCTATGATCATTTCAGCTGCTCACACAAGTAAGCATCGAAAGTATATTTATCTAAACATTCCTCACTCACACAACATTCATTGGGAGGCGAGTTATCTCGGAGAATCCCGGTTCACCTTATTGGGAGGCGAGCGTTCTATTCTCTGAACCACCGCAGCTCTCAGAAATAAATTAATCGCAATATGCACAGTCACATATTATTATTCAAAAATGAAATAAAAGATTTAAAAAAAAAATACTCTGCGGCTCGCTCCTCCTGTTCCCTTTGCTCAACAACCTCCGTGATTGCTTCTCACTCATCATTGAAGATCAGGGAGGAAGAGGATAATTTTTTTACGAAAATTACGATTGGATTGCTATCCGTTTCATTTTGAGTCTCTTGATCTTCTTAAAAGATTTTTTCTTAAAAAACGCTAAAAAAGGATAAATTTATTTATAAATTAGAAAATTATTGTAATTTTATGTAAGCGCTTTTTATGAATACGTTAATCTTACTGAAATAAAAGGATAACTAGATTTAAAAAATAATCAAATGTATTTTTTTTAAAAAAGTAAACTTAGTAGTACAGAATGTAGGACAACGAGAAGTAATTTTACTTGATAACAATATATAACGATAACTTTATATTGTATGACAGTTTGCATTGGAAATAATTTCTGTTTCTCCTCTGTCTTTATATTTTTAAAAATTTTGATATAAATATATATCTGGCATCATCTAATCTCCCTTATTATTTATTTATTAATTAGTTTTGTTAGTTTTTACATCATCGACCAATTTTTTTTTTTACTGAAAGTGTTAATTCGTATTTTCAAGTTTCTAATTCTTATAGAGTTTGTACAACAACAAAAAATAAATAAATAAAATATAAAAAAAATATAATAATTTTTTTGTTGTTGCATAAATGCAGTTGGAATTGCTTTAACATTCGATGAGTTTGGAATTTTGAAAAAAACTCTACGTTAATTTCATAAGCTAATATGTCTTTTTCATGAGGTCAAAATTAAAAGGCTTTAGTTGCATTGCTGAGGCATGTAGAGTGAAGTGTAGGGTACATTTTCCAATAAGTTTAACAGTTAATAATTCTTGAAATAATTATCGAATGTTTATTTTTTTTATTCCATCGCAATTCTTGTTCACTTTTCTACACACCTTAGTAATTTCAAGTTTCTAACTTTTATAATTTTTGCGCAGCAAAATAAAATTCAACGTTAAGTTAAACACTCAAATCTATCGTTGGTGACATTTACGATTTTTTAGTAAGATAACGAAACTTTGAGCTAAAATTAGAATTAAGTCAAATGAAACAAGGCTTGAAAATTTACACCACACTCACGGTAAATTAGGTTCAATGTTGAACATAATGGTGTAAATTTGCTAGTAAGATTTTAAATTGAAGTGTGGCGTAACTAAATTGATGAAGTAAGATAATAGGGTTCAACTTGAACACATATTAAGGTTGCAGCGAATTTAAACTTTAACATGGTCCACCTAACTTTTAAATTAACTATGAGCAAGTGATAGACTAGTTCATAGACTATCTTTTACTATCATTCTTTATTATTTTATTAATAATAAATAATAAGCTGAATCAGTTTTCGATTTCGTGATTATGTGATATATAAGCTGGTTTTGATTAGTATACAATTATGGTGATTCTAAACATAAACTAATGAGTGCTAAATTTTTTTACAAAACTCACATAAATATTGATTTAAGACCATTAATGTGTAAGTCCGTACAACTTCCTCTTTGAGAAGGATTTTCAAGCTATATATTAAGGGGGTGATTACAGAATACCCTGTATAATCAAATACATAATCTAAATATATGTTCTATTATAGGTGAAAATGCATCAGATGACAAACGAAAAAGGGCTAGAACTGCATTTACTTCATCACAAATTAAGGCACTGGAAGTAGAATTCGAAAAGAACAAGTACTTATCAGTTTCCAAGAGACTTCAACTAGCAAAACAACTGAAATTATCGGAAACACAAGTAATTCAGTTTTCTTACTCTCATTATACTCCATATTAATTTCCACTCTACATCATAGTAATATAATAAAAAGAGTGTTCCATAAAAGAAAGGTAACTAAAGGAAAGCATCCTAAAGGAAAGCATAGTCGGAAATAAAATGCAAATCTGTTGGCTCATTTGCAGAACTTCTTACAAGGTTTCGCAGTTTGGCCACCATGCTCACCAGATCTTTCCTATTTCGATTTCCTTTTGAAGGGACAGTAGAAGGTTTGTGCACGCGACTTTCATCGATTCTGCAGAAGACCTCGTTTGGCAGACTTTCAGCTTCCTGGGGTAGAGAGCGATGTGCCTGGTAATTCTCAGAACAAAGGCCTATCCTTTCTCGCGGTTGTATCGTTTAAATAGCAGCAGCCGCACAGTGGTCTGAAGCGGAAGAAATGTAGGCCAAAAGCCTAAATGTTCTTAAAAACTATATATTATGTATTTATTAGAAGTTTGGAGGGTAATTTATTAAGAATATGACGAATATCAATTCTATTCAATGTGTTGGTTAAATCGGATTAGATTGACGATATTATATTACGAACTATGTTGTAATACATAAATGAATATCAGTTTTTTGGGGGGATTTCTGATTGATAATGAAATGCCAATTAATAAATATTTAAATTCTGATATGAAAATGTTATTGAAAATGAATTTTATCAAATATAAATTTAAGTTTGAAAAATTTTAAGAGTGAAGATAAAAGGGATTGAAAATTCTATATTATTTCAGAAAAATTCAATTAAAGAAACTGTATATAGTTAAAAATGTATTAACTTTATCGCAAATTACGTGCAAGGCAACCACTGCTACTTCAGTTGTATAGTTTTAATATTTTTCATTTTTGATAGTAAAAGTAATAGTGAATGTCGTAAATTTTTGTAGATAAAGACTTAAAATTATTTTCAGCAACCAATTTTTATTACGATAAGATTTTGCCATATTATGCTGTTTTTTTTTTATGCTATTTGTTGTTGTATGCTAAAGGATTATGCCATATAATCCTTCGCAATTTGCAGGAAAAAGTTGCATACTCGCAATTTACAATAAAATGCATATTTTCTTCAGGAATAACTCTGAAAATCATTCGGTTTTATTATCAAAATTAATAATTAACCCCTTCCCTGTTCTTGAATGAATGCAAGACTTATCGGATTATTGAAATGATCTAGTAAAACACACGGAAAATATTTTTTTAAAGAAAAAATTTGATTTTTTAACTTAAATATGTGCAGTTACCAACAAAATTACTTTTAAATTCCACGAAGTTTCTTATCGAAACAGAAATTGAAATACTAGTTTTCAAAGATGTTATATTGGCTAGTAAAATGAACTTTACATGAGCTACTTCTATGTCAAAAAATATATTTTATTGTCGAAATTTTCAAATCTGTTATCGTTTGTTTCTTGCCCTAAACGATGATGAAAAATAAAATCAAAGCTGCTATTTAAATTGTAACAGCGTTTGATAATAGAAATGATAATCTTCAGTCTAACACACGCAGATTGTTTTTCCATTTTTCTTATTTTCATTTTAAATTTCTTTTAGTGCAAATATGTGCCTCGATTTTTATTTATTTTTCACGATACAGCGCAGAAAGAAAAAAAAAAAACAGGACCACCCTGGATAAATTTTGATTTAATGAATTAATGGTCCGAGGGGGTGACCTCAAGCGCTATTTAAAAACAAACAAATTAAGGCACAACAACATACTTTATCTGAATCAACATATCTTTTTTTCAACGGATTCTGATTTCTGATCCCTAAAACCTAGATGGTAGCCGCAATCTGGGAAATATTGTCCTAATAGTTATGCCAAGTCAGAAGAGCGCTTCGAAGTTTTGACCTCTTAATGTTAATTTTACTTTTTGCGTATGTATTTCGCAATACCCCGAGAACCTTATTAAACAAATTGAAAAGTTTTTGCAGACAATTATAAAAGTTGTTGATTCAAAGATAACTCCATGCAAAAAAAAACTTTTATTAAATATTTATTATTTTTTATTAATTATTCAATTTAAACGTATAAAACGTTTTGAATTGTGAAGTATAAAATTTTTTACATCATTTTAAGGAGTGCAATTTTACATAGCAAAATACAAAATTTGCGCGGTCGAATAGTTTTCCGAGAAATCGAATTTTAAGTATCTGACTTTTTTCATCATATTTTGGGAAGTTTTAAAGCAGTTATTACATTTAATTTATAAATTTGTATTAATGTATTAATCATCATATCAATTTATTAATCATTATATTTTATTTATTAGAGTTGCTTTGCTTAATGTCTTGGAAAATTCTAAAAAGATATAGATTCATTCCATGTAAAAAAGAAACTGTAAAACCTGTGATTTTTATAAATTTGTAAGTGAAGTGAGCATGTTTTTTTTTTTCAATTCAAAATATATCTGATTACTATCTTGATATTTGTGTTTGGGTGACTAAAAAAATTTCAGAAATATACAACCTCAACGCAACACATAAAGTTTTAAGGGGTCTTGGATGTTTCAGTCATATTATTGAAGAAATTTAAATTCAACTATAATATTTTAGTCAGTTTTATCAAAAGCAAGAAATATTTTTGTCATCTAGAATTGATCTTGGAAATCATAGGTATTTTGGAATATAAATATTTAGAATTCTAGGTATTTTAAAAAATATGCCAACAAATTTCCAAGATTTTTCAAATATTTGGGGAACAGAACTGGATTCCACAGGAGTCATAAAGAAAGAGGAATTGCCTTTAATATAATAAAATGCGAAAAATAAATACATTTATTACAGGACTAAAAATGTACATAAAGTTAAAGGTTTTTACCATTTTATGTTTAAAAATTGCAAATTTTTTCTTCTGCCTTAGATATCGCTTTTTAAATGAACATATAATTTAAACTTGGGGTAATCAGGATGCTAATCAGGGTGTTTTTATGAAACAAAAATATAAGTATATGAGTTTTTTTTAAGAACTCGTGCTGAAATAATAATAGAACAAATGCATTAAGACCCACTTTGATATGATTCCGTATTTAAAGAGATTCCGGATATTTCGAGAAAAATAGAGTCTTTTCTTTGGTTCAGTATAAAAAGTGCTGGAACAGCGGTTCTCAAAATGTGTTCCGCAGAACCCTAGGCTAAGCGTGAAAAGATCGCAGGGGTTCCTAGAGTTGGAACTTTTCTTTAAATCAGTAATAACTTATGAAAATTGTAATTATATTTATGGCCAACAAGTAAACCATATTTTATTTATATTTCGGTTGCTTTTATGAAATTATTTATCTAAAATTCCATTGAAAAATTATTGCAAAATTCAAAAAAAAAATTCCAACATTATACTGAATATTATGAAAAGGGTGTGCATTAATAAAAAATTGCATCAGTTTTTCTCATCAAACTTTTCAAATTAAATTTAAGCAACCAAATTAAAGAATAAATATGATTTTCTGATAGCCATTTTCAACGTTCATAACTGTTTTTTTTTCTCGAAAACCTTAGTCGGGATTTTCTCTAAATGAAGATGGATTATTTAGAGTTCCACAGTATTTTATATTAAAGTGTATCTTATAGCAAGAGTTTTTTTTTAAAATTCTTACTATTTTTTTATTTAACGAGGTAAATAATTTACTAAAAGCATTAAATTAAATCAAGAATAATTTAAACAAGAAACCAACAATGCATTATCAAATCTTATAAAATAAATTCTTTCTTTCTTTCTTACTAAAAAGTCTTTCGGTACATATTTATTTTTTAAAACACCGTCTTTAAATTTCAACTTTCTAAACCTGAAACATTGACAGATAATAGTGTTGCAGATTTATTAAAATATATTGAATAGTTTTTTTCAAGTTGCAGAAAATGTAGATAATGAAATCGTTCATAAATTAATTTACTTGAGATGAAAATTAGATAAAATTTTTTAAAGCTAAACAATCTACGATAGATAAATACATTTTAACTTCGCAATAAAAATATAATATGAAAGCATATCCTTCTAGTTTTTTCCTGTTTTTTTTCTTCAGGTAGATTTTTTTATTATCTGAGTTCCTCGTTAAACCAGAATCCTAATGTAATGTAGTTTGTGTTTTGTCTATTTGTTTATGGGTATAAAATATTGAAAGTTTAAAAAACAAAACTTAAATACTGTAGTTCATGTTTTGATTTTGTGATATTCAAAATAATACTGAATACAGTTAATCTTTATTTCGATGATATTAACCAATAAAATCGTGCTCTGCTTAATCCAATAACGTAAAGCCACAAGGAAAGACGAAATATAACACTATATAAGAAAAAAATATCGGAATTTTATTAGCTTTATTAATTGCGTTAGTATAAGTCTTCGTAGCATTGTTCAGTATT
Organism: Parasteatoda tepidariorum; assembly: GCF_982258835.1. Lineage (NCBI taxonomy): Eukaryota > Metazoa > Arthropoda > Arachnida > Araneae > Theridiidae > Parasteatoda > Parasteatoda tepidariorum. The sequence continues at coordinate 87,648,269 of NC_141756.1, read as the reverse complement.
AATTGTTTTCTTTACTTTTCCACCTCGTACGAAGAACGGGTATTCAGCTAGTTTGAAATGAAATGGTAAAAGCCTCATTTTAAGTTAGAAATGAACGATTTATTATTACTATTATTGATGTTGTTTTATTTTGTTTATATATTGACGCTGTAAAAACAAAATCAGGAAGTAATGTTTATAACTTAAATGTACTTTTTTTATTACCGTCGTTGAACAGCCGACCCAATTTTTGAGTTTAATTTTGAACCTAATCCAGAAGACAAGGTAACTCCTGGATCAGGACCCCCAAGGGTATTGATTTGTTATGGGAACATGGAGGATTTTGTGACTCGACAGATTTAACGAGCATCAGTCACCATTAACTACACGCAGAGTCTTCGGTTGGCAGGGATCGAACCCACGACCTCTTGGACATGAGCCCAGTTCCCTACCAACCAGACTATCCCGGCTCTAACTTAAATGTATTGAGAGTGTTATAACGATATACTGGTGTTTTTGTGAAATGAAACATTTACACATACACAAGTAATGCAAATAAATTCGAAGATTTAGCACCCTAATTGTAAGAATAAGTACTTATCTGTATTATATCATTGTAAGATATAATACAGAGTACTCATCTGTATTATTTTAATCCCTTCAAGATCGCTAGAGATGGTCAAGCGATTCCCTTCACGGCCCACGGTAGCACATATAAAATGAGTCCTTCTGACTTTAGTGATCCTAGATCACAGGAACAGGATCTCAATTCTGTACTCTCGTATTATATCATCTCGTATAACATTTCGTATTAGTACATACACGTACTTTTCTGTAAACATGAACTTGGAGGGTGCGGACGGGGGAGGTGCTTTTTTCTTCTTCCGCTGGTTCTCAAGGGTTACATTATTTACGTTACCATAAATGAAAAAACTTAGTTTGTATAGAGAAACAATTCTCAGTTGTAATTAATTGAGGGATAGAATTCGTTGGCGGTTGGGTTGGAAAAAAAAAAGGTAAATGTGTGCTTTGTAGCAGAGATGCTGGTTAATTTTTTAGAATTTGCACCGAAAAATTACTGAGAATGAGTTAGTCTTGATAGTTCTTTTCTTCTGAATTCGATTCAAAATTGCATAAAAAATATGAAAAATTTTAAAGATAAAGAGTACAGATTAGAATTCAATCATTCGTGATATTAATTTATTTGAACCTACGGAAATTAAATAGACTGATATTGTGACAAAAAACAGGATATTTCATTGGAAATGGGCTGAAATAATGGAAATAATACAGCACAAATAAAGAAACCAAGTGCTGCACCGAACTGTGAAAACTTCAAATGTATTCTAAGTTTATTATCATTTACATATTAATAACAGAAACTTTCGCTTAGTTAAATAAATGCAATAATTTATATGAACAATTATTGCATTTATCAGCTTAAACCTTAGTATTAGAAGGTTTTTTCCTGTTTTTCTTCTTAGTGTAACTCAAATATGGATTCATTTCAATAAATAAAAAAAAAAAAAAAAAAACTTCTTATGGTTTTTTTTTATTGAAAGAAATCTACAGAATTGTCTTAATACTTTATTCGAGAATTATATGCATTTGAAATTGCGATTAAAGTTGGTAAATGTGAATTGCTGCCTCAGATTTACTCTTGGGAGAGTTTGTTTACTACCGAAAATAATGTAAAATTAATAAATAACGTTCGTTTTAAAAGAGAAAATCTCTCTTTGCCACGAGAAATAAAATTCGTTGAAAAGCAAAGACAAGGGATGGTAAGAGCAGTGAGCACTGAATAAAGCTTTAAAAATCGTGACGAGTATCAGTAAGTTTTTCTCTACAAACAGAGGTTCTGGTAAGAATTATTTTCTTAAAAGTAAGAGTACCTTTGTTGTTGGACAAACTTACGATGTTTTTGTAGAACTTCTCTTAACATGGATTAACTTGATAAGGATTACTGTTGCTGTTGTTGTTGTCGGCCATTAAGGCAGAGGGGGTGCGATTGTACTTGTTTTCCAGTGGTGCCATCTATGGCCAATAATTCGACTTCTGCCTCACCCATAAGCCACACCGTTTACAGAGCGGACCCATTCATACATCCATTCATTCATCCACAGATCGTAATTTTGACCTGAACCAGGGAACGATCTATCTCCAATTTGGTACCCTCATAGGTATAATTTGTTATGAGAACATGGAGGACTTTGTGACCAGACAGATTTAACGTGCACTAGTCACTATTCCCTACACGGAGAGTTTTCTGCCGGCTGGATTCGAGCTACCATTCTCATGTGAGAAAACACGTGAGTCCAGCGTCCAGCCAAGTGGGCTATCCCGGACCATAAAAAGGATTACTGTAATCACGAATTTGTTCCTTTGTCAAGTTTCTAAGTTGAATCTAAAATTGCAAAAATTAAAAATGTAATATAGCTTACTATAGAAAAAGCTATATAAATGGAATACATATGTTTTTTCATTTAAAAAAAAATAAATTTTTTTTTTTGTTTTGTTTTACTACGAGAGGAAAAGACGACTGCGAAGCAATCTTGTGGGTTGGGAAGCGAAACGAGTTGATAAAGGTTCCCAGCAGGCAGCGATTTCGTCGACTAGCAAGTAGCAAATTGTTAGTTAAAAAAAAGCCAAATTCTAGTTACAGAAAAATGCAGTAGCCAAAATTGCACGTAACTTTTGATTATTTGGATTTTCGTTCGTTTTCTTGTCTTTTTTCTCGTGATTTTTCAAATTCTGATATTTTTTATACAATGTTATTACGACACGTGATTTTCGATGTAATGTTATCACTTCCATGACGCTCTCGATTAACGATGTAAATTCCATCGTAAATATTCACCGTTTCCCGATTATTTTATCGGTAGTTATCAATCGTTTTTTCTACGATTTACATATTATTTTTTAAACTTCGGTATTTTTAATACGGCAGTATTGCAACACTTGAAGTTTGAATTTGAGTAATCACTTTTTCATGCACATGATTCAAGGCTATTCCGTCGTTAACCCTCTTAATCTGATCGTTTTCTTGGCAGTTGTTTGAGCTATTTTTCGTTTTTACGGCATTGTTGCAAAGTCTGATACGTATTTTTAATATAACTAGGAGGCTCCGCCCCCTGCTCGCTAACGCTCGCCAACCCCCCAGAATTGCTACGCAATCCTATGTGGTTCACGCCGTGAACCATGGCTCGCTGCGCTCGCTCGCCAAAGACATAATATATTATCATCAAAGACATAGTATTTTATCATCAAAGACACAGTATTGTACTTATGTAGAAGAATTCTACCAATGTTCTTATTGGCTTTTAAAAAAGTATATTAGCTATTTAGATTGTACATGGTGAAAAAATCAAAACATTTGCTAAATAAGAAACATATTAGCAAAATAAATTATCAAATATTGCTTCACTGATATTCTGCATTTTAAAGCGTGAAAATTCAATGCATAAATAAACGCGAAATATTAAAAAAATTCAATGCATTCAATACAAACACTTAAACGTTTTTTAGACGTTTAGGTAGCTCCCAGTAGAAAAATATCAATTCAACAGCGGCCTTTTAAAGAATTCTCACTTCAATTAATTAATTAATTCCTAATTGAGTTTAAATTAAATATTGTCATGTTTTTAGTGCATGAATCTGAATTGAACAACCTGATAATGCTCACTCTGGTTATTGTTATCTGGTTGCTCACTACGTGCTCTTGCGCGCCGAATCCAATCAATTAAAAATGAAAACTGTTGCCATCGCGAGAAAAGAAATATCATCGGTTTTATTGATACATACATACATGCGTACGCACGTATTAGCGTTTTATATAATATAGATGTTATTTCGACTCACGAATTTTGAATTTGAGTAATCACTTTTTGACGTTCTTTATTTGCGACAATGCCGTCGTAAATCAACGTCATTTTTTAATTGTTTACTCGGCAGTTGTAACAGTTAGTTATTTTACTTCAGCTCCGTAAATTTCTACATCATTTTTATATTCTCGAAATTTTACGTACGACATTATTACTACGGACGTATAACATAATCGAACACTTGATTATTTAAAATTTCATATGAGTATAAATATTTACCATTCAGTGATCGCTTTATTGCAATAAGTCACACAGAAATGATTATAATGAATTGAGTACTTGCACTTCAAGAAGAAGACCACGGATACCCACACATATGACCCATGACGTCAGTGGCAGTTGATCGCTTATAAATAAAATGGCGTGTTAAGGTCAAGCTAAGTTTCTCCTCACAATTTAGAATTAAATACACCACCGTATCGCACATTGAATTCATTGAAATACAATTCCTGCTCGTCTACGTCTTTTATTTAAATTAAAATTATTATTTGCTTGTGTATTTTATAGTAACTGTGACTTATTTTTGTTATGTGTACCTGGCAACTTCGATACATAATTAGTTTGTTTATGTTTTACATGGTTTCCTACCTGTCTTGATGTTAAAATAGAAATATATAGTGAAATAATTAAAATTTTTGTGAAAGAATATAGAATGCGTTCCTTAGGAGAATTGATACTATAACGGTTGCTAACGTAAAAAAATGCCACGTTTCAACAGCCAATCAAGATCGAGATAAACACACTACGTCACTAGGTATCACATTTTAGCATTAGCAAACTTTGCTACTGATTTTGAAAAACAAAATTGTACCCTGGTTCCAGTATATAAAAATTATTAAAATGTCACACTTTCAAGTTAGTTATTTTGTCGAAAATTTTCGAAACTCTAATTTTTAAATTTTCGATGAAAACTACGTACTTGAATACTATAATATAATTGCATCGATAACTACGTATAATCTACGCACTGATAACTATAATTTAACGGTTAAAAATAAAGATTAAAGACAATAGGATTTAATTGCGATTTTTATTTCTTGAATTATCGATTCATTAATCGTGTGCTTCTCCTTCTGTAAAGAGGTTCCGGTAATCTAAGATTAATTCCTATGATTTGAAACAGCGGAATATATTCCTCGGCCATCATCATCAGATCAATGTAATCATCTTCATTATCCACTGTGGTAACCGATATATAAATTGATTTTAAAGATTCCGGTGGATGCACAAGCAAAAACTCAAAAACAGAGTCGAAACCGTCTACAGATTGTCCAAAAGACATTTGAAGTAATTCCAACTTTTTGGAAATTCGAAGAAACGGGATGAGGTACACTGAAATGTCATCGATAGAAGACATCCAGAAAATGCTTAACGATTCTAAAAAATCAAGAGCTCGGCAGTTGCTTAGTTGCTGAAACAGATGGCCTATATTCAGATTTTCAGATTCTTGAAGACTCCTTTCCAGTCTGAATTGCAGGTATTGAAGCGGAATAAAGTCAACCAAATAAACTGAAAAAGTCTTCCGAATTTGAGAGGAATAAACGAGATTCATGTTTACTCGTAATTGTGGACTCAATTTTCGCAAACGTTTCCACACCATCGGAGAGATACCATTGATAGGAGCTTGCTTAGAACCCTGGCATTCTATATCGATTAGTGAAAGCTTCTTAAGGGAGAGGAACTGAAACTCATTTAGCTCCAGCAGAAAGTGCATCGTTTCTTCGAAGAACTCAGAATAGTTCACTCTTAAAGTTGTTAAGTTCGTGAAACAGTACATCGACAATAAATTTGGTGATCTGGGGATATCAACTCCTGTTTCGTAGCGGTCCCTAGTGAAGCCTTTCAGAGCTAGTGTTTTTATATTTAACGAATTTCGTTCGCAAAGTGCTGAAAGTATTTTAACTCCGTCTTCCTTTCTGTAGAAACTATTGTAGAATTCGACATTTCTTAGAGTATGCTGAGTTTGAAGGAAGTTTACTGTACAGCTAACCAAAGTAGAGAAGTCATTGTTGCTTAAAAACTGAGAAAGCTTATGCGTGTTTTCAAATTTAAGGGAATAAAGTTTGCAATTGGATGCAGTAATTGCTTCCAAAAATAACTGCAGTTGTTCCTTAGCTTTATTAATTTTTTCCCGAATGAATAGGTTTCCTGAAATTTCAACGCAATTGAACATGTACCCAAACTTTCGAGCCATTTTAATTTCTGGCCATGTTTCCTGTTCTGACGCACTAAATATGTTGTATTTTATTTTGTTCCAAACACTTGGAGATCCATATTCATTTGACCAATTTTTGCAGACTAAGGACATATTTATTTGATCATCTTTATCCAAATATGTATAGACGGTTTCCAATACTGTTGATGGAAGGGCAGTCCAATTTATGTGTTCCTGATATATTTTGACATCGTAATCGACAACAGAGTTTTGATTTCTGTAGATTGGAGACGACATATTCTTAATTTTTAGAAATAATTGCAATTACCTGGCAGAATTTTTTAATTCAAACTAATTTAAATGTCCCATTTAATATTATGAACTTAGAGTATTTAAGTGTGATTTATTTATATTGCTTTTAAAACTCTTTATGTTCCAAGTTTAAAGTAGTGCTCTCATACTTGAATGAGCCACGAGTACAAAATGTAATTGGGTTTATCAGTTTGACAATCGTAAGTTGAATTTAAGATCATCAATTACATGCTTGCAAGCAACGTCATACGTGGTTCCGCTGATCTAAGGCTACTATACTATCATTATCGTCTAATTCAGGGGCTCTACGCTGATCTATAATCAAGTTCGACACACGCGTGACATCACTTGCTGCTTTCCAATTAAATTTGATCTGAAAATTGATTCAGCGTGATAGTAAACTCAAGCCTTAAAACTGTAACGTTAACACGCCATGCACAACCACATAACTAGAAAAAAGCATTTTATTTTATAACTGTCGTTGAACCACCGACTGAATTTCCAGTTTACGAATACCAATGTTCAGTTCCGTATTCTTGTAGTTTTTAATCCAATCCAGAATACAAGGGAAATCTTGAATAAAGCATTCGGAGAAATTTATCTTCGTGGAGGACTTTTTGGTGGAAATAACCCGAATTTGAGTTGCATGGAGAGGAAGACCACTGAAACCTCCCACGATTATCCTGGCGGCTAGGGGACTGTTATCCATGATCTGTCTGCCACTGAGGATAGCTTACGTCAATACTGTGGTCAGTGGGAGCCGGGTGAGGAATTAGAATCAACCAATCTTTTCCGGGATACGAACCCGGTTCACCTCATTGGGAGGCGAACTCTCTATCCCCTGAGTCATCACGGGTGAAGTACAACCATGTGATTAGTTAAAAGTACCCAATTTAAAGCTGGACAATTACCAATTAGGAAAGAGGGGTCGGGATAGCCTGGTTGGTAGGGCGGCCCAAGAGGTTCTGGGTTCGATCCTCGCCGACCGAAGATTGCCCGTGTAGTAAATGGTGATTGATGCACACGTTAAATCTGTCGAGTCTCAAAGTCCTCCAGGTACCCATAACAAATCAAGACCTCTGGGGTACTGATTCAGGAGTTACCTTGTCTTCTGGATTGGTTCAAAATTACAAGGCTACGGAGTTGAACATCAGTAGTCGCAAACCCTCGAAATTGGGTCGGCTGTTCAACGACGGTTATGAAATAAAATAAGGAAATAGCTCTTTAATAACCACTTATATTATTTAATAGCTCCTCATCATGTCATAGATCGATGATAGACATTCGTTGAAATTATATATTTGGGAGTTATTATAATTATTGGAATTTAGGAATTCCTTTTTTCTTAAAGATTTTTTTACAAAAATCATCGGTTAAATGTTTCAGTTTTAATTGCGTTTTCGTTAAAATTACAGTGTTTCAAATTTTATAGAAACACTGTAAAATTAAGATTGACTTGTTTATTAATTTAAGTACTTGTTTAATTAGTGAGTAATCAATGCTTGTTATAATTTAGTATTTTTTCTGTTTTATTATTTTACTGATTCTTTTATTATTTATTATTTTATTATTTTACTCATTTTACTGATTTTATTAAATCAATATGCTGTATAGTGTGCAAAACAAAAAAAGTAACACCCTGATTAACTTTTGATCTAATGATGGGATCTTCATGTTCTAGGAATCAATTTAAGATACAAAAACATAATTCCTCTGAATAAACATACACCTTCTTCGACGGATTCGGATTTCTGACTCCCAAAATATAGGGGGTAGCAGCAATCTGGAAAATATGGTCCCTATAGTTAAGTCAGATCAGCGGTCCAAGGTTCACTTTTTGCGTATTTTGACATAACTCGAGAACCTTGTACGCGAATTAATAATTTTTTGCACCCAATTATAAAATTCATTTATCCAAGGATAATTCCATGCAAAAAATAACTTTGAGTAAATATTTATCATTTTTTGTTCATTTTATTTAATATTAGAGGAAAAGTTTTTGAATTGTAAGTTATACGATTTTTCACATAATTTTAAAGAATATAAGTTTAGCAAAATACAAAATTTGAGTGAAATCGATCGAATAGTTCATGAGAAATCGAATTTCAAAAAAGTTTTATTTTAAAAATGAACATTAAAACAATCAAATAATGTTATAATTTCTATAATCAAAGGGGTTTCTTTTGAACAGCCGTAGGTTATTTAGAAAAATTCGATTCTTTGAAAACCGGGCATTGTAATTATGCAGAATGGCAGGCTAAATTAAAAGTATCTAGTCCACAAAAAGTACACCACTAAACAAAGTTTGTCCCAATGTTTTATCCAGGAGTTCTTTTGTCTTCTTGGTTGGGTTTAAAATTACAAGGCTCCGGAGTTGAACCATTGATAGTCGCAAACTCAGAATCGGGTTGGCTGTTCAACGCAGGTTATAAAATAAGTCTAACAATTTTTAGGTTCACTGCAATGAGCTCAATTGCTTTTATGCTAATTAGAAATATATGTAATAAGCCTAGTTGACTATTTAATTATCAAATAAGCCTTGTTCAATTAATCTGATTCACTATATTCCTCTATACAATGTAAATTCAGGCTGATTGAGTAAATCTTTGTATATAATTTTTAATTTGCTTTAAGGCTTATGAACTGATTGAAATAAGCCTGAAAAGTAAAAAGCTTTATAGAAGATATTGGATACAGTTACAATCATCCCACCTAACTACAAACTCCAGATTTGAAAAGATCGTATATTGGTGTTATTTTAAAATATTTCATATTGATAGACATTCGTTTAGTAGTTTAACGAAAGCTGAACTAGACTAGTAACTTAACTGACGGTTACAATCAATTTATGTCTTGGTTTAATTAAATATCCCAAATAATTTTTTATTAAATTTCAGATAAAGATCTGGTTTCAAAACAGAAGAACAAAATGGAAACGGAAATATAGCACAGACTTGGAACTTTTAGCTCAGCACTATTACCAATCAATGGGTCTACATGCAGCGAGGCCTATGGTCATTGGAGATAGACTGTGGCTATTTAATTATCCTATGGAAACTCAAGGCATGGTGCCAAATATGCTGGGGCCGGGTATGCCTCCCGTTCTGGATTCACCTGTACCAGATATGCCACCTGTTCCGCCCAATCTCATGTCTCCATTTCAGTGATATGGTTTATATACCAAAGACGTACGCTTTATTTTTAATGTGTGATTATGTTTCAATGCAAAGATTCTTAAATACTACTTTGAATTACATATAGAGTTTATAGATAAGAAACAATGTCTATGTTTTGGAATGTGCCAAATTAAGAAATATAAACACACGTTAAAGGAGAAAGTGTTAATTGCTTGTACAATAAAGAATTTGAGCTTTTATTGGTGTCGTTTACTTACTGCACTTAATCAGGTTTTATATAAACTGATTTTCAAGTGTAAGCAAAAATTGTCACCGTGCATTGCGCTAATTTTTCTTAAGCTATTCGATTGGTTTCGACGTTATTTTTTTTTAAAAAAAGCTTCAATTAAAGTATTAATTTTATGTTTGGTAAATAGGGTTTGTAAAATAATGAATGCAAACTCAAGTTTAAAAATTTATAAAATATTTTTCAAAGTAAGGGAAAATTTGAGTTTAGAAACTAGAAATTTTTATCCCGCTAACAGATCTACAGCAAATGGTAATGCATAAGTTTCAAATTTTTTTTTTCAAGACAACTGAAATGATTGTCTGTGTTTTAAATTAAAATCTTAAAAAATGAAAAAAACAAACGAACAATAAATAGAACCAAATACATTGTTTAATATTGAATTCTAAAAGAAAAATTCTGAATATTTATGTTAGACTTCGATGAAAACAACAAATTCACACTTATACTCTAACTTTCATTTAAAAACATCGCTAACATTAAACAAAATCTACACTAAAAATTTCAAAGAAATCTATGATAAATTTGTTTTGTAATGCGTGTTAGCGTAAAGAAATTTTTTCAAAATCAACATTCTTCAAAGCATTTAAAATGCAAGAAAATTCTCAAATGTACACAAAAAAATTTATTTCCGAATTATAAAACAACAAAAAATTAATTATTATCTTCTGAATTCCAAAAAGTAATTTTAGAAAATCAGTTTTATTTGTCTTAAAAATATAAATTATTAAAATAAACATAGGTTCAAATACTCAAACTGATACGGAATAAAAAAAACTGCATATGTGTATATACCTATATATATATATGCACATTGCATACATAAGTTAAAAATATAGTGAAAACATGAAAGTTAATATAATAAAGTTTTTGCATTGATATATTAAAACTTATTTTTCTTAATTTTCTCTCTTTTTTTTACATCCTTCTTGTCTTAGTTGTGCTCTCTCTCTCTCTCTATATATATATATATTGTAGTAAGATTATTATATTATTTGAGATTTTTATTTAAATTTTCGTAAAAAAATGATCAACATTTGAGATTTTTGAAGCAAGTTGAATCCTTCCGGTCAATGACGGTTTACACAATAACAACATATAACACAAAGTCATTGGAATTTTCGCTTTTTTAAAAAAAATCAAAATAACATTGTACGACAATGACACCAATCTAACGTTTTATAATATAATCCAACACTAGGCAGTATTTATTTCAAAACAACACATATCAATTCTTTACTAAAGATTTTTTATCCTGGCCAACGCTGGTCATATTAGTTTCCCTCCCCCCATTTCTTCTAAAACCGAACTCCATCTACAATTACAGTCCTAGTCTTTCATTTAAAGAGAAACTATAAAATTGGCGACAAGGCGGTGTCTTACTACCGCGCCAAGTCCATTTTATTACTCATAATTCATAACGTTTATCTGAATCAGTTTTCACGAAACACTTACTACTTGCCGATCATTACATTTAAGATTCGCTGGATGTTAGAAGGGAAAAAAAGAAATGTCGCAGAACGTCTTTTGGATCTTCGCGACGTAATGGATGAGAAAAGAGGATTAAAAGAATGATGCCGCTTCTTCATCTTTTGATAAGCGGACTAATGAGCGGAAGCTGGTCGTATCGCACTGTGACGTCGGGACTGTAAGTCGTACATCATCTCATCGCTTGGTTATTGCAACATTTTTTTTCTTTCTTTCTTATCATTGCAAGAACTGTTCCTTCAGATATGCTTAGGATATGAATAGTTATGAATTTAGTTATTAATATCAATTCAGTTTTTTCAAAAAGTTAATTATTTATTTTTTGATGATGTTTATCATTATTTTAATAAATAGTTTTTTAAAAATTGTAATTACGATGCTACATTCCTGCTCGCTCTGCTCCTCAACCCCCTGAAGATGCCTCTCATTCATTTTTGCCTTTTTTGTCTTCTAAAAATGAATATTTAAAAAAATTTTGTTTTGTTTTGTTTATATAATTAATCATTAAAATTTTATGTTAGGACATTTCGTTAATTGCAACGAAATGTGAGATTACTTGGATTGGAATAATAATAAACGGCCCTTGAAGAAAAATTACTTTAAGAAATACACAATATCTGACACAATAAGAATTAATAAATGAGAAATAATTTTAGTTGATAACAAAATATAACAATTTACTTTATTTACTTTTACAGTTCAAACTGGAAATTCTTGAGTCTATTGTATTTTTAATAATTTCGTTATAAATGTTAAGATTTTTCTAGGCAACAGATCGACTAGGCAACATCTAAACACTCATATTTTTAATTGTTACTTTTGATATCAAGTCAAGTTTGAGCTTATAAAATAAAGATCTCAAGTGCGATAAATTTTTTTAATTTTATAATAATGCATAAAAAGTCATTATTTAAAACAAAAATGTGATAAAAGAAAAGCGGAAATTTAATTTTTTTGATATAATTTTCAAGCACATTGTAAATTTGAAAAAAAAAAAAAAAAAAACAAAAACTAATAATAAAAAATAAACAAAAATAGTTCTTTCAGCTCTGTAGTTGCGATCTTGAGACTTGTAGAAAATGCTTTTACCCGCATGGTACTTTTTACTACAAGTTTAATAGTTATTTTTTCAAACTAATTATGAACCAACTTTTTTTTTATCTCATACATTAATAGATAAAACTTCATGATTTAAAGTTTATAAGTCTAATAATTTTTGCGCAGCGAAACAAAATGGAATGCTAAGTTGAATAACCAAAATGGCGGTGATAGCAGCACTTATGAATATTTCAATAGAGTGGTTAAGTTAAGAGTGAAAACATAAAACGAATTCCCTGAATAAATTTTGATTTATTTAAGTAAACAATAAGGATTTTCAAGTAATTAAGTTATTGAAATCTACAGTGTTTAGTGAGACACACTTTAAAGATACTACTTAATTTATGAAAATAGCCTTACTTAATTAACTTTAATTTATGAAAATAGCTATACCATGCCACTTTTAGCCTTTTAAGAAATTCCATCAATTAAAAAAATTTTGCACTTAATAATGTTTTTTTTTGCTTAAAGATGAATTAATCCGATAGTAAATTTTATTATTAATCTCTAATCGACACATTTTTGACTTAAAAAGGCAAGTCATTTTAAAATCCAAAATAGAAAATATTAGCATTTTTTGCATATTTTCTGAAAAACAACAATTTAAAAATATATCACTTGAAGAAAAATGATAAGTTTTCTATAAATTATAATCCCCATTAATTATTATCCCAGTTTCATTTATTTTAGCATTTAAAACTATATGGTCCAAAGTTTCAATCTTAGATACATTAAATAATAATAATTTGTGATTCAAGTATACCCCAACTATTTGAAATAAATTGAAAGTAGGTTTCAGTGTCTGACTTGGAAATTTAACAAATAAAAATCTGAATATTAGATAAATAGTTATGAAGGACAATTTTTTTCTCATTTTGCAAGTTGTCATTCTACAAATTTAATAATTAAAACACTTAAGTCTAAAAAAAAGTGATCTTTAACACAAGTGTTTTAATTATTTCGATAGGAGGTAAGTGGAAGGCTAATGGTGATAAACTACACTTTTTTTCATTGACAACAATTGTTTCATATCAAGCTGTTACTTAGTAATGTTTCCAAATAGGTACCTAAAACAAGTTTACGCAATTTTTGCTACATAACATAACAAGCATAAACATCTTATTGCATAAATACATGTAAATCATTGTATTTTTCACCGAAAAAAAAAACGCTTTTACTAAAAATTTATGAAGCATAACTTGTCATTATATTAACCAAAGCTCCTTAATTTATTGAAGAGAAATTAGAATCTTAAACAACTTTTGTATGAGTGTTTTCTAAATAAATGCATTATAATGTAATATAAAATTCTAGAGGAATGTATCTGTTATGTTTGGAAAATTACTAAATAAATGAAAAATATTCTAAAACTGCATTAAAGCATAATGTTTTTTAAGTTGTCATTACATAAAGGGAAACCCTTTAAAAATAAAGATACTATTTTCTATACAGGCCCATAGAATTTTAGTCAAAAATAAGTAAGAACACCGTAAGAATCACAAAACAATTTTAAAAATGAGAAAAAAATCAAAAATTTAATCAAAGTCTAACGAATTACCATTGAGAAAGATGGGATTAAAAACATCAAAATCAGTTTTATTGTTCAATTAAACTTTAAATAGTTCATAATAATCGTCGGCCACATCCAACCAATTTTCTCGAGCATACAAATAGGTTTTGATGTTTTTAATCCGGTCTTCCTCAAAAGGTATTCAACAGGTTTTTATACCAGTTTTCCCTTTTTAACTTTTATAAGTACACAAATATTTTACTGGAAGTAAACAACTGGGAAAATTTAATTTAACTGTTGACATAAGATTTGAATACTGAAAAGAACAACACAAAAAGTTATACAGAAAAAAGAACAGTACCAGCAAAGTATGAAAAATATATAATATTTATTTATAATTACAAAATTTTCCAGTTTGCATGTTAAAATAATTTATATTTACAAGATTTATGAATAAATATCACAAAAAATTTCAATATGGCAGCAATATACTTTGAAGTGATTTATTTACAGTAACTTATGGCAACAGAGAAATATAGTACAGTTGTTAAAAAACGAACTACAATAGAATAACCTTTGATTAAATGAGCAATGCACTAGTTATGCTATCTGAATAGATCGGGGGCACATTTTAAATATGCTAAATAGTGAAACAATACTTTATGAAATCAGACACGAAAAACCACATTCTTTCAATAATCGCAAATTTTTTTTTCCTGGTAGATTCTGACCCTTCATCTCTTTGAATAGGAAGATAAGCTGCAATCTGATTACAAAAAGTAATTTTTAATAAGAGAAACATTTTTCATTAATGCAATTTTTTAACAGCTTTTATACGAGCAAGTTTCATGAGAGAATCAAACATTTAATTGGACATCAAGCTGTTCTTGAGAAAAAGAGATAAAAAAAAATCATATTTCTTCATTTTCCTTTCTCAGCTAACATTATGCTTATTGAAGAAAAACAACACATAATTGCTAAAGAATTTTGCCTTCTCATCCAAATTAACTAATCACATAAAACAAACAATATTTAAAAAAAAAATTCAAGAAAATTAATGCGTCTTTGATGAATAAAATAAAATTTCGTTTTTGGCTAATAAAGGAAAACCCAATCTGCTGAAGGCAAACATTTCAGACTTTATTTAAATTATTAAAATTTATTATTATTTTTTAAAAACAGAATACAGTTTGCTAATCTAGTTCTCAATGTGCACAGGAAATTCTTGATTTATTCATAGCTATCTCTTATTTAATTGATATATACTGATTTCGTAAAAATCTCTTATGACACTCGAATTTGCATTAATAATACAATGCACTGGGCGTAACAAAACTAATGGTTACAACTGTAATGAATGATAGAACTTTCAGAGAAATTATTTTTAGTAACAAATAGAAACTTTGATTTGTCAAGGCAAGCTCAGAAAGCAAAGGACAACACAGAAGAAAGTGCTTGCTCAAAGATGTTATTAGAGTACTCCCTTAATAATTGATAAATTGACCATAATGAGCCCATCTCATGGCCTCTTCCTATGCCTTGCCGAAACTTTGCTTTTTCTCTAACCAATCTTTTAAGACTTGTTTACAAGGTGAGTGGATATTGACGTGAGAATCAGCATTAGAGCTGGCGGTCACTTATTTGCAATAAAGTTTTCAATAATATAGATTCTTTTCCATTTTCACCATGCAGGTGATCTCTAACAACTCGCCCGTTGCTTTTAGACTCCACATTGTATGGTGAAAGTTATTTATTTCAGCAAGTTATATACCAGCTATTACTTTGACCATTAGTTTTATTACATCCCATATACACTATTAAGTTAAGCAAACTAAACTTAAATTTGAACTACAGCAAAGAAGTCAAAGATTTTACTATTAGAAAGGGATTTGAAGAGTTTTATATAATTGAATATTCATACAATTAATTTCTTGGAATTCCTTTTTTCAACTAATTTAAGAATAATATGTGAATTGAAGAAAAATTATCAATCTCAATCAGAAAAAAGATACATTTTAAAAGACAATCACAGCATTCTTCTTAATTTGCATTAGAATAATAATTATTCTATGCAAGAATAACGAAAACGTTATGTACTAAGATTAAGTAATTCTTAATGAAATATTTATTGTCATACAAGCATTTTATGAATGACATTTGACATACATCATGACGAATGTCATACAGAAAATACTTATTATGACATTCATATTATTTGTCATGACATTCATTTGATAAAAGAAATTATGTTTCCATTTCTCTAAAGTAAGATTTCAGATTATTATCAGATTCATTTCGCAACCATTTTAGATCAATTACACGCCCTTTCATGAAATTAATATAATTCACATCAAGGCACAAAGTATTAAAACAACATTCACATTCAAATATCAATAATCACATTAAAAAATGAATCTAAAAATAAAGTATAATTGGAAGAAAAAGTATTTAACAAAAAACCGTCATTAGGAGAATTGTTTAATTTCATCGTAGAAAAAAAAATAATGGCACTTATAGCAAATTTAAAAAAATTGATATGTCATCTTATAAAGATTTAATATTACATTTGTATACAAAATATTTGTCATAGCAGTGAAAGTTGTTTCAAAATAAATAATAGTTTATAATTTATATATGTACATAAAAATTTTTTTAGCACTTTATTATGTATATTCACATAAATGTCCACAACCAACAGGACATTTCTTGTTCTTTTGAAACCACTCTTGAATATGTAATAAATGTCCTCCATGAGCGCATCCTTGGCACCACACAAATATTCCACGAACAAGTTGATGACTGCAAATAATTATACAATGTTAGTTTAAAAAATAAATAAATTATATGCTAAAAACACAGTTTATTTTAAAATAAATTCAATGAGTGAGTTTTAATTTGAATGTTTCTACATGCAAAGATTAAGTGGTATGCAGCGATGGAAAATTTTGCTTTAAATTCCTAAAACAATTTTTCAAAATCATTTAGAGGTTTATTATTGGACTATTCATCACAAAATGGCTACCACACAAATATTTCACGAACAAGTTGATGACTGCAAATAATTATATGTTAGTTCTAAAAAAGAAAAATATCCTAAAAACACAGTTTATTTTAAAATAAATTCAATGAGTGAGTTTTAATTTGAATGTTTCTACATGCATAGATTAAGTGGTATGCAGCGATGGAAAATTTTGCTTTAAATTCTTAAAACAATTTTTCAAAATCATTTAGAGTTTTATTATTGGAATCACAAAATGGCTACAAAATTTGCAAAGAAAAATTTAGCTCACTTTTTTTTTCTAATTGTTTTTTTCCCCATAGTACATATTACAAAACTTGAAGTTGTTATTTTAGGTGAAAATTTGCTAAGACAAAAAACTTTTTAAATTATTACTGAAATAAAAAGAATTTCCAAAAAAAAAAAAAATTTATGGAATCCTACATCAACACTCTAAAGAGAGCATACTATTTCCACAAGGTAAGTAATTAATGGCACGGGGTTCAAAACAGGAACTTCTGTATCAAATGGTTTTAACAACAGGCCAGAATGTAAAATTTTATAGCTAAAAAGGATGCATATTGATCTTTTGAATGAGTGATTGAAACATACTACAGAGTTTATGGGTGATCTAATATATTTAAAAAAAAAATTACCTGCCTTATATGAATAAATCTTAAGACGTTTTCATGGAAGGAAAATTTTTGATTGAAATTTTTTTAACTTATTAATAAAGAGTTTTGAATGCATCAAAAACAAAATAAGTATCTTTGCTCAATTTGTGAACATTTTTACAAAACTCCTTAATTAAACTCATAAAAATTTCCTGCCATGCCACTACATAGCATTAAGATTAAAAAATATTACAAATGGGAGAAACAACAATAATACAATATAAAACATGATTAGATGTTAAAATCTAAAATCCATATTTACGTAATTTTATAAACATGTAGATCATAAAGCATCTTCAGGTTGTATGTATATAAAATGAAACAATTTTGCACTTACCACACACTGCAAACATTAGTTTCTTTACAATTATCACAGTACCAACCAACAGAATTCATGAATTTGCCGCATTTTCCACAAATTGAATTGACTATTGTGGACTGTTGGTTTAATGAGTTAATAGCTGGTAAGCTACTCAAGGCTATTACTTCATTGGAAATATTCCACAGCTTGAAGCGACTTAAAAGTTCTGCAAAAAATGAGAAAAAAACACTAATATATCTCTATATAGAAGATAATATATCCTGATATTTAAAATTTGCATTTAAAGCATTGCTAACCTAAATAAGACTGAAACCATTGCTCCTGCAAACTTTCTTTTACAATGTATTTCAACTTCTCACCAAGAACAATCAACACCGAGACAGCCATTTGTACATCACCCTAAACAAAGTAAAAGATTTAGAAATGATTAAAAGTTAATTAATTGTGGATGAAACTTATAAAAAAATATATATAAGCACCACTACAGGACAACATACAATCCTTTTACTTTACAGGATCAGGAGTTTATGATACAGGAGGTTCAAATTAAATTTAACTGCATAACGAGGCCTTTGTGGGATTTTATTAGAAGGGCAAAGTAATCAGCACCATTAAATAGTCTATGAAAAGTGCGTTGATTGTTTATTATAATGAATTTGTGAAGAAATGGTGGCTTTATAATAAAATAAGGTATATTATACAGTCGAACCCCGCTATAGTGAACCTGGGATATAGTGAACACTCGGATGTAGTGAACTTTTTTAGCGGTCCCGACCGTATTCCTATTTAAATAATGTTATTTTTAACGCTAATAGTGAACAGCTTAGAACTTGGAAACTCGGTTATAGTGGACTCAAATTTCATTTCTTTAAATATCTTTTTTCAGTCCTCCATCTTGTAGGTGTTGGGACTGAAAATGAATGCATTCCTATAAAATGTGTCATATTACTCTCCTTTATGCTTATCACTTTTAACTATACTGTAATAAATGTCAAACAGATCATTTATCTTATACTCCTCCCTCCCTGACAAGTCTCGCTATATCTCATCCTTTTCCCCAAGCTTGCTCTACAACTAGTTAACTTGGACACCTGCTGAATTTTTGGAATTTTCTTATCTGTTCAAATCATATTCTTTACAAATCACCCCTTGACAATCAAGAAGGGGAACAATTTAACTCATTCTACAGCTGCTCTCTTCATATTCTTACATTATCTATTTGAGACAAGATTTTTATTTCAAAAGCAGTGAAAATGGCAAATTCTCTAAAGAGAAAAGCGTTTTCGATAGAGGACAAAGTTAAAATTGTAAAGCGTATTGATGATGGAACCAATCAATCGACACTGTGTAAGGAATTTCCCTTGTCAAAATCTACAGTTTCAAACATTTGGAAAAATCGAAGTGCAATTCTTGCGGCATACGACAAAAACATGGTTTCATCGAAAAAACTGCGTGGAGCTGAAAGAGAAAACGTGGAAGATGCTTTGTCAAGATGGCTTGAAATCTTGTTTAAAATGTAAAAATCTTGCATTCTTTGCACATTGTCGATAAGAAAATTGATGAACTCAATTTAAAATCAAATTGTGTTCAATCAAAAATCACAAATTTTTTTCATAAAAAGTGAAAATAAAACTAATATTTAGCGACGTAATTACTTTTTCCATCAATTTTTGCTTTATTATCTGTTAATTAGTTAATAATTTTTTAAATAACTTATGCAAAATTGCAAAGCCAATTTTCAATCATTCAACTGTCTTATGCAAAAAATATTCTTCAAAAAATTTGGATATAGTGAACCATCGGTTATAGTGGACACATTACTGAGTCTGCAGACGGTTCACTATAGCGGGGTTCTACTGTAGTAGAAAAAAATTACTAATAAATTGACATTTAATTGTTTAATAGGATTTTAACGTTTGAATAGTAGCATGCAGAAAGATTTGCAACCTACTAAGTGTTTTATAAGAAAGCTAAAGAAAAATCATTCTGTTTTTCCTACCAATGCAAAAAAATCTAAAGAAAAAGCAACCTAAATTTATGGATTAGGCACTAGACCAGGCATAATGTTAAGCAAAATTTATATCTCAAATACATTAATTTAAACATTATACTAAAAAAGAAAAGATTCTTTAAAAAAGGCAAAAGTTTAGGAACAATCACAAGTTAAAATTTGCTCATATAACTAAAAGCAGATTTATGCTGGCAAGTTATTTTTTTTTATAACCGGCGTTTTTTGAATAGCCGACTGGATTCTGAGTTTAAGACTACCAACTGTCCAAAATAGAATATTCTTGGATCAAGCATTGAGGCAAACTAGCCTTCATGGAGTACTTTTTGGTGGAACTAACCCGCAATTGCATTACATAAAAAAGAAGTATTTATTAGACAGATTATTTATGGCTCTGTTGGTAAAGTATAGTGCATTTTTACAGAATAAAAGAACCATGCTCTTAATCAATTATTAGTACTATATTTATTCCCACATGCCAATCCAAAAGTCCTGGTTCACCACAATATTTTAAGTGGTAGTGGAGTTATAATGAAGTATGCTTGACTTGTTTACTTTTTTTCCACATTCCCAACTTCCCAGCACGATCATCAGATCTTAAATATTTGTTCAAATTCTTACAGTAATAATCTGTTTATCAAGACTCAAAGAACAGTGTCGATCAAAATAAATGTGAATCAAATTTATGAGGTCAAAAATAAAATAAGTAAAGGGCAATTTTCCTTACTACTATATACATTTAAGACAGATGTTCACCAAAAGCATTAGAAGTTAGCAAGTATGGATATATGAAAGATTTAATTTATAATTATAAACTTTTATTTACTATAACTATATATTTATTAAATAGAATAATTTGAATTTTGTTTGAAATGGGTTACCTGTTCAGCATAAAACTGGAGCATATCAACAACTATATCAGTAAAATTCCACGGTGGAAAGCGAGGAGCGTTGAATAGAGCTAGCATCATACTTTGTTCCTCTTCTTCATTCATGGAAAATTCTCTCTCAGATATCTCCTCCGCAGCGCAGAGGGGTGAGTTTGGCATGTTAGCCACTTCAGGGGGAGGTGAACCATCACCCAAACGATGGCGGACATTGAAAGCCTCTCTGGGTAAAGTCCAGTCTTCATCCGCAGGCAGAGTCGAGAATTGGGAATAATCCAACATGCGGAACAATTCCGCTTCGCCATCACCGAAGAAGAAGTCGCCCTGAGTAAGTTCACTGGCTATGTAGGTGATGGTGTTTTCGTGCTCGGTATTTCCTGAATCGGAATCATCCTCGAGATTGTCATTGATCCCTCTTTCAATGGTGGCATGGCTGCCTCCGCTCACGTGCCGACTGACCGGTTTGCTGCTGTTGGGATGGCTGCGGTAGGGAACTCCATTGTTAACTCTGGGTTTTTGGGAACTCTCTAGTGAGCTCTCAAGAGCTGTAAATTAATAAAAATATTTATGAGTAAAAGTAACATAAAAATAGCATTAAAATCAAGAAAATTACAATGGTACGTTTAATTTAGAACATATGCAGTGGAAAGTCCCACATGGGGCAATCGGCAAGTCCGGAAAATAGATATTTCCAGTTAATAGGTCTTTAGGGTAAACAAAGATCTTTATTCAATAAAAAATAACAAATAGATGTTAATTAACAACAATTTCAATCAACGACGTATAAATCCACATGGTTTGCCAACAGCTATTCTTACAGATTTCTGCACTTTTAAAATCTTGATATACACCATTAAAACATACTGCAAATTCCGAATCACACATTTCAGGAGGTAATAAATTTCTCAATCCACTCGATTAGTGACGATTCCACAGTGAATCTGCATGGTTTTGTCAATCGTTTTTTTGGTAGTTGTTAAAATGGATTTTCCCTAGGTTTTTAAAGTCTCAATGTTTTAATAACATATTATTTAATCTGTTAATTTTTCAATAGCACATTTCGCACTCAATTATTGATGATTTACCTCCAATCACACGAGGATTTATGATTGCATTTTTGTCAGCTTTACTGCAGTTTTTTGTCAGATTTTGTTTTGTTGGATTTAAGATTGCATTTTGCTTAGGATTTTCATAGTGTAAATTTTGATGCACATAATTTTTGATGATTTTACTGTCCACATTTTCTCCATCGCATTTTCCTTAGTTTGGGATTTCCACATAGCTTGCCCGTCATTAGCCAATTCAAAAGTACTTACCAACATTTTTCAAAAATGATTTAAAATGTTCTCGTAACAAGTTTGCCAGATTACAAAATATGAAAATAGAAGTGTATATAGGATGATGGGATCAACTTATGGTCTGTTCTTACTGAAGAACAGAAGCACATTTGACTTTCTAGTTACCTTGGATTGGGTCGAATCTGGATGCGTGCAAGGTAATAATATAATGGACAATTCAAGTTAATAATGCTGAATTTTAATGACAAAATTTTAATATTAATAAGGTTGAATTTTAACTATAAAATTATTATATTGATTATTTTAGAGAAATTATTAACATTTAATAAAAAATTGTTTTATTTAAATTTTTTTTTTGTCAAATAGTAGTAGAGTTTTATCCAGGGATTTGCTCATGGTAATAATATAAATTTAGTTAACAACAAAGAAACTTTTAAGAGTAACATACAATTAACTCCTTAACATTAAATTAATATATAAATATATATGGGTCATTCTCACAAAAACAGTCATTTTCATGTCCCCAGTATATTTTATGCTTGTTTTACAGCTTACAAAAAAAAAAAATTCAGGGAAAGTGTCCTTCAGAATGCAAGCTAACAAAAGAATAAAAATAAAATTATCAATTTTTATTTTTTATTTATTTTAGGTAATTAAAATATACCAATATGTCATTCCCTCACTTGTCCCCAGTGCTGATTTAAAAAAAGAAAAAAATTGTTACTGAAATAAATTTTTTTTTTTTTTACAAATTCGTGTTTTTTATTTCAGAATACTAAAATATAGAATTCAGAAAATCAATTTTAAATTTAATTTCTGATAAAAATATTAACACAGCACTATTTTAAACTTTGTCCCCAGTGTTTCGCGTCATTCTTTCACAACAATGTTCTTATCACCTGCAATCTTCTTAGAATAAAAATATTTTAATAAAAACTTCAGAAGTTAACAACTGGCATCATAGAACAAAATTGCAGTATGTTTCCATCTTCAACTTAAAGAAGCCTTGCTGTGGAATAAATTTGAATGAATCAAACCAGGTAAAATTTTTTACATTTGTCATTCCCTCATGTCATTTTTTAGAGTAAAATAAAATACAACTTCATCGAGAAAGTGGATAATTATATGTTGCTTTCTTGTATGAATATAATTGTATGTGATTGACTTCAGAAATTAATTAGGCCTAACTGTTATTTTTAAATTTTATTGAATTCGTCATTCCCTCACTAGTGTAAAAAGTGAGGGAATGACGCTGAAGTGAGGGAATGATTCAAGATGAGTATATTATTAAATTTTTTTTGTTCAATCGTGCCAGCCAATTTTATTTCCCAAACCTGTAAAAACTATTAAATATATAAGAGTAAATTATAATAAATATTAGATATACTTAGTATGTTATCATTTTCAAACTTTAGGTAGATGTAACTTAGATAAAAACATGTATTAAAATAAAATATCATTCCCTCACTATTAGTGTCATTCCCTCACTTTTTAAATAGTTAAAATAATTAATTTACTTATTAATTAATTTGAAAAATAAATTAAAAAATTAATGAATTAATTTATTAAATTAATTTATTTATTAAATTAATTAATTAATTATTAAAAATTAATTATGTAAAAAATTAATTAATTTAAATAATAAGTATATTTTATAGGATATACACTTTCTTTATAATGCCATTACATATTTCTATTAATATAAAAAGTTTCAGAGCTTTTTATTCACTTTACTTTTTCGGGATTTTATGAACTGGAAAATGACAGTTTTCGTGAGAATGACCCATATATGAAGAAAATAAATTTAAAGATGCAATACAAAAAGCTATTATTTCATACGAGAAGGAAGTCTAAAAATGGCAAACTAAAAAACACCATTTTGAGAAAGCACTTAAAAATGCCACCAGAAAGGAAAAATAATAAAAAGAAGTAAAATTGGAAGCACTGAAATTAATGAAACTATAGAAATGCTATTTTACCTCAAATTAATCCCATTAAGGTAACTTGCAGCAATATTTTATAAAATTGTAAATCTTTGCTGTTTAGTTTAGTTTGCTTGCCTTGGAGCATTAGGGGGTATAATTGCCTGGGGTAACATACCGCCTAGTTGTTGAAACCAGTATGTTTCAACGACTTAGTTTGACTTTGTTCTCATATGAGGTAATAATTTTTGTAGTTTCCCTTTCAATATATTTTCTTCAAATATTCCTCCTAGTGTGTTACCAGCAGCTTTGAGCTGCCACATCTTGGAATGCTATTTCTGATTATACCTTTTTCTTAATTTTCACTAGTTTTGGTATCTTGAATTGTATTTGATATATATGTAAACAGAGATAATAAATTTTATGAACTAAATTCTTCTTATAATTAAAACATTTTAGTTTGTGAAATGAAGTTTACATATGATTTTCAGAACTCTATTAAACTAAAGATAATAAATTTTTTAAAAATCTATTTAGTCTACAATGATGTAATAAAATCCACAAGAAAATTCTTGGTTTCGTGTAAATGCATGGTAGAGAATAAATTGTTTCTGATACCAATATTTAATAATATAATTAAATTTACCTTACATTACTATTGCAAATTAAAACAAACAAAAATATAAGATTAATTTTGAATAAAATAATAAAATAAAAAAAAGTTCCAAAATTAATTTTGATAATTTTTCTGATACATAAATTTGTAAGGGCACAAATAGAAGATTAGAAGGAAAAAAAATTGATAAATTAATAGAATAATAAAATTTTATACAAAGCAAATTATCATAACAAGAAAAAGTTATTGGGAAAAAACACAAAGGAGTATTAAAACAGTTAAAAAATAAAAAATAAACCAGATAAAAAGGCAAAAAAATGACCTTTGTCATCTTGAGAAGCTACATGTGAATATTCAGTCAAAAGCATTGATCCTGAAGTGTAAAGCAGCTTCAAAATCAACCATGTTTGAGAAATATGTGGTCGATTCAATTGCGAAGCAACATTTGCATTATGTTCACACAAATCAGGTAAAGGTTTCCCATGCAACAAGTACCTTTTGGCTGTTTCAACAAACCATTTCATGGACATGACCTGAAATTAAAAAAAGGAACATAATGAATAATTTTCAATGAATAACGAAAAAAAAAATTAAACTTAGCAAAAATCACGATTATTGAAAAAAAAAAGGTTCAAATCATATTTTTTTTACATTTCCCAACTGAAACATCTGATAGGATGTATAAATATTACTTAATACTTTTTAAAAACACTTAGTTAAAATAGTTAACATTTCTTACTAAAATGGTTAAACTTATTATTTAATTATTAAAAACTAATCATTGAATAAATTAAATCATAGTTATGTTTTTTCAAACTCAACTTGATAATGAATGCTAAAGATTGGGAGACTATTTGTCAATTAGACATCTAATGACGAATAATAGTAAACTTCTTCACACTCTTATACATCTTTATTCTCCTTTTCTACTTTTAGTCTATTTTGAAATATAAAAATTGACATGCATATGTCTTCTACTATTTCACAGTAAGAAATCTATTATTTCTTAGTTTAAAATAATACACCCTAAATAATGCACTTTTTAATTATATTGTACACAAATTATTTAATACCTAAATCAATAGTTTTAAAAAAAAATCAATTTTTATAAGTAATACGCTATAAAATAGTTAATTTCTGTGTTTTATCTTATGATTAGATTTTTTTTTTAATAAAAAATCAGTTCATTTAAATTGATGCTTTTTTTAAATGAAATAATGAAAGGAATATACATGTAAATATAATAATTTACATGTATATCCCTTTCTATATTTTTGAATAAAAAACCTTCATTATCCCTGAAATCTGACTCAATAAAAATCACACTTTTAATAATGCATTTATTAACTACATTGTACAAAAAATATTTCATACTTAATAATTTAAAAAAAAAATTCAGCTTGTTGATTGCCTTTAAATAAAATTTAATTGATTTAAATCAATGACTTTTTAAAAAAAAGATAAGGTGATCTAAAGCACAATCCAAATCAAGCCAGCCTTGAAAATAACTGATAAAATATTGAGATAAAAGACAGAAATTAATGAAATCATAACTTTTATTAAAAGCTATATAAAGAACTGATTTTCACACAAAAATTTGATAACACAAGTAGCAGTAGAAAAAAAATATTACCTGCTGCTTCTGATCTTCAAGAATCACTAATGCACTCAAACATGTTTTATATCTATCATGAGCACTAGACGACTTTCTTCCAGATGGTAGTATTTTTGAAACTGAAAAATTAGGATATCCTTTCACACTTATGGTCGTCTCCTTCAGGTTATTTTTATTGAAGGCATATCCAATGTCACCCCATGGGTCAATGTTAAGACCAACGGGGTTTGCACGGTCTGCTGGCTTGTCTGCGTCAGTGAAGGAGTGTTGAAAGAGTTTGCAGTCTTTACTGGTAGTTAGCAAAAGTTTAGGAGATCGCCATGCAAAACCTGAGCGAGATTAAAAAAATTAACTATAAATAAGAATAGTAATTATATTACATTAAATTAGGTAAATCAAAACCTAAAATGTTGAATAGCATTCCAGTGAATGAAAATAAAAAATAAATGCACTTTATCATGAAAAATTTATTTAAGCAAAAGACGCTTTTCTTTAGTTAATAGCTAGTCATGAACCCCAAAGAATGCTAACGGGCATACACATGCTACATTTAAGTGTAAACCTAAACACTAAATATTTAAATAATGATTCAGAGAAATAAAAAATAATATATTTTTAGGTTGAAAAAAAAAAGAGATTTTTCTTAACACAACATCAAATTAAATAATTTTTAAGAAACTTGAGATGAAATCATAACTTGTGCACTAAATTCAAGCTTCTGATCCATTCGTTTCAGCTTATACCACTAATAAAAATTGCTTCCATATAGAAACAGGATGATGCACAAGAAAATCCTCAAACTACCAAAAGTTCTAACAATCCTTTAGAGGTCTCATGTCCTGGTAAAACTGAGAAAAAGGAAAAACAAGTTCAAAGTATGCAGTAGTTTTTAGATTAAAATTAATTCCATATTGAAAAAAAAAGCAATGGATTTTTCCACACAGCCCTAATTAAAAATGTTCAAACAGCATAAAAAATTTACCACACACATAAAATTTGCCAGCTATGCACAGAGAAATGCCAGAAGTACACCACTGGTATACTTCTGGCATCACTGTAAATATACATCTTACCAGAATTAAGACATCTGACTGTTAACATGCATGAGTAAAATGTGTGTTAAAATGGATGATTTTGTGTTATCGTATATGAAAGTACAAATACAGATTATACAACTGCTAAAAATAATACAACATTCATTGACTTCAAGGATCAAATAGAGCTCTTGACCATATACTATGGTTTTGATAACTTTATTTATTTTCAGATGATACTAAATAAAAAATGCTAATTTAATTAATTTAAAGCAAAAAAGGGCAATGATGTTTTCCATTCCATAATAGACTAGGTACTAAATTGGTCGCATGATTTTTGAAAACTCCATTTTGTTACCTTCAAAAAAACATAAAAGAGGAAATTTAAAATTTCAGTAAACCCTTTTAAATAATTAAAAATTCAGCACTGAAGTTCTAGGTACTATAGACTAGGTACTAAATTAGTCGCATGATTTTTGAAAACTCCATTTTGTTACCTTCAAGAAAACATAAAAGAGGAAATTTCAGTAAACTCTTTCAAATAATTAAAAATTCAGCACTGAAGTTCGTTAAAATTTTATGTTAAACTTTGTATTTTCATACTCTAGGCTACTATGGAGGTTTAATTATGCATGCTCATTCATTTTTACTATTAATTAGAAAATGGAAAATATCACAATATGAGATAAAACTTCTTTCAAACTGATTTTTAATCAATTCATTTTTCTTACCTGTAACAACATCTTTATGTTTGCAAAATGAAGCCAAAGGAACAAAAGGCCTCCTGACATCCCACACATTAACAGTAAAATCAACAACCAATGAGCTACTCCCGATATGGTACTTTTTATTGGGACGCCATTTTACTCTAGATACAGAAGCTATAGTCTGTATACAATACTGTAAAGATTCTTTATGAGATATATCCCAAACCTGAAAATAAACAAAAATATAACATTATGTACTATCATAGAGTAATAATAATACATTTAATTTTAATTGAAAATCAAAAATAAAAGCTGTATTAATTTATTATGATTTTCACTAAGGTAAAAAAAAAAAAAAAAACGATTATGCTGATAATACACAGTCCAGATTAATCAGGACACGTTTAGGACCCTTGTCTAGTCCTAATTTTAATAAGTCAAATCTAAAATCTTATTGCAAATATATTACGTTATAATTACATACATATTCATATCTTCCAACTATTTCAGAAGATAAATTTTTTAGTGAAAGTGGTAAAAAAGGTAACAAACAAATATTTCAGTATGTTAGAAATAAAATAGTTTTGTCCACCGCTAAGCATAAAAAATTTAAATATATATATTAAAGGTAAGATAGAAAATTGGTCATGCTCTAAAATTTTGATAAGCATATTAAGCAAATAAGATATTATGCAAATAAGAAATCTATTAATTTTAAAAATGTTGGCTTTAGTTCATTATAATTAATAAAGATATTTTGTACAAAACTCAAAAGTTGGAGGGCAGGCATAAATTATACATTATGCAAATACATGAAAATTATATATAAAGAAAAATATACATAATGCAAACACATTAAAATTATAGATAAAGAAGATACGTTATGCAAACATGATTCTATATTAAATTAAAAGAGCATAATATTTAAATGATTATTTTATACAGTAAATTAATTAGTATCATAATTATGTATGGAATGTTAAGAAAAGAAGATATATTGGATAATTTTTTTGCATAAAATATATTTCATAATTTTTTGTATGTTTCAAGATCACTGTGTATTACTTTAATAGTTTTATCTCTACCAGCAGTAGCAAGCCACAGTTTTTCATCTGGATGCCAATCACAAGTGAATACAGGACCACTGTGAGCAGCAAACTGACGTTCAAATCTATCCGTTCTCCGGAGATCCCACAGCTGGACATATCCATTTTCTTGAACAGCAGCAAAAGAAAAATACTGATGAGGACAAAACTGGACATCTCTCACACTTTCAGATAAACTACAGAATAGATAAATGCCAATAGATTTACAATTTAAAAGAATAAAGCTATATATATCACAGGTGTTCAAAGTGCTCCATGGCGATCACCTTTAATGCATATTTTTAGAATCTTCGTCAAAAAATGAAATCAAAATAGTTTACATATTTGTAGTCAAAATTTAATATTTCAGTAAGGAACAAAAAATCCTATCAGTGTCTTCTGAATCACTAGTGAGGAAAGCATGGTAGAAAAAATCAAAACCTGTTAGATTGATGAAGAAAAGAGGCACTAATAGGCATTTACTAGAAATACTTCCAAGTTTCTGCTGACAATTAAACAGGTTATGACGTTTTCAAACGCACCTTTCTTATTAGTTATTTAATAGATTCTGATAGTTTTTTAGCTGGTATGAATGCTGATATGCAACTCTAATAGTGCATATTTTTTTCTTTATAACAAGAATTCTAAAAATTTAAATTAATATGTAACTGTCCAAAATAATTTGCATATTTTGGCAGGTTTGCTACTTATACAGAAAATAAAATAAAAATGGTAGTAAGAGCATTTCATTTTCTCCTTTTGTTCAGAAGAAATAAGCTATCCATTTATTAATAGATATTGAAACTTCATAAGAAAAAAAAAAGTAGCAGTCAAGGATAGTTTATTATTTTTGAATAAAAAATAGAATTGAATAATTTTTACTGATAGGTGCACTTTTACTATGATAAATTATTTTCTGCAATATACAGATGATTTTTTGTCATGTGGCTACTGAAGATTGACTGTGAAAGAACAAATTTTCATGTGGACAAATATGTGTTTAGGACAGACATTGTGAAATAATGTATATACACTTATTTATGAATATAGCACCTTTTGTATTTAAAAGAAGAATTTAAGTTATTTTGCAAACATATAAACTTTAAAGAGAAATTTGACAAAATGCTTCATTCAAGCTAAAAGCATATCTGCCAACTTTTGTTCTCTCCAAGAATGATTTTCTAAAGTAGTAGTGAAACGAGAAGTAAGAAATCAACTGTAGACGAAAATGTTTTTAAATTTTGAAAGAACTTAAATACACCATCATATGATTAGCATGCATTTATATAGATAATTTATTGATATGAAGTGGTGATTAAAATCTTCCAAAATTAAATTTATTAATTCAGGAAAGAAATAGAAAAGCAAAAGTTGAGCATCATTTTACATATAAAAATTAAATCAACCGGAAAATACAAAAAATTTGACAGCTATGTACAAGATATAAAAGCATACATGCTGAATAGAATGAAACTTTAGCAACCATTTGTAGAGATTACCAGTGTTTTGCATAGTAGTAAGCTTGTTTCAAAACACTAAGCAAATAAATATTTTTTTCTTTTTTAAATTACGTCATCAGCAAAAATTACATTTGAATTAAAATATGAATAATTTAAACCCTAGATAATTAAACATACACCCAATAGACTGACAATATGTTATAATCTGCCAGTCAGTATACCCAATGTTATAACAGTGCTTTAATATCTCTTAAGATTATATATTACAAAGATTATATTGCATTACTTTTCCTAGTATTTCATTAAAAGCAGAAGAGTAGTTTCTTTATGTAATGCTAAACAGTATAAAATAATAAGATAATTAGGTCCCCGACCCCCCCCCCCAAATATGGGTATGCGGGAAAAAGTTTCAACTTGTCGACGTGACAGTCCCCACCCAGCCAGAGGTGGACAGAGAATATCTGGCACACGCACCGGCCGAGAGGCCCAGTGAAGCCTCTTCGTGGCATTTATTAGAAAACAAGAAAAACATAGTACTATTTTAGTAACAGCCCGGTGGTAATCGAGCAAAAATACAAAAGTTACAAATTTACCTCAAGAATTAAAACGCTTTACATGTTTAATAGTTGTGATTATTCTGACTATTAACTAACAGATGAAGTTTAACATTTCGAGTGATGTTTACAATAAAATATATGAAAAATTCAAGAAATTTTTTTTTAAAATTGAAGTTTAGATTAAAATTAAAATAATGAAAAAAAATTACAAAATGTCTATAGGATAAATTAATTACACTAGGATATACATGTAAAATATGCATATAGCATTGTCAACTGAAGTATGGCACACTTTCTCTTATATTTCAATGTACAGTGTGCCAAAAAAAGGGACTATCCTGAATAACTTTTGATCTAATGATCGGATCTTCACTTTCTAGGACTCAATCTTAATGGTTTGGAGAGGTGAGCTCAAATATGCTAATTAATTAGTGCAGATGATATTTTAAGTTACAAAATCAGACAAAAAAATGTACTTTTTCTGAATAAACATAAATCTTTTCCAACTAATTTAGATTTTCTGACTACCAAAATATATGGGGTAGCCCCAATCTGGGAAACAAGGTCCCAATAGTTTAGACCCCTTAATGTAAATTTAACTTTTTTGCGTATTTCTCTATATCTTGAGAACTTTTTTTAGCAAATTGAAAGATTTTTGCACACAATTATAAAACTTGTTTGTCCTAACATACTTGCACGCAAAAAATAAATATTAGTAAATATTTATTATTTTTATTAAATAATAATCGAAAAAAATTGAATCGTAATTTATACAATTGTTTGCTTAATTTTAAATGGCAAAATACAAATTTTGGCCAAAATTGCTAGAATAATTCCTGAGAAATTGAATTTTAAATGACTTTTTTCAAATATTCAATTTCTCATAACTTATCCCTCGAACCATTAAGATTGAGTCCTAGAGCCGATCATTAGTTCAAAAGTTAATTTTTTCCCCGCACTGTAGATAAATTATTTATAGCTTTAATTTTTAAATTTATCATTAAATTAGAGCTTATTTTGTTGGGGACTCTGTTTGTGCACACGTAAGTTACACAGTGCTAACTTAAATTTAGTAAACTAGGGTTAGGTTCTGTAGAAAGTGATTTAGAAATATGTAGGATACCTATAGAAAGTGCTGGATACTTCTTTTTTCCTCAAATCAAACAACTTCATGGTGCCATCTTGTGAACCGCTTAAAAGTAGTTGAGCCTCAGTTGTATGAAAACAAACTTTATTTACTGTCCTTTTATGATCTTGGAACTTCATATCTGCAAATAAATACAAATAAAGATTAATAGCATTATTACTTTCAAACATTCTATTTAAATTAGGAAGTTTCATAATTTAAAATAAATAAATAAACATGTGTTTAAATCAGAAGTGAAGAGCAAACAACATAAGATCTTTTCATTTGGCTTCTTAAAAGCTAAGTGATTTTGTATCAATCTTAATTTTTTTTCCACACAAATTTTCATGATCTAAACACAATTAATACAGGTTAAAACATAATCATGAATAAATAAACCAGTTGAAGGAATAAGGTGCTTAGGATCAAGGACATATTTACCAGAATGTTAAATAAATTGGAAATCAAAAATGGTTCATTAAAATAGGAGGCATGTTTAAGTACATATAAAGGTTTGATTGTGTAGCTAAGATTTGTCATAACTTAAAACCGAATATTTGCAAAATTCTCAATAAAAAATATGAGTTGGTAAGAAAAAGGTTATGGCAAAAAAGATAGGTAGTTGTTGGATTGAAACAAATATAAATGAAACAGAGATTTTAACATTCGGCCTTTAAATTTGTCTCCAACCTCTTTCACAAAGAATGATTTTAACACTTGATTTTTACATAAAAAATATAATTTATCCTTTCTGTCTTTATTGTGATACACACGCACGCACACGCACACATATATATTATCAGCAAATTTATAAAACGTTTTCATACATGCTGACAAAAAAAAAAAAAAGACATATTTTGTATTTATTGTTAAAATGAGTAGGTAAAGGTGATTTTTTTTAATGCATGCATAAAAATTTTATATTTTAGAGTTTAACTGTTACTAATATTGTGAATTTAGAACAATGATTTTTTGATATTATATTATGCACCCATTTTTCTTTGTGTACAGTTCATATAATCTTTAATAGAATGGAATGTAACAAAGCCAAAAGAATTGAAAATTTATTTTCTTCATTTTGTTAAAAGAGGGTCAGTTTCAGTTAAAAAATTAAATAAATTTACATATGTCTCTTACAATATTATAGTAATCTTATAAAAATTTATTAACTTTAAAAATTAATCATTTTACTAAACACAAGTTCATTTAGAGAAAATTAAACTTTAACAACGGAAATCTGATTTTAATTAAAAATACTTTCTTTGATATTTATTTTCTTTAAAAATTCTGATTTTTTTTTAAAACCCAGGTTAAAGGGCTTCATTGATCATAACATGAGATAAATTTGACAAAGACAAATCTATTAAAATGTAAAGGTTTTTTTAATTACTTGTAAGTGTCATGATATAATATGAGTCTGTTAAAGCAGTCTGTGTCTGTAATAATAATGAGTCTGTAATAATAATATATATCAACAGAAGTTTTTCAGTTTATACTTTTTAATGTAAATACTCAAGTCATATACATCTAGCTTTATTTGTAGGACTAGAATAAAATATCTGAAATGTAAAAAGAATAAAATTTGCATGTATATAGATTTTTTCTCTCTCCCAATTACCTTGTTTTTGCAGAGAATTCAAGTTCCATGTAACAACAGAGCCATTAGTAGCAGCAGTAGCAAGAACAGCATCTATAAAACAAGAAAGAAAAATATTTTTCTAAAAAATGAATGTGATAATGCTCAACCTCTAAGTATAATCATTAAATGGATTTGGCTAATTTAGGTTTAAGAAGTCAATTGCCTCAGCCTCCAAGTTCCCATTAGGAACAAGTTGATTTTATATGCTTACAAAGTGTGCTTTAGAATCAACATAGTATGCATCACAATCAACTGCACATAAATCAAAGAAAAAGCAGGAATTAGAGGATGAAAGCAGATATTTTTGGAAATAAAAAAATCAAAACATAGTTTTCATTTCAAAAAATAAAGCTTCAAACATAGAATAGAAAACCTTAGAAGATTATTTGAGTGGGATTTTGATATCGAAAATATTGCATAGCATACTACTGCATATTTATATGTGTAGATTTTTAATATGTAGCTGAATAATAAAAGTGAATGGTAGGTACTCATATATAAGCTTTAGAAACTCTAACGATGATTCAATTTTTATAAAAAAAGTTAGCAGAGAAGATGGAAATTTTAAAAAATAGTACATTTAACCAAGCCAAGAACAAATTATAATAGTTGGAAGATTTTTATGCTCATTTTAATAAATTAAAGAATATTAGAACAGATTTCAGAAAAATACATATTTTGTTAGTTAATTACTAATACTTCAACAATGAGGAAACTGAAGAAAAGTAACACTGAGAGATACATTATAATGAATAATGTGTATTAAAACAGAATAGTTTTCAGAAAAATAGATATGTTGCTAATTAATTACTAATACTTCAACAATGAGGAAACTGAAGAAAAGTAACACTGAGAGATACATCATAATGAATAATGTGCACTAAAACAGAATAGTTTTCAGAAAAATAGATATGTTGTTAGGTAATTACTAATACTTCAACAATGAGGAAACTGAAGACAAGTAACACTGAGAGATACATTATAATGAATAATGTGTACTAAAACAGAATAGTTTTCAGAAAAATAGATATGTTGTTAGGTAATTACTAATACTTCAACAATGAGGAAACTGAAGACAAGTAACACTGAGAGATACATTATAATGAATAATGTGTACTAAAACAGAATAGTTTTCAGAAAAATAGATATGTTGTTAGGTAATTACTAATACTTCAACAATGAGGAAACTGAAGACAAGTAACACTGAGAGATACATTATAATGAATAATGTGTACTAAAACAGAATAGTTTTCAGAAAAATAGATATGTTGTTAGGTAATTACTAATACTTCAACAATGAGGAAACTGAAGACAAGTAACACTGAGAGATACATTATAATGAATAATGTGTACTAAAACAGAATAGTTTTCAGAAAAATAGATATGTTGTTAGGTAATTACTAATACTTCAACAATGAGGAAACTGAAGACAAGTAACACTGAGAGATACATTATAATGAATAATGTGTACTAAAACAGAATAGTTTTCAGAAAAATAGATATGTTGTTAGGTAATTACTAATACTTCAACAATGAGGAAACTGAAGACAAGTAACACTGAGAGATACATTATAATGAATAATGTGTACTAAAACAGAATAGTTTTCAGAAAAATAGATATGTTGTTAGGTAATTACTAATACTTCAACAATGAGGAAACTGAAGACAAGTAACACTGAGAGATACATTATAATGAATAATGTGTACTAAAACAGAATAGTTTTCAGAAAAATAGATATGTTGTTAGGTAATTACTAATACTTCAACAATGAGGAAACTGAAGACAAGTAACACTGAGAGATACATTATAATGAATAATGTGTACTAAAACAGAATAGTTTTCAGAAAAATAGATATGTTGTTAGGTAATTACTAATACTTCAACAATGAGGAAACTGAAGACAAGTAACACTGAGAGATACATTATAATGAATAATGTGTACTAAAACAG
Organism: Parasteatoda tepidariorum; assembly: GCF_982258835.1. NCBI lineage: Eukaryota > Metazoa > Arthropoda > Arachnida > Araneae > Theridiidae > Parasteatoda > Parasteatoda tepidariorum. The sequence continues at coordinate 87,612,524 of NC_141756.1, read as the reverse complement.
AATAGTTTTCAGAAAAATAGATATGTTGTTAGGTAATTACTAATACTTCAACAATGAGGAAACTGAAGACAAGTAATACTAAGAGAAACCTAATCTATATGTAATGATATGATATCCAATATATAAATCAAATGATAAACAAGTTTAAATTAAGCATTATCCAGAAAGCAAACTATTATATGAATAACTTCCAAGATTTATTTAAATACTAACATTTGGAGCCGGTTCCAATTTCAAGACTCAAGTAAATGCTAAAAGACTGATTGGTAAAAGTAAGCATATAAGAGAGAAAGATATTTGAACTGAGGTCATAGTCAGTAACAACAACAATAATTAGATTGTTATTTCAAAATAAATATTATACTCGTTAATTCATTAAATTTTACGTAGCAATGTTACAAAATGTCATACGTCAACACTCATTGCAAGAATTATATCTCAACTTTGAATATAAATAAAACACAATGATTAAAAGTGCCTATTTTGGAAAGGCTGAGAGAATATTTAGTTTTAGAGTAATTGTGGCTACACTGCCAAAAGTGACTGTCAATAATTTACAAAAAATGAGATATTCAGCTTAAGTCATTTGAACAAATCTTTAATTTAGGCCCAATTCAATGCACATAGAGATGGTCTACTGCCCATAAAGCTAAGTATATTGTCACAGGCTTTTTTTTACATCCTTACATGATTTAAGAACATTATCTCATTTTTGTGAATTTATTGACTTGGTTACTTTTGAGCTGTAAACCCACCAAATATATACATAAAAACTAAATGCATTGACAGAACAATGACTAGTAAACTTTATTTCTACTTAAATAATAAAAATTATTCAAAAATACACAAAATAAATCATAAAATTCCATAAAAATATTTAATTACTATCAACTGGATTCCAGACAACATCCGCACAGCTGTAACTTAGATCAACATTCTTCCCGATTCGAAGGTTCAACTTTTCCACAAACTTATTAGCTTCCACATTGAAGATTTTAAAAACTATAAAACAACCAGATGACAAATAAAACTTCATAATCATGCAAGACAAAAAAGTTATAGTTTATTTATATAGAAAGCCTAAAAATAATTAATATAATATATGACATAACTATACTATATTAAGCTAGAAGAAAAATCTTGTGTTTTATATATACAGATATGTAAAACATGAGATTATTCTTCTAGCTTAATACAGTGATTGCAACATATTTTTTTCCTAATATTATAGCAGCTGAGCTAACCTTTTACTACTGCAATATTTTATACTTAAATACATAAAAAAAATAAATTTAATTACATCGATTACAGTATGAGTCAGTAATCTTATAATATAGTGCTATTTCTTGTAGTAACACTTATCATAAGTTATACTACTGCAATACTTTATACTTAAATGCATAAAAAAATAAATTTAATTACATCAATTACAGTTTTAGAGTAAGTCATTTTATAATATAGTGCTATTTCTTGTAGTAACACTTATAATCATAAGTTATACTACTGCAATACTTTATACTTAAATGCATAAAAAATAAATTTAATTACATCAATTACAGTTTTAGAGTAAGTCATTTTATAATATAGTGCTATTTCTTGTAGTAACACTTATAGTCATAAGTTATTATTTATCAAATTTGTCTGTGCGAATTTCATAACAGGTTAGTTATTTAATTGTAGACAATATGGGACATTTTTTAAATACGACAAAGTCAAAGTCGGTATTTTGTCAGGAAGAAACTAAAAATGACCAATATAATTGTTTAGTAATAAGAATAGTTAAAATTTGAATAAATTATATTTAATATAGTACTAGAAATATAAAAGATTTAGATCTACTTAAAAATATATATATATATATATATATATATTTTCATACTATTTCAATTTTGTACAGAATCTTAAAATCATAAAATTATTTAGATCTATAAATCATATTTCAGTTTGAGTACTCATATTTAACAGCATTTGATAAAAAAAATTAGTTTACTTCAGTAATTTAGAATTCAAAATGCAACACATAGTACTGTATATATTTAGCATGTTATTTGCAAATATAATTGTATTTATCAAAATTTGATTATGATATTTTAACATTTCATGGTATAATTATAAAATTAGATTTTCTGATACTATTTTACATAAAATATTGAAAAACTCTACAATCGTTTTAATTCTTTACAAAATACAGTAAATTTATTTTTATTACCAATTTTTTGCTTTTTAGCTTCAACTTATTTAAAAATACTGCATTAAGAAAACTGATACAAATTATTTAAACTAGATGGCAATCATAAACTGTTTAAAACTGTATTTCAATATTTGATATTTCTTTTTAAAAAAGTGCTTCATTTACTTCGGTTGGAAAAAATTTATTTTGTCTGAAGCTATGGTTTTTCTCACTGTGGAAGAAACTTTCATGGTTAAAACTATACATTAGATTTGTAAATAAGCAAAATAAGAACTTAGTTTAAACTTTACCATTCCTTCCAGCCACCACAACTTGACTAGCTTCTTTATTAGTAGCCAGCGCATTAGCCGATCCTTCAAGACAAACATAATGGGTAACTGGATCAATAATAGTTGGTTGCATTGGAGCTATTTCTTTCCCTTCCCTAAAAAAAAGTTTAAACTCAGTTTAATGTGTGTATAAAATATTATTACAAACAACATTGAAAATTATCAGGGCCTGATTTTAAGAAAAGTTGGTGTCCTGGACAGGATTTAAAAAACCCAGTTTTGTTTTTGATTTTTTAGAATAAAATACAACTCACTGAGTTTTTTGGGTTTTTGCAGGGTTTAGAGTGTTTTTCAGTTTTTTCCCCCAAGATTTATTGTTTTATTTTTTCAAACTTAATAAGGTTTTCTTCATCCTTTTTTTAGTCTTAGAGTAAGTCAAGCAGAATAACCATTAATTAAATTAATAACCATTTATTAATTTACTTTGTGCTAATTCAGCTACATTAAAAAAATATTTAAAAGTGTATATAATAAGACTAGCTGGTCTAGAAAAATAGTATATAAAATATTATATTGTATCTATATAAAAACAGTTTCAATTATAGTGTGAATTAGTAATTTAAATTTTTGAGAGAACATCTTATTCATTATTTGCAATTTCTATTTATAGGTATTTTAGAAAGGTTAATTAAAAATTTTAAAGCACAATAAAATATAGTAATGGAAATAGAAATATTTCAATGTATGGAATTTCTATCATAAATTCTATTATATCTAGAGTTGATTTGTTAATAATAAAATGTTATTATGAAAAATACCTGCTTGGGTATTGTCTCGTTTGAAAAATTATAACAATCCTGGTCATCTAGATAGAATATTGATTTTAGGGATCACAAAGTTTACCTAATTTCTAAATCTTTAAAAAAAAAAAAAAATCAAATTACATGTAAAACAAGTATACGTAAATAGTGTTTCAATTTAGTTACGTAAAACAAGTATATGCAAATAGCGTTTCAATTTAGTTATCTACTGTTTGACCATTCAATTCCTTGAATAGTTAAGCAACTAAATGAATTAAATTATTTAGCAAATAACTCTAAGAATTACTAATAAAGAATTAATAGCAATTCATTGAGAAAAATTTATATAGTTCTTATTTAGATATTGTTGTTTTGTCTATTTCAGTGTTAAATATTTGAAAAATGTTGGAGGATCAGTGTTTCCAAAGAAGATGATCTAAGGAGTGCCTTACTGCTTCATGCAATACAGAGTGACTGTAGACAAATGTAAGTTAGTGCTATCATCACACTTATTAAAAATTTGTATAATGCTTAATTAATTAGACATTGATGGTATTATGTGTAATCAGTATCAAATTCTTCATTCAATTATGACAAGAAAGATATTTGAACTTTAACACTAAGTACTATATTTGGCTTGCATCAAATTTGAATTACTGTTCAGAATGTCCTTCATACTGTATAGAATTTTTACCATTGAAACTTTTGTTTCATAGTTTAACCCTTATTTTATAAAACAGAAACGTTTGTAAAGTAAAGGTTTACACAACAGCAGTTAAGTGCAATATAAAGAAATGTTGAAATGGATTTTTGAAGATTCAAGTTAGAATAGGCTTTTTTATTCCAAAATAGACCAACGTGTAATGGAAAAAGCAAACATACCTTACATTAGTATAAAACATTAGAATTCAAAAGAAATAAAAGAACCATTTTTTTAATATTATTCTTTTTTGTTCTAGAGTTTTGGTTAAGTATTAATTCAAAGCGTATTAGCATATAGAGTTAAATTCGAAGATATTAAATTTCGAAAATTGATATAGAAATTAAAACGAAAAAGGTAATGTAAAAGTTTAATAAGTATGCAATAGAATATTTTAGAAATATAAATGAATTTGACTGTTTACATTCGGTTTTTGAATGAACAAATTACTTTCCTTTGAGGTTGCGTACAATTTATTCATCAGTTACAATCAATAATATCAAAGTAAATTTTTTAAGCCTATCTATCAAATAAATAGCTAAAAAATATTTACAAATACTTAATGATAATTCCTTTTTAATTAATAATAAATTGAGAAACTAGAATGTTGTTAGATTTTCAAATGAATTTTAATGCGAATAATAGTTTATTTAAACGTTTAACGTATAATAAGCAGGTAATTTAAGGAATTTTTATTTATTTCTTATTTTTTTCAAGCTGCCAGAGTAAATTAATGTTGCATTACCTCAAAATTGCCGGAATCATTAAAAAGATCAAGAAATGTAAATAAACATTAAGAAAGTTTTAAGTAGAAGTGAAAGTTGCAGTAAAAATTTTGGTGTTGCCAAAACGAAAGTACAATCAATCGAAAACTAAAAAGCCGAAACCTGTAAAAGTTTCTGTTTAGTTTTAATAAATTTAAATTCGTTTTTTCGTCACAACATACGGTAACAACTACTAAATAATTCTTTAAATTTTTGGGATGAAATCAATTTAAGTGCTGATTAAAATTTTGTATTTATTATCTCGCTAAAAACATAACATGTTTTTTTTTTAAATAAATGATTGAAAAACAACAGCAGAGAGCTAGTTAATAATTCAGAAGAAATTATGTTAGTGGTATTCGATTTTTGATTTCAATGTAGTCAATTTTTAAATAAAACATGCATAAAAAATAATACATCTAAATATGTAAGCTTAATGTTAAAAATATGACGCCTTTTTTTTAAAAATGATTTCCGCAATCCAACAAAATTATAAAAATGTGTCACAAGGATAATACTAAATTAAACTTTATTAAAAAAAATTACGAAAGTTCTTAGAATTGCGAAACAATAACTTTATGTTGTAATCCTAAAACCGAATAGCTAAATAGAATTTCTACTTGACTTAAGATATATTTTACATATGGGTATTTTTGAAATATATGATACTTGTTCTCAAGTTTGAAACCAGTTTCAATTGAATAACGTAATGCAAATTGTAAAAAGAATTTAAAAATTGTCCTTCTGATGATATCAAATAACCATATGCCCTTAGCGAAATTTGGCATACTCGTCAAGCAAATGGAAAACTACAGCATTTACATTGCATGCTATTCCCCTAAACTTCTCACGTATGCGCTAATCACATTGGCTACGATGGTATATGCGAACTGCATGCTGTGAGAGTGTTTCATTATGTATTATAACGCTAAAAAAAAGTCTAATTAGTTCCATACATTTAAAAACCGATTTTTTAATAATCATATTGTCAATGAAATCACCTTTTCTACGAGATGATCCTATTAACTATATGACACTGTTGACAGTGATGAAATAATCTAGTCAATTAAACAAAGAAGTCGATGGAACAACTATGTGGACGAAATGACCATTTTGAAGAAAAATTTGTCAAAGAAGTAAGTGATTGTTGATAAAATGAAGGCAACTCGAACTACCTACACATAAACAAAAGAACGTTGCTTTGTTTCTTTTCCCCATTTTGTCATATAACAGGTAAATTTAACTAATTGACAAAAAAAAAAAAGGAATACAATTTTGCATCCTTATTTTTGTCCCACTGATCGTAAGATATGGTGCACTGCTGATTGACCGAAGTCAAAAATCACTGGCAGCGGTCAGCGAGCTGGTGGGTGACAACTTTGATCAGCCTGCAAAACGGATGGAGGGTGTGCGGTTTCGGTTTTAAGCTGTTCTATCATAAAATTCTCGATTTCGCAAGAAGGCCGTTAGGCTTCCAAAATGAGGGCTTCAACCCCTCTGTGAGGATTAAAGTTGTGGTGGCATGCCTTCAGATCATCCTTAACAGTCACTTTTCAGACTGTCACCTATAGCTCATTATACAGCTCAAGTACGACGTAAATAAAGTACTACTACTACGTCCCAATTTTTAAATGATCAAAATTATTATTTATTTTTGCAACACTATTGTTTATCCAGTTTCAATTTTAAAAGACGGAGACAATGAAATGAAACGTTCTATTTCTGAAAAGTAAAACATTCTAATTCCCATTTCATAGAGGGAATACAGACACTTTACAATATCAACAACTTGTAGTAACTTATAACTGGAAATGACTTTTATTTTGTGCTTCATTTTGCATTCTGAGGGAAAGCAAAAATCAATGATACTTTCGCAGCTTTGTGATTCGCACATACTATTTTTCTTCTACATAAAGTTTATGTATATTATAATTTAATGAATAAAAATAAAATTAATGCTTAATATAAGCATTCCAATTTAAATTAAGTCGCTTGTTCAACATTGTGACACATTACATTTCGACACAATTTAGGGATTAGGGCTTCATTGGTCATTGAAACATTATATTATTATTTTACTTGAGATAAAAAAATCTGTATATTGCGTACTTTAAAAAAAAAAAATCAATTTTCAAGCTATTTCTCCTTTTAAAATTGTTTATTTATTTGTTTGCCACATTTAAGTAAGATAAGTAAGCATAAACTACCGTAATTTTATAAATAAAAACTGTCAAAAAAAGTACTATGCTAAACAGGTTTTTATCTTTGAAGGATCCACAATTTAAAATTAAATCTGTTAAATAGCTCCCAAACCCAGAACTAACAATTTAAAATTATTTCAGAATTAACGAATTAATTTCAAAGTTTCAATATTGATATTCATAGCTGTGCATTTCAATATGATTTAAAATTGTTTACACCACATCATAATTCATAAATTTTTTAGTAGTATTAAATAAAGTAATACAAGTTAATCTATGTTTGCTATAAATACTAATAACATTTATACTTATAAAACGACATATCCTAACAAACAGACTGACTGAATCATTATCGCAGAGCCTAAAGTACTGAAACTAGAGACGTGATATTTGGACAATAAGTTTAGTTTATGACGTAGGCACTACTGAGTTTTCTTTATTTATTTTTTTCAATTTCATTTCTAAGAGGATTAAATGGAAATTGAAAGTTTGTTTGAAAAATCCCTCGATTTTGAAGCAAGCACTATGAAAACTAGTATTTAGAATTTTGGATAGAATACTTGTTTTAACGTTTTTTGGAAAATTAACTTCCAAAGTAACAAAATACGGGATGAAAGTTAACTTTCAAAGATTAAGCATTTAAGTCATCCTTTCTCAAAACAAATTTGTTTGAAAATACACCGATTTTGAAGTGAACACTATAAAAATTAGTAAATATTTAACTTTCTGGTTAAAGTTTTATTTTGATCCCTTTTAATAATCGGGGTAATTAGTTAAAAATTGCCAGCAGTGCAGACTAAGACTTTTTTTTTTTAGCATGTAAGTCTCAAATTTAGATCATGCTTTTTTTATGAGATCAATAGAAAAATTAACGATATTTGTAATTATCGTGATTTTTCGGGCAAATTAGGGGGAAATTAGCCTAATTGTGTAGGTAGGTATTTTATTTAAGTCGTACTAGAGCTGCATAATGGGCTATTGGCGACGGTCTGGGAAACATCCCCGAGGATGATCCAACTTGCCATCACAATTTTGATCCTCTGCAGAGGGGATGATCCTCCGCTTTGGTAGCCTGATGACCTGCACGTGAAGTCGAACACTTTACGGTGGAACACTTTAACGAGGACGGATGCATCACACCATCAGTCCCCACTTAGGCTGATCAAAGTGGTCACCCAACCGCATATTGACCGCAGCCAGTGATGCTTGATTTCGGTGTTCTACTGGGAACCGTGTCCTTACGACCAGTCCACTGCGGAACTAGTTTAATTAGAAGAAAGGTTCTTACTAAGAAGTATTAAAATTTCCTCATGTACATCTTTATCAGATAAAAAGAAAGCCTTAAAAAAACTTTGTTTTGATATTCGTAATTATCGGGGTAACTTGAGTTTATTCGTTCAAAATTGACAGCAATGTTAAATAATTTGTTTCAACCAAGATAAGAGTTCTAAATTTAGACCATGTATTTTTAATAAGACCAATAGAAAAACCAAAAATGCTTTATTTCGTGTAACTATTGAGATTATTAGGGGGAATTAGCCTTAATAACATGCTCCCATGAATTATGTATCACAGTGTGTTTGGATCAACATAACCGATTCACCTTTTGCGGCATTAAACCACGAAAAAATGAATTCATGCAAGTGGAAGACTATGTGGAGCCTCGGAGCTGTTTGGGTGGAGTTTTAATTTTACTATATGCACTTAAAATTCTAAAAATTATGGCAAAAACAGCATGGACAATCGTGGAGTCATGAAGCGATGAGTTCTAGCAGGTGAAGGACAATGTGGAATCACCTAGAGGTGAGTTCGAGCTGGTGAAGGACAACGAAGAATTTACCTGGTGTTGAGTTCGAGCAGGTGAAAGACAAAGTAAAACCCCCTAATGTTATTGTTCGAATAGGTGAAGGTGAATGTGAAAAAGCGAAGCAAAGAGTTCGTGTAGGCGGATCAGTTGGTCTCCGCAGTCAGCTAGTTTAAAACAAACATCCGACCGGCCTGTGTAGGGGGCAGGGAACTGTCCTTGTATCAGAAAGGTCCTGGGTTCGAATCCCGGGCAAGGCATGGATGTTTCTTTCTCTCTCTGTGTGTTCTATGTCCTTTCTTCATTGTGTGTGAATGTGCCCCACCCTATAAACGGGTTGTGGTTGTGTGAATGGCGTGGCAGAAGTCGAATTACTGGCCATAGACGGCGCCACTGAAAAACAGGAACAATCGCACCCCCACTGCCTAAACAGGCATACGACAAAAAAAAAAGAATACAAACATTATCTTATTTTTGGGAAAGGAAGTACAATGACTAAGTTTAATTTTATTTTATTGTTATATTTTTATCTTTTTTATTTTTTTAAATCTTTTTTATTGGTGATTAGTAAGATAAATAAATATGAATTAGTGTTTCTAGATAAAGAATCAATACATCTAAAAAGTATTAGAAAAAAAAATCATGTTAATTACATAAGATATATTTCAGAAAATGAACATCTGTAATTGAAATCGTGGGAGAATAGGGCTGCTCAAACCAGATAAGAAGTTAATTGATCGAAAATAACTCATCAGATTTTACAAAAGTATACTTGCATTAAATTGAATAGGAAGCACAATCATTGGTAAGGAAATCTGTGTATATTGTTTAGAACGAATTTCTTTCTTAAAATGTATAAATATCAAAACTCGACTAAATGGTAATAAGAATTAGTTTGCAAATTTAACTATCTGAATTAGTAACTTCAATTAGAAGTTGGAATTTATGAGTTAGTTCATCACATAATAATTAAACTTGTTTTATTTTAGAAAGCTTTCAGTACAAATTAGATAACAACTATGAAATATTAAAACATTTAAAAATAGAGTACCTTAAATATTTTTGATTGTAGATTTCTACAGTAAACTTGTTTTTAATTAAGTCTGAGACAGAATCTGTTAATTTTATGAAAAAAAAGAAAGAAAAAAAACTAAAAATTTCATTTTTTAAGTTGACTTAAAAAGTGGAAATAATCTTATTTTGTAAGATCTAAAAAAAAATTACTAAAATTAAAATTAAAATTAAATTAAAACTAAAATTAAATTAATTAAAATTAAATTAAAATTAAAATTAAAATTAAAATTAAAATTAAAATTAAAATTAAAATTAAAATTAAAATTAAAATTAAAATTAAAATTAAAATTAAAATTAAATTAAAATTAAATTAAAATTAAAATTAAATTAAAACTAAAATTAAAATTACTACATACCCACCACTTTCGAAGGAATTTTGGGGAATTTTCGATAGGGATGGAAATTTAAAACAAAGTGATGCACATCCACTTTCTGTTTAGTCTGAAATTTTTTTCTCCCTTTAGTTCACCAGATAAATATAATTTTTAAATTTTTTTATTTTCTTTTATTTAAGCCTATTTGATTTTTAAAGGTGGTGAGTCAAAATTTTGATTAACGAATTAACTTTCGAAACAAATTTTGTTTGTAGCAACAAGAAAACTATTCAAACGTTTATTGTTATAGGAGATTGGGCTCCAATAAAGATTTAAGCTCACTAGTTAGTCAAAATGCTATCGGAATTTTATTGATCATAAATTCTATTTTCCGATAAAATGACGATAAATTTTAAATCAACGCTATATTACTTAGGGAGTAAGGATGAATTAAAAAAATGATGGAAACTCGAATTGCAGTCAAGGCTTGGAGTTCTAGTAAAGATTTGAATGCTCTAATTTATCGGAATGTGTTCGAAATTTTGACAGTATGATTTCACCCCCCCCCCTAGACGCGAAAACAAGTTAACAAAATCATAATAAAAATCAAATATTGACTAAATGAAGAAGCATCGTTTCTTATTTGAACTGTTATAATATGTCTTGTTAACGAGTAAAATTATTTTTTTCACTTATTTCTTCTTATAAAGTCGCATAATCTGTATACCTAAATTTTTAATTTTTTTCAAATACATATGATTATTTTCAAGTCCAGATAATCATTCATTCCGTTACAATTAACACATATTAACAAAATCTTCCTACACAAAATTATAATAGTAAGGTACTTATTGAGCCGCAATAGCTCAGTGGTTAAGGTACTGAACTGTCATTCGTAAACCCTGGGGTTCGATGCCTAATGGTGGCTTGAAGTACACTCAGCAGGTCGATAGGTATCAGCTGATCTGGAAAATGAAGGCGGCCTCTACGCCCAGTGCTGGCTACATTGTCATAATCAGGCCGTTGGTGATGAAATTGTGGAGATATAACCACCATGATCACCTGGCTTACAACGGGCTGTTGTGGAAATGCTTTACTTTACTTACGTATTTATATAAAAAATATTTTTGTGGGTAGTATCGACTTTCTTAAAAAAAACAAAACAATGATAAGTAAGAAGCAATAACGGGTTTTGGTGAGCGGTACGAACAGGGGGTGGAGCTTCCTTGTTTCTATGCAATATTTAAAAATTTATGCCCTAGATTTTAGTTTATCGTATTTTAAGAAATTCTTGAGGAGATCTTCTGAACTTATTTCAAATGATTAGAGCATTTTGTTGTTAATTATTTTTGTTGATGTTAGTTACTATTTCTTTTTTTATGATCATAGTAATATTTAAAAAATATATAAATATTTCTTTCTTCAGTTGAAAAATTGACTTCATAAATTTTATAAATATTTAACTATCTTAATTATATTTAATTATATTAATTATATTTAATAAAAAATAATTTTAAATTTATTTTATTTAATGGAAAAATATGCTGGTCTCTCTTCCATTACTTCTTGAAATCTTAAAAATAACTTAACACTCTGAACTGACAGTATAAGTAGCGATAATTATGCATTTTACGCTTTTCTTCATCTTTTTTTAACTTTTATGAATATTATATTTCAACTATCTAAAAAAAAGAAAGCTAATTTTTTTTATCGGAAGAGATTAAGTTTTTTAAAAGCTTTCACAGAATTTAATTCAAGGTTTTGATTTATTTTGGAGAGAAAAACTTTACAGTTAAAATAAACCACTCTACTTTTAATCAAATATTCTTTTTTGAATTCCACATTTAATGTTTGCAGGATGCACTTAAACACAAGCATACAATTTATCAAAAATTAAGTCATTTTTTTTGTGTGTGAAATATAAACGAGGATTTCAAGTATCACAGAATTTAAAAGTACTAGCCGCCTTTGGCCACCCACTTGGCTCACTGTATTTAAATATTCTAACATGAGCCATTGTGGCTCAGGGGGTAGAGCGTTCACCTTCCAATGTGATCACTCAGGTTCAAATCCCAGTGATGGCTGGTCGATACGAATTCCGCACCTGGCTCACGGAGATAACAGTGCTGACTAAAAATATCCTCAGTAGTATTTGTAAGCACAAACTTGGGTCGGTTGTTCAACAACGGTTATAAAGTATTAAATAAAGTAAAATATTCAACGTGTGAAAAATATGTAGGCAATATTTCAATTTCAATTGGATAATGAAATTAGGGGTTGAAATATATACATGAGAACAAAAATATATATGTGGAATCACCATTACTAAGCGCACTGCTAAATGTTAATCTGTTCCTTATATTAGTGACAATGTGGTCACCGACTCAAAAGACCTCCCTTTGGAATGTCCCTAAACATAGCTTGTGTCAAATTTAGAACAATATTTTCAACAGTTTGCCCTTGGTTTTTGTTGATTGTCATAGAAATCTCGTCAATTTCTCGCGTGGCAAAAATTAAACTTTTCATAGTTCGACGGTAGAATTCAGCAATGTTTGTAACTAAGTTTTCATATCTATAAAAATACAAAACTATTCTAAATAATTACTTAACGTATCAGTAATATTTAACTGACTGTTAAAAACTACTTAAACCATCACGTAAGACTACCTAATGAAAGACAAAATGAAACTGAATAATACTCAATGTATAATTGATTTTTTAACATCACTTAAATTATTACTTAAGACAACCTAAAAAAATGAAATTATTATTATAGATGACTATTGTGCTGCTAATTTAGGCAGAGAAATACCGCGTAAGAGAAATAAATATATAGATAAAAATTATGTTACTTTTCGGTTAGCCAAGCAGAAGAATATTTAACTATCTTTAATTTTTTTTTAAAATTTCATTTATTTATTTTTTAATTTTACTTAATAATTTGCTTAAAAAAAGAAGAAAAAAAAAGCTGGTGGAGGTCTACATTTTTAGGCAACTTTTTGTTTGCGCCCGAGTAACAGAAAAGTACTAAAATTAAAGTAACAAATATACCAAGTATCAATCTTCTGATTTGGGTTTTAAACTACAAGGCTACAGAGTTGAATATTGCTAGTCGTAAACTCAAAATTGAGTTGGCTGTTCAACGATGGTTATAAAATAAAATTTGAAATCTCTTCTACAAAAAAAAAAAAAAAAAAAAAAAAATTGAAGCATCCGATTTCTTTGATAATCTGTTCCTTAAATGGTTACACCAAGTAGTAAACAAATTAGTAAGTATTAGGATATTTATAAATTACTGTACTTTTAAAAGTAACGAAATGAAAAATTAAATTTATTTAACCTTAAATTGCAGTAATATATCATTCGATATCGATGTTTAAAAAGATTTCTCATTATTTTATTCAAACAGTCGCGAATGACGTTGTAAAAACATTAACTTTTCCATTTGATTGTTTTCATATCTGCAGGTGTACTTATGAAACATGACAAACAAATTTGTCAGTAACGTAGCGACATCTTTCAACTTAAGTTTTGATTTATTTCTTCCTTTTGAATGATTTTATTCAAATGCTCTTACGAACAGTAACAAAAATGTTTTGTTAATATAATTATAATCATTAAATACAATTTGACAAGTTGGTATGTTTCAGTACAATAAGGTTTTTTTCATGAATATATGTTATTATTTTATTCGGAAATAGTATTTACAGAAGTAGCATGAAATTGAAATGAGGAATACATTTAATTTGGTAAGTAAGCAGAACTTTTGAAAGAGTGAAATATATTTGATAGATTTAGAATTTATGACTCTTAAAAAATGAATTTTTTGTCCAAAATGAAGAGTTGAAATTATAAAAAATGTTACAGTATTTATACAAGTTTCGATATCTGTCTTTTACTCTCCAAGATGGTAAAATTACATGGAAAAAAAATTCTGGTAAAATTATCGCACTGTATGGTAACGGCATATCCAGTAAAAAAAATCATATTTCTGGTTAATAAATCCAAAATATATGGTATTTAAACCAATCATTTGCATAAATTATCCGGTAAAATTTACATTTACAGGATAACGGATTACCGAAAATTCTTGTTTTTCAAAATTATAATTTTTATTTCCACACATTTAGTGAAAATTATAAAACTGAAAAGTAAATTAAACCAAATAAAGGATTTTTATGCCATGCTCTAAGGTATCATAATTAAATAATAAAATTTTGAATCATTTGCCAAATTTTATCACCTATTATAAAACAATATTTTTTTTAATCAAAATAATTACCAAAATGCTTCCGTAAATATTACTGAGCTTTTAGGTGTTCCCATGGAGCCAGATGCATGGTAAATTTCACCATATTCCAGTAGTTTTGACCATACTTTTTTTTCCCAGTGAAGCAATAATTACGATATACGCAAGATCTGCTATCTAATAGTTTAAACATACTTAAATATTAAATAAAATTTTCAAATGCTAAAAATGTTAAATATAATTTTCCTATGTTAAAATACAAATTCTGGTAACTATGTATCTGGTAACAGTATATTATTAAATAATTAGAATAATTTAATTCTATGTAAAAAATCACATTTATAATTATTTTTACATTAATGTCAGTCTAGGGTGAGAGAGTTCTGACTTTTGTTGATGTCATTTTATGGAGCTATTAATTTAACAGAAGACCTCTCGTTTACTTTTTTTTCACTATATCTATTTAAAATTGTTTTTCAATGTTCCGTACGTGTTTGTTTAATTTATTGGATTGTTTTTCATCCTGATGTTCTTTAACATTGTTTGTAGTTTTGAGTTTGAAACCACATAATTCTCGTCTCTATGACAACCATGGTTATGACTGATTCTTTGTAGAATCAGTGAATAAAGGTAGAAAAAAAATGGAATAAATAGATGAATTAGTTAAATTGTAAATGTATAATAAAAGTAAAGCAAATAGTAAAGTATCCTAAGAAAAGTTTCAATGTTATCAAAAGAAAAATGCAATTGTTAAATAATAGCAATGTAGAAGTATCAGTGAATCAGATCAACAGTAAATTTGTAAATCTGGGAAACAATGAAGTGATGAACTAGTACATCAGCGTTCGTAAATCAGAAAGTAGGCGAATCAGTCTATAATATCAAAATCAGATAAACAACAAAATAAACTAAATCAGACTGAGTAAAACTAACTAGATAAATAACAAAATAAACTAAATATAAATAAACGTTTATTTTTGGTACGGTAATCGATATTTACGTCATATTATTTATTTTTATTTCAAATAATTTTATAAAACTTGTCTTATTTTATCGAACACTGAAAGCTTTTAGTTGCCAAGAATTTCATATTTGCATTAATTTCGTAATATTAATTTTATTAAGCACATAAATAATTTTTCTTTTAATTCAAAAAAGCTTTGCAGAGATGAAAAAATATTCTTTCCTCTTCAGAGTTAGGAAAAATTTATTTTCTTTGATATAAATATGCTTAATGTTAACTATAACTTTAATTTAAATATTTTAGTAATTTATCCATTTTTTTTGAAAAATGGTTTTTCTCTAATTATATATTTTCCCATTCTTCTTTGGCGTATTTAAAAAAACGTTTATATTTCATTTTAAAAAACTTTTTTATTTCACTTAATTTTAAGCTTTGATATTACATTTTCTTATTTAGTGTTATTTTATTTTCATATTCAATTTATTTGGAAATTGTTATTGACATTATTCTATAAGTTTCACGAAAATATAATATTTTTTTATGATTTAAATTTTTTTTAAAAATAAAATTGCTTAAATGCCTAAAACCCATTTTTTTTGTAAGAAGTTATAAAAAAAGTATTTATATTCACGGAAAAAAACTATTCTCGAGCAATTACCGTATTGCATGGTAATAACATTCCTGGTTAAAAAAAATATAATGCTGGTAATAAGAACTAAAATATATGTTATTTGAGCTTTTCATATAGTAGTTTTACCGTTCACATGTAAACGCTTTACCGGAACTTCTGACTTTCAAATTTAAAGTTCTTATTACCACATATTCAAACCTGAAAAGTAAATTTAACTGAAAAAATGGTTTTTATGTCATGCTCTATGATAAAATTGTTAAATTCTACTGCATTTATCAAATTTTATCACAGATTATAGCAACTACAAATACTTGATTGTTAATTTTCCCAAAATCATTATTAAAACTCTATGGTAAAAATTATCCATCTTTTTGGTGATTCCATAGAACTAGAAACGCGGTAAATTTTATTATATTCTGGTACTTTTCACCATACTTTTTTTCCCGAACCTGATCTCATGGATCACCTCATTTTTTCATCATTTATTCATTTTCATATTGCACAAATGCGAATTAACTAGCTCTAAGAAGGTTTGCGTGTCTTGTTTGTGATATTTCTTGATTTTCCTTGACTTCTGAGATTTTTTTCCAAATTCAGATATGAACGATATTGATTCAACTTGATAAGATGCCACGGTGGCCCAGGGGATAGAGCGTTCGACTCCCAATGTGATGCCACAGGTTCGAATCTCAGCTGGGACTGGTTGACATGAATTCTGCTCCCGGTTCACACGGACCACTGTGCGTACCGGATAGTCAGTGGTGGACGGATTATGGGTTAGAACCCTTTTCAGTCTGGCTAACCGTGGGAAGTTTTTGGAGTTGTCTTCTATATGCATCTTCTAAGGCCGGGATGACCTGGTCGGTAGGGCGCTGGCCCATTTTCAAGAGCTCGTGGGTTTGATCCCCGCCAGCCGAAGACTCCCAGTGTAGTAAACGGTAACTGATGCACGGTTAATCTGTCGAGTAGCAAAGTCCTCCATGTTTCTATAACAAATCATACCTCTGGGGGTACTGAGTTTCCGATTTAGTTCCATCAGAAGACCATTTTGTCCCAATGCTTGATCCAGATATTATCCAGATATTCCCTTGGGTTCAAACTTACATGGCTACGGAGTTGAACATTGATAGTCGTACGCTCAGAATTGGGTCAGCTGTTCAACGCTTGTTATAAAATAAAATAAAATTTGATAAGGAACCGCAATGGCTTAAGGGATAGAACTCTCGCCTATTAATAAGTCGACTCAAGATCGAATTCTAGCGACAGCTTGTTCGAATTGAACATTGTTTCCTTCCACATTACTGACGGAAAATATCGGACGGATCATAGGTTAGAATCCCCTTGATAGGTTGGGTTCAAAAATACAATGGTATGGAGCTGACATTGATTTGCCGTAAACCCAAATCTGCATCGGCTTTACCAAGTCAGTAATAAAGTAAAATAAAATTTAATAGGGTGCTTACTTTGACCGAAAAATAGATTTAATAAAAACAGTTATAATAATAATTACTTAAAATTATGACTTTGTATTTTTAAATAGGATTACACACAATTATTGTATATTTCATTATAATTTACAACAAAATTTTTCAAGCAATTAAAAATTAATTATTTTTATATCGTATCTCAATTTGTTAAAATTTTAATTTTAATTTAATTCGGTAAATAAATAATAATTATTAAGTGTATTAAATTTGGAATTCAAAAATCACAAATGTTATTTTCTTTCGCAAAGAAGAAATAATTATTCATTTATATAATTTAAAACTGTAAAGATAATATTTACCAAAATCATTATTATTCAATCAAATACTTATTTTTTGAGGATAAAATCAGTCCATCATCTATCTGTTCTACTTATGTCAGGAAATGAATGATCGATAAATACACTTTTTAAATTTTTTTTTTCAATGAAATAACTAAATTTATCCGATTAAACTAATAAAAATTGGAACATTGTTTTTCGTTTGTTTTGCTTTGTTGTTGTTCGAACATTGTTTTGTCTTTTCGAAATTGTTGGAAAAATATAAAGTAATCAGATTTTCCTCGACTGGGAAAATAATTACTTACCAAAGAGATTTAAAAGATAATGCATTGATTTTTTTTAAAAAGTAAAAGAAACGAAGTTGTTTAATTTGACTCTTAATAGATTTTGTAGATTTATATTGCTCATTACGTAAATCTTATTTTAAAAACTTTAAGTTCGTTACTAACCGCAATCTTAAAAATCATCTAAACTAAATTGAGCATTACACTGAAGGTCAATAATTTATTTGCCGGAATACTCAAAAAATTAATTGGATTATATTCTAAAAACTAAGATGAACTTAATAATTATGTAATAATTAACTTTAATTTCGACTCACAGATATACTCTAGTGTTTTCAGTTAATTTTATTTCAGTTTATTATCACAATTAAAAGTATTCAAATTTTCAATAAATTAATGTTGAAATTTTTTTCCTAGAAGAATGGAATTTTTAAGTATTTAATGTTATATTACTGTTTATTTTACCTTAGAATTTTGAATGCTTAAAATGTTTTTTATACATACTTTATTAATGTTTTTTTTTATTATCACTTGATATACATCTATGCTTTAGGAACATTCAATTTATTTGCATTGTACAGTACGCAAAAAAAGTGAGCATGTTGAAGAATTTTTGACCTAATGATTAACCAGTAGTAGGGGAGAGTGGGGTCAATTGTAACAGGGTATGATTGTAACAGAGCAAATATTTCGAGTGTCGGGTTCTAGATTCGGTTCCTACGTGGCGCACAAGGTGTATTTAATAAATCTACATGTACAGTCGGCAAAAAAAAAAAAGATATCACCCTGAATAACTTTCGTTCTAATGATCGGATTTTCACGAACTAGTGTTAATCTTAATGGTTCCTGGGGGTGACCTCAAATATGCTAATTAATTAGTGCTAACTATTAATTAAGTTACGAAATCAGACACAAAAACGTACTTTCTCTGAATAAACATATATTTTTTCTTACATATTTGGATTCTTAACCTTCAAAATATAGGGGGTAGCCGCAATCTGGGAAATATGGTCCCCATAGTTTGGTCAAGAGAGCGATCCAAAGTTCGTACCCCTTAATGTTAATTTCACTTTTTACGTTTTTAGTCATATTTTAAAAACTAATAAAGCAATTCGAAGAAAATTTCACCCAGTCATAAAACTCATTTACCCAAAGATAATTTCACGAAAAAAATAATTTTTAATAATTGTTAATTATTTTTTATTATTTAATTAAATTAAGTATTAAAAATTTTTGAATTATAAGGTATGAATTTTTTTATACCATATTAATCTACATATTTTTCAATTGAAAAATCTAAAGTTTCAACTGTTTTTATTTATTAGAAGCTGAGAAAACTTAAAATTAATTATTTTTAAAAAAATAATTTGGCGACAATGAAGAAATGATTAAATGGAGCGATTAATATTAAAATGTGATAAACTTGCGAGGAACTTGACTTCGCGCGCCTAGCATAAAATTTCATTCATATTTTTTTCGCTAATAATCGTTTGCTTATCTTTTCATTTTTATTTTTTTAAGCTATAAAATACGATGTTTCTTCTTTAGTCGTCTAAAATTCTATTTGCAATTTAGTAAAGAAATTTGAATAAAACATTTTATTGAATAAAATACATTTTATTCAGAGAATGTGGAGTTTTATAAAAGCATGTTTCTGATAGAATATGATTATACAACAGATTGTGCTTCTTTAATGTGATTATTTTTTATTTATTTTTTCTCAATAACTGATAAAATTTCAATAATATACATACGAATGAATAAATTTGGAATAAAATATTCATCAATTTCTTGAATATATATTTTATAAATATTAATAAAAATACGCAGTCAACATTTTTAAGCATCTCTCACAACATCGCAAATTTCTCAAAATCTTATAGGGTAAACTAACCAGTGAAGGAATACTTAAGCTTAGCTTGTCTTTAAAAAAAAATCATAAAAATTTCAAAATTTGTAATTTTAGCTAAATGACGTATTTGTTATTAAATGCATGTCGACATATTTGTTATTAAATGCAAATTATGTAAAAAAAATTTAGATAACTTACATAATATTGTTTTAAGCTTTTGGTGGTTTAAATAATAAGTAGTAAGATAACCAAGTGAAGGAACAGTTCTTAAATTGAATAAACACTAAATTTTCCAGTGAATGAACACTTAATTTTGAGAATGTTTGATGCTCGTTAGGAATCCTTAGGCCACACAGATATCTGTCGCGCTGTAGATGCCTGAATTGACCGATGTTAAATCAGGCGGGCATTAGGAAAAAAAAAATCTTTTAAGTTTTCGTGCCCCCATTTCAGTATCTTAAGGGCCTTACGAGCTCTGTTTAAAAAGAGAATATCATATCAGATATATATATATATATATATATATATATATATATATATATATATATATATATATATATATATATATATATATATATATATATATATATATATATATATATATATATATATATATATATATATATATATATATATATATATATATATATATATATATATATATATATATATCTGATATATATATAACAAAAATAATCATAGTAGCAGTATTTGGTGGTAAATGTAGCTTATCGTAATTGAAGAATATGCTGTGCGACATTTTATGGTGAATTTGCGAACGTAAGTTTCAGAATGTATCGAAACATGTGGATGCTATTTGCTAATCATCTTTATCCAAAGAAAACCATGTAACGTAAATATCTAGCAAAATGAAGCAATTTTTTAAACAATGAATCATACAATATGCAACATATTATTTCAATATCTTATTCTTAAACATAACATATTTCAATGTTTTTAAAATGCCACTAAACATTCAGCAATTCATTGAGTTATAGAAAAAAGAAATCGTAAATTACAGAAAACCTTGTGAATGTGCATTAGAATTACTATACAATCTACATTTTATTTTTCATGCAATTTTTTTTCCTTCAAACTTTCATGCCTAGAAGACTCGATTAAAGCTGTAAAAATCATTATCCCTAAAATTTTGTATATAGCTATTATAAGTTATGTTAATTTGATTTTAGTATGAAATCCTCGAATAAACATAGCATAATCTAAATAATATCAGATAAAAAGTTCATGTATTTAAATTCTGAAAACTTATAAATCGATTCAAATTTTCTTTTCCAAAGAGATTAAAATAATTTTTTATTTTATTTATTTATTTATTTATTTTTGCTTTTTGGACATAAATGAACTTAAAAATTGTCTATTGCCTAGAAACTTCGAGGTGTTTTCTATTAACTATTAATTAAACCTCTCAGAGCAATCACAAAACATTATTTCAATTTTTTTACAGTCAGAAATTGGTTGCCTAGCAACCTAGTAAAATTAAGCGTTTCTCTTTTGAATCAGTCAAGGGTTATCTTAAAATATTTATTTGCGCAGGCGACTTTTTTTGGCGGTTTTCTGGACTATCGCCAAATATATAAACCTTTATTGCAACCCAATTTACGACCCAATTGTTTTAAAATTTTGTCTACCCCCCCTAATTCAAGTGTCTAGATTCCAAATATGTAAAAAAAAATATATGTTTATTCAGAGAAAGTACGTTTTTGTGTCTGATTTCGTAACTTAATTAATAGTTAGCACTAATTAATTAGCATATTTGAGGTCACCCCCAGGAACCATTAAGATTAACACTTAGTTCGTGAAAATCGGATCATTAGAACGAAAGTTATTCAGGGTGATATCTTTTTTTTTTTGCGGACTGTACACCCCTGCTGGCAACCATTTTTATGTACTTTTGAAAGAGTTATATCACAAAAGATATTTTCACGCTACGTAAGTACTTTTTTTGGTGTTAGAATATTATATTGTGACATAGTAATTTTGTTTAAACAAATAAAAATTATTAACCGAATATGTAAGTGGGCACCTTAATTAACATTTTAAGAAAAAAAATATTAGTTTTGTTAATTAACAAGCATTGTTTTTAACAAATGAAGCTGAAATGGCGACTTGGGGACGATTGTAACAATAAGTAAAGGGACGACTGTAACAGCTGAAAATAAGTAATCTTATGTTTACAAACCATTACTTAACTCTTTAAGAACCACCAATAGTTTCCTATATCATTTATATTATGTTGCATGTGCATTATTTCATTTGTCACCTTTCACAGCATAAATTAAAATTTTTAACCCCTTAAAGTTAAAAGTTTAACCCTTTAGGTCTCTGTTCATTATTATTTTTACTCCTAAAATATCACTACTATTTTGATCAATAAAAAAACATATCACAACTATGATAATATGTATAATTAACTATGTTTTAGTTGAATTCATGAACTGTTACAATTGGCCCCGTAAGTGGGGACAATTGTAACAAGTGCGCGACTGTCAAAAATTGTTATATAATAACATTTAAAATAAGGTATATTTTTTTTCTAGTAGAGGATAGTCCACTTTACTCGTCTGTCAATTAATACTAATAATATATTGGATTTTCTGTTAGTTAGAAATAGTTAAGCAAAAAAGTGTTACAATTGACCCCACTCTCCCCTACTCCATCTGAATGGTTCGAAGTCATAACTCTGAAATATGCTGTTTAATAAGCATCTCGCTTTTTACTTCTGAGCAGCTTATTCATCTCGCCTGGTATTTCATGTTTCCCACCATTTTTTTCTTCACATTTTTAGCATGGGTCTTCTTCTCTTTCTTTTACCATCCGGTGCCAATTTTGAGTCTACTCATGGAATTTTAGCAGGAGGCATTCTTGAGATTGTGACCGGTCTATTCTCACTTTCTCCTTTCGATGTGGTGCTTATTAAGACAATTCATTGAAGCATCATTTTGGCGTCAATAATAGTTTGGCAAATTCATTCCCTAAAGCGGAGTAGCCTTTTTGGTTTTTGTACTTCATGGATTAAAAATAAAAGGGATTTGTAGAGGAATTGTATAGTTTCTCGTAGCAAAAGAAGCTTGTATATTTCGGTTTGACTTAATTTTTGATTAATTCAATAAGAAGTGTGTTTAAATTTTTTTATTTGAAAGATTTTTAAGCTAATATAGGGAATATTATCTTTCGTGATGTTTAAAAGTTTAAAGGTTTAAAAAAGCTAACGAGTGTTTGCAATTCTTACATTAAAAAAACAAATAAATAGCTACTCGTCTAAAAATAGTTATTAATAATAATTACTATTACTAATAATTAATATTACTAATAATTAATATCACTAATAATTAATATTACTAATAATTAACAATAATAATAATAATAATCATTATTAATAATTTTTAGTAACAATAACTATTATTATTGAAGTTATAATTCTTATGCGACTTCCAACAAGGTTGCGTTAACGTTTAACGCTACATTTTTATTGGCCGGGAAATCATGTGGTACGATCCAGTTTTCCCTCATTCATTTCCTTATTGTTTTGGTTCTCACTAGCATAAAAATAATAAAAGTCATAAAAGTATTGTTTTCCTATAAATATTTTTTTAGTTTGATTTGATACACATATAATTTAGTAGGATAGTATTTTTTATTTTCAAATTTAGTGGATAACAATTATAAAAAATGAGTGAAAACAATCCCACGGACAATGCGGCGGATTTAAGGTTATGTCAAGGCACGTCTCTTGTGAATATTAATTGATTGTTAGGTTTTCTCTTTTGAAATTACATTACATTCACATACATTATTAATACAAATACATTTTCCATGGCGAGACGATGAGGCAACCTCAAGCACTTCCACTGGTTCAAGCTGTCCACGAGGGAAAAATGCACAATATTACCGTTATTACAGAGCACGGAAGCGAGCGTAGCAGGAAAAAAAGTCCTTGAATAGAACTAGTGATCCTTCTACGACTGCTGATTCTTCTACAATTAACGTCGCAGGTTACGAAGTTTAACTTCTTCCGCGCAGAGGGACTCCACGCACTATTTTTTAATAATTTTTAGTAACAATAATTATTATTATTAATAATAACTTTTAGTAACAATAATTATTATTATTAATAATAATTTTTAGTAACAATAATTATTATTATTAATAATAATTTTTAGTAACAATAATTATTAACAATATATAATTATTCGCTTAACTGTTTAAATATATTACGAAGAAATTTTTTAAAAAACTACAATGTACTAAGTGTTTGGTGGCGATGCAGTTGATTTAATTGCCAAATAAAACTATTATATATAAATCTCTCTCTGTATATATATATATATATATATATATATATATATATATATATATATATATATATATATATATATATATATATATATATATATATATATATATATATATATATATATATATATATATATATATATATATATAGCTCATGTTGATTCAATTATTGTTACTAACAATGATACCATCATGCTCAATATTAGTAGCATTAGTAATCTGATATGAATATTTGTGGTTTAATTTTAATAAAAAAAAAAAACTCTTACTTAGTTATGAATTCATAATCTGGCTCAATGTCTACTTCCAAGCTATAGTCATCAAAATCCATTTGAATTATTCTAATTTAACTTTAATATTAATTTATATTTAAAGTGCATTTAAATTTCTAAATGTTGAAGGACTTGTTTTGTTGCTTTCGATAACCTAGACCCGATACAGAGTGTACGGAAAACAAGTTAAGTAGTCAGAATGAATTTATCTACAAGTTTCTGACGCAAGTATATTTGTTAGTTCTAGATAAATTCGGAATGCTTTTACCCTATTGCAATGCTTATTTTTTGTTTGAAATGTGATTTACTTCTTTATTTGGATCTTTCTCACTATTACAATGGTTATAAGATTAATTAATAAATTCTATTCAAAGTGTTATATTTTTATGAAATATTTTTTATATTTTAAATTTTATGGCATTAAAAACAATTAAAGCAATTTTCAGATTTAAATTTTTATTTACTTTATCCTTCTCTGTTTATTGCATTAAATAAATATATTATTTCATAAACTTATTTTGTTAATTTCTAAGAATTGAATCTTTAGATAGCCTGGGGTTTATTTTTGGAATCTGAAATGAATAGTAAGATAGGCAAACGATAAGGAAATTTAAAATGATTTTTTTATGACTTAGTTTTTAAATTCTTTCAATGAAGTTGTGAAAAAAGGTAATTCATTGATAATGATTAATAAATTAAATTTTAGCTTAATTTTGCTTATTTTTCGCAAAGTATATTAATTGATCTCCACAATATATTTCGATAAAATGAAATTAAATGAATTAAGCTATTAACTTTATTTACGTATAAATTCATAGAATTTATACACTCTTGGGAAAGTTATTTTCAGGTTGGAGCATAAAATCTTTCGTATCTTTAACTACAGAATTGATATAATCATAAAATTGATGTAACCATAATATTGATCTTTTAACCATATGGTATCTTGAACCATGGAATTGGTATCTCGAACCTTAAAATTGGTATCTTGAACCAAAAGTTTGGTATCTTGAACCATAAATTTGGTATCTTGAACCATAAAATCAGAATCTTAAATCGTAAAATTGGTATCTTGAAAAATAAATTTGGGATCTTTGAACCATAAAATTAAGTGCTTGAATCATAATACTGTGCAAATTTAATGTAAACTTGAAATGGTGTTAAATTGAGCGATGTTTCAATTAAAGTTGATCCAGAATATCAAGTGATCGAGTTTAAGCTGATTTAATTTGTACGATAATATGGCTTAGCTTGACACTGTATTGATATAGCATCAAATTTTGGCGATATAATTGGGTTGCACACACGCCAAAGTTTGAATCTAGTTAAAAAATCTTTTTTTAAAAATATCTTAGTACTACTTAACCGGCTAGTCAGGAGCAAGTAAATTCAAAATTTTTTTGAGTGCAAAACAATTAAGCCCCCTTAAATATTGTGTTTATTTGTGTCTGGCTAACCAAAGAGTACTGTAACGAATCAAGCTTTACTGAAGAAACAGTTTTTATGTTTTATTATTAAAAAAAATATTTATTTGACACAACAATCACACAGCAACCAAAAAAAAAAAAAATTGAAATACCCGCAGCGGGTTAGTGTAAACCTTAAATACAATCAAAAACTATTCTCAACATTCATAATTTTTTTTGTTAGGTTGTTTTAAGAAATAATTTAGTTAGTGTTGAATAGTTAGTATTACACTCTGTAGCTATTTAGAATAATATCGCATTTTTATGTAAATAAAAACTTAGTGGCGAAGTAGTTATTTTGATTTATTTTAGCTCCTTTCTAAAATGGCTGTAGACATTTTAAACATAAACACGGTGCTATGGTGCCGCATACTGTCATCTATATATATATATTTCTCTTACACGGCGACAAAAAAAAGCCTCATTACAACTCGCCGGATGGCAACGCTAGAAAATCGATCAATGATTGCCGCTAAAAATGTCACATGCCAAATCTAGTTGAGGTGGCTCAACATAAAGCGTTCTTAAAAACGGAAACTGAAATAACCAGAATGTAAAATATTATGTGCTTATGTGCATCGTATTTTTCGTTTAATAATTTATTTATTATATATCAATTTATAGATGGTAACGAGAAGAGTTTTGTGGTTGCTATGGTGACTAATTAGAATATAAATTGTTTTCTTGAGTGAGTGTGAGATTTGTTTTTTGGAACTGCGATGCTGTAATTTTATTGTTTAGTTAATAAATCTTCCTTTTATATTAAGCGTGATAGTAGTTTCCTTAATTATTTGATTAATTATTTTTTTCCTTAATTTCTCCTTAATTATTTGAGGTCAGTTTATTTTGTATTTTTTGACAAGAGAGAGCATTCTCACCAAATGAGATTTCTTCCGAAATTCAATGTTTTGTTTATGCGGATTTTTCCATTGCAATTCACTTATTTCAATTTTTAATAGACTTAATTATAGCCAAAAGTTTAACCTTTTTAAAGAGATATCAGTTTTAGAAATTTTATCTTAAGATTTTATACTATAGCACATTTCTAATATGTTTAACGAATTACATGTCATTTATTTGAATTCAAATTTATTTTAATGACTTAGTATTTACTAAAAAGAAGTAATTTTTTTTTCAAAAAAAAGTTGTTATATGGATTTGAATGATTGTTAGAATTTTGTAAATTTCCAATGTACCTAAGTTTGTAGCGAGCGAAGCGATCTTGGTTTGCGAAGCAAACCATATAAGATTGAGTAGCAATTTTCGGGGGTTGGCGAGAGTTGGCGAGCAGAGGGCGCAACCCACTAGTACTAATTATTGGTGCCAGAGCCTATTTTTTTTTGAGCAATAGCAAATATATGCTTTTAGAAACTCAAATTATGGCTCGAGAGGTAGGTTAGGAAGCAGTACAGCACACAAATGGAGCATTGGGAAGACTTTCCTATTTTATTTCACGATAGAGATAGAAATACTTTTAATACTTCAGATGGTCTACTGTGCTGAAATGTCCCAAACACATACACACGGTTCGCTTGCAAAGAAGATTTCAAATTATTACAGAAATTCAATACAAAAAGAACTTTGACAATATGGCGAGCATCTCTTAAAAATAGTTAAAATTGAAATTAAAGTGCGGGAAAGCCACGGATGAAAAATTTGGGTAATATATTGTTTAAAACTAAGTTCAGGGCCTGATTGTCGCCTAGGCCCAATAGACACGTGCCTAGGGCCCTCACTTTCTGGGGGGCCTCAAAATTTAGTAAAAAGTCTACAATATTGCGTTAAAAAATACTGAAAGAAACAGCTTATCTCAAAAAATGCATTTTCTATTTTAAATTTTCTTTATATTGTGATAAACCAAACTCGTGTAAACATTGCATTAATCAAATTACAAAGAACAGCTGAATTTTAATTGGTGCAATTTTTACTCCAACGGCTTGCAACGAGAATACACATTCGAAAAGTCTCTTATAAATAATTATTGTCAACAAGAACTAAAAGCTTCTAGTTAACAAATATGTAAAGCTGTAGAGGAAAGGCTACAATCTTTAAAATAATTCAGCTAATCAGTGACATAGCAAAAATCCCTGATTTCAATTGTTTGTGGTCACCAAACTATTTTTATTTTCATGCACCATTGCTGCGTTGTTTTATATTTTGCTTTAATATTTAGATGCATAAACTTTATCTTAGAAAAATAATCTTCAATTGTCTGTTTTCAAAAGTTTTTGGAATGTTTCGCTTGAATCATGCAGTTCAATAGATTTTTTTTATTGTTAGGATTAGTCTTCAGAAATTAAATTTCAAAATAATTTGTTCGGGGCCCAAAACATTTTGTTGCCTTGGGCCTGAATTTGTCTTGATTTGTCCATGACTAAGTTGTTAGAATTGGAGATGGGGTTGAGCAATTATAATATTTAAATAGAGTCGTGTTGTGTATTCTACTTGGGGATCATTAAAGTTTATATGCTTTATAGGATAATTTTTAAAGGTCACAAAAGGCGGCAGTATTTATATGCATAATTTTACGAACTTAACTTCACGCTTTAATGAATTAATTTTTTTTGAATAATTAACAACTCATATTTGTATAACAGCTTTGTAAAATGTTTAAATACACTTTTATTTTTAGAGAACATGATAACCTTGTTTTTAATTGCACTGCTGCCACTAGGATCTTTTGGTCAGTTGGTGTTGGGATTCTGTCCGGAACCTCCAAAATTCATAAGGGATTTGAATCTTGAAAAAGTAAGGAAAATGCAATTTACTTACTAACGGTATTTTTAGGGTTAAAAAAAATAAACTGCTGTTGTAGTTTATACTATGCGTTTTTAAAATTAAAGTTCGAAAATAAATACAGAATAAAATGAATAATTGAAAATATTTAGTTCTGATTTATATTGTTTAAAAGTGACTAAAAGATTTTTGATGTTTGATTTTATTTTTGTTAAAAAAAGACACATTGTTATAAACTGATAGTTTGAACTACCAGAATATGGTAAAATTCATCGTTTTTCGGGCTCTATGGCAACATAAAAAATCAAGATAATGTTAACCGAAGCACTTTGGTGAAGATTTTGGTAAAATTAAGAATAAAATATGGTTTTATAATAGGCGATAAAACTTGGTAACCGTAGTTAAATTTGATAATTTTATCATGATACTTCAGAGCATGGTATAAAAGCCATTTAGTCGTCATAATTTACTTTTTAGTTTTGTATTTTCTGCCGAATGTGTGGTAATAAAAACTATAATTTTGAAAACCACAATTTACTGTGAGCAGTCCATGCACCCAGTATACTAAAAAAAAAAAAAAAAAAAACTACTCAGGTCAAGTACTTGCAGTCTTCCTATGACATGATAACAGCTCAGATTAGTGTAAATCAATGCATTCGCATCATCAAGTGGAAGTTATGAACGCATTTTATTTTACTGCCATCTGGTGATAATAGAAAGAACTTCCGTCAGGTATACGGTGAATACGAGCGGAAAAATTACCAAATGAAAGGTTAAATTTTGGTTTCATTAACCAGAATTAGATTTATTATTATTATTATTAGAAATTTCATTACTAAACAATAATTTTATGAGAATTTTTTCTCTGCCTGGGAGGATTTAAGTTTATAAGTTT
The DNA here is from genome assembly GCF_982258835.1 of Parasteatoda tepidariorum. NCBI lineage: Eukaryota > Metazoa > Arthropoda > Arachnida > Araneae > Theridiidae > Parasteatoda > Parasteatoda tepidariorum. The sequence goes on along the minus strand of NC_141756.1, from coordinate 87,582,979 downwards.
TGCATCGACTCCAAAACTATCCAAGTAAAATAAAAAATATATATTTAAACTATTTTAAGATCATTTATGGTAATCTCGTAAACCATAATATAACGGAAGACTGGTATATTATTCACTTTTTAATGAGTAAAATATGCATACACTATTTAGCTATTTAAGGGTGATCGCGTTATTGGTATGAGACCCAGCTTCCAATATATGGGATAACATTTGGTACAATTTTATATGTTACAAAATGAAATTTAAATGTTATTTTCTCTTTTCTTTTTAAAATTAAGTGTTATTTTTTTTAATAAGGCAATCGTCTATCTGAAAATACAATTGGATTTGCCCACACAGGTTGGAGTTTTAATTACAATGAAAAATTATTAGAAAGGTATAAGTAACTTTTTGGAGACTTTTATGAAGTATAAACATATTATTGAACACTTTTATGAAGTATAAACATGTTATTGGACACTTTTATGAAGTATAAACATGTTATTGGACACTTTTATGAAGTATAAACATGTTATTGGACACTTTTATGAAAGTATAAACATATTATTGGACACTTTTATGAAGTATAAACATGTTATTGGACACTTTTATGAAGTATAAACATGTTATTGGACACTTTTATGAAGTATAAACATGTTATTGGACACTTTTATGAAAGTATAAACATATTATTGGACACTTTTATGAAGTATAAACATGTTATTGAATTTCATTTCATAACCAAAATGAGGAAATACACATGATAAAAATATCCAATATTATGCAAAAAAATGCTGAAAATTTATTTTAATTTTTCCTTTTATATAATAAATAAAAATGACCAAAAAAGTTATTGAAGTTTATTTAATAGATATTTTGAAAATATGCTATCATCTTCATAAGTTCATTTAATTTATAAGTTCACTCATTTAAAATGATTTTCATATGTGATTTTACTTTTTAAAAAAACTCACATTTTCTACCATTATTTAAATGTCGTGTCTTAGGAAAATTGAAAAAAAAAAAGAAATGAAATTTGGTTAATCCCGAAAAAACTTTAATGACCTAATTTAAGAGGACAGCCAAGAAACTCTCGAGGAAAAATTCTTGATTTTATGGAGATGATGTTAGAAAAAATCTTCTGAAATATTGCGAATTGATTAATAAACTCTGACGTCTATTTATCATCAGTTAAAAAATATTACAGATATTATAATATTTCCTTCGTTTGAAAAAGTTTGATGAAGGAATTTTTTCCCCAGTAAAACCAATTTTTCACAGTCGAAATAATTAAACATCTATCATCAATAAAAAATATCGAATAACGAAAGTAAGAAAGAGGAATTCCTAACAGTTCAGAGGAAAAAATAATGTTAGATGGTCCTGTAAGGACATTTTTCTATAAAGATTTTACACTACGCAATGCATAATTATATAAATAGTTCCATCCGAGTAATATGGGAATTTTGAATGGCAGTCATGGAATTCCTATATAAATTCTTGTCAGAAGTTATGGAGAGACTTACGTCTTACTTTGTTGGTAATCATAAACAATATATGCGCGTTTTTCATAATGTCATGAAAAATCATGGAATAAAATGTATTGATATTTTTTAGAGATATTCATAATTTTTAATGAGTTTCTCTAGTTACAATAAGGTCTGTGTTTCAATTGAGAATTTCGTTCTTAATGGCTATAGTATTACACATAGAAAAACAAATTCTGGTAAAATTACCATACTGTTGGGTAAAAATCTACATTATACATTTATAGAAAAAAACAACAACATAGTTCTGGTCATAAAAATCAAATTATACTGTATTTAAACCATTCATTTGGTAATTTTTGCATTTATTTGTTAACGATTTACCTGAAATTCTGGCTCTCAAAATTTATTGTTATTATTTTCACTCGTTTAGTTAAAAATACAAAACTGAAAAGTAAATGTCACCGAATAAATGATTTGTATGCCATACTCTAAGGTATCGTAATAAAATTACCAAATTTTACCACCTTTACTGAAATTTATCATATATTGTAAAACCATATTTTATTGATAATTTTAACGTCATAACCAAAGTGCTTTGGTAAAAATTACTGAGCTCTTAGGTGTTCGCATAGAGCCGGAAGCATAGTAAATTTTACCATATTCTGGTAGTTCTGACAATAAAATATTTTTCAGAGTACTATTACTCAAAGATTACAAATCTCTGCCAGATTCTTTCAGAATTTTAACATATTTTTAATACGTAGTTTAATATTTAACTATATGACTTTTATTACAAATATTTCCTGGCATGAGAAAGGGAATAAATATTTTGCCCTACTACTTTTTAAACATTTTATTTAATTATCAACTATTCAACCGATTCTGTTGGAATTTTTTTTTTTTTTTTTAAATTCAATTTAGAAAAATAGTTTGTATCTAATATCGAAGTTTCTGTACTCTTTTCAGAATAAGAGTTTCGATTATTGTTGTGAGTTTTGCAGTATTCTTAAATTTGCGAATTTTTTCAAATACGAAGCTCTTCGGATACAGCAATAACGCGATCAAGACATTTAGGAGTAAATGAGTGAAACATTTTATGTTTTTATGAGTAAGTAATACCATATATTTATAATAGCCGCAGTAACTTGTTACGTATTGCAAATACTATAAACGTCTTTTACGCGGGAGGCAAAATAGAATGTTCTATCTACATAACTGTTATTATTATTTCCATAGCTATAATAACAGTTATGTATATAAAATAAACTAAATCTCATAATTTACACATGAAAATTCTTTTTCTGTACAGATTTCTTAATAAACTTTATTTGTTTTTCTTCTTCTTGGCACTACAGCCTTGAACAGGGTCATCTCAACGTCTTTTTCTTTCCATCAGAATATATTAAACGGTTGTTGCTTCCAATTAGTAAAAAATTTGAAATCATTCTAATTAATATTATATTCAAAATATTCTCAACAGCATCAAGCCAAAACTATTAGTAGTAAAATGCAAAATAATTCAGATTGGCTCAATTTATATGTTTGAAAAGACACACCATTTTAAGTTAAAATTTATTTCAGTTTCAATTACTAACTTTTTTCAATATATTGACTTAAAATGTAAGAAATTTATTTGTAGTATTCTGGAAAATGGTATGCTGTAGCACAAAGCCGATATCATCCAATGGGGGCTCAATCATGCCAATTTGTTGAATATACACCAAGAAGTGAAGATGGGTTTGATGTGCACTATGAAGCAATTGGCTCGCCGTAAGTTAGATAATTCTTTAATAAATCCTATATTTGCGTCTTTTTAAATGAGAAAAAAATTTATTATACTTGAGACTGATGTAAGGGTATATCTAAAAAGTGCAATTAAATAAAATGTTTAACACTTGTTATAACACAAAAATTGGGCATTCTTAACATTAACATCATAAAAAAGGAGTGGTGGCTCAACGGATTGAGCTCTCACCTCCTAATGAGGTAACCAAGGTTCGAAGAGGCGAATTCGGCAGCCGACTACAGTGCTAGCATAAAATATTCTTTGTCATACACGGATCATGGGTAAGAGTCCCCTTGCTGCCAGGCTGGTCATGGGGTTCTTTTGTGGCTTTCAGCTTTCTGTAACGCAAATGCGGGTTAGTTCCATCAAAAAAGTCCTCCACGAAGGCAAATATTTCTCAATACTTCACCCAGGACCTATCTTCGCTTGCATCTGGGAGCAGCTAAGGTGATTGGGTACCTGGTAAAAGCTTAAATCCACTCTTTGACTCTTTGAAGTGAAAGATTCCCTCCTACCATCTCCAAATGAAAAAGGTCCCCTGTTCACCCAACCAGAAACGACATTTTCCCTTAGGAAAAAGAGTAATAAACCTTTACTGGTAGCTTTTAATCAAAAGAATTTTTAATCTATCTGAAATGTATCTCCTCACGCTTGATTTACAGGAAGCATTTATAATCACACGATTTCTAATCACTCTCTTGAAAATTTATAAATGCTTATATTTGGTTTCATAGCATTGGTAATTTATTTAATAAAAGAATGTTATAATTATTTAAAAGAGTTATGTTTAATTCATTATACGAAGCCGATTTAACGAAAGCTTCTTTATTGGGGATTTCTTTAGTAAAAGGTGAGTTTTAGTAGAATGAATTTACAAAATGAGGTATAATAATAGTTAAATTAAATAGGGTAAAATAAGATACCTGCTCCCTTGTCTTCTGGATTGGGTTCAAAATCACTAGCTACGGAGTTGAACATTGGTATTCGAAAACTAAAAATTTGGAAAGACTGGTCAACGATGGTTATGAAATAAAATATTATGTAAAGCACTAAAGTATTTTAAGGGTTGTTGAGCTATTGCAGTATTTAAAATTGAATAATTTCTTTTTAAAAATTTACACTTAAAACATTTACATAGTAGATTAAACTTTGAAGCTTTTTTTATTTTTCTTAAAAATAACTATTTCATAACCCATTATTTTTCATAAATATTGTAAAATAATAATAATCAAGTATTAAGAAAATGCAATAACTTAGCCCTGTCTCCAATTCTTAACATAAATATAAATTATAATGATAAAACTTATTATTGATGATCAAATTGTAATATCTTAGTGTGAATGTTGTGTATTTATATAAATGCAGATTTTATGACAAGAAGGAAACAGGAGGAAAAATGCACAGAGAAACTGGAAAGTCTCCTGGAGAATTGAAGTTGAAAATGGAAGATTGTAAGTGATACAATATTAATTTTATAGTTAGTTCGATATCAGTTTTTTCTAGAATTTTTTTCAGTACAGCTATAGCCACAACACTACGCTTTTTTTCAAATATTACCTTTTAAATTGCATATTCCTTGCGAAAAACTGTTTAGAATACTTTATGCCTCATCAAGTTTATTAATGAATCTTATTTTAATTACTTAAAATTTAGAAAACGATTTCAAAAGCTTTTTTCAGTTGTATTATAAAATCGCTTGCTAAAAATGCATTATATGTTCTAGATTTATATTGTTTGACAAAATACGATAGATTGAAGCACTTGTAGAAATATTTCATTTTGAGCTGCACCTTTACTATCTGTAGAAATTTTCCCAGAAAAATATATATTTATATGCTGACTAGTTACGTTAAGAAAATTAAACCAAATTCTTTTATAATTCGTGACATTCTAATCTTATTTTGCTTTCACTTAACTAGCAATAATATTTTATGTAAGCTCTTTATCGATGAAACTTGCGTAGCAATTAGTAGATAGACTTTGAACTAAGATATTTAGGTATTACTGCTAATATCGTAGAATTAGAAATGCTATTAAGCTACAATTTTTTGAGTGAATAATGCCTACATTCGAAACTGCTTGCTTTAGACAGAAGAATAATGTATGATCAAGCTAAGGTTTTTATGCAATACTTTGTTTAATTATTAAAATGATTTCTAAGACGTGATTAAAAATGTAATTACTTGGTTTCATTAAAATTAATAATTAGACGTTAAAACGTTTTTAGTATTTCGCCTATAAAAATCTGTGCTGGTAGCTAAGTTCTAATCATTTCTGAATGGCTATAGGGAAACCTTTTCTCTATATACAATTTGTTACATTACAGTAATAATGAAATGTTATTAATACGTTTTTATTAAGTCGATTTCTTTGTGACAATGAAATTTTGCAATCAGTGATTTGCAATCAATTTGATTTGAAAGTTCTGGCCTTTTTCCGATTAGCTAGAGAACTCAGATCTCCATAGCAGCTCTGCACCTGATGGCAATACAAGTTGCAATCGCTTCCTGACTGCCACAAGTCCTCAAAAAGAGTTAATCGTCAATCGAAATGCTATGTCCTCTTTCCAATTAACTAGTGCACTCTGTTTTTTTTTTGTCTTTGTTCACTTGAAATACTTAGTTTTTAAATTTTATTTAACTGGGAGGCTTCGCCCCCTGCTCGCTGGCGCTCGCCAACCCCCGGAACTGCTTTCGCAGTTCATTTCGGAATGCTTCGCAATCCGATGCTCGCTCATTGTATGCGTTCTTAACGTCTAGCTTTTGTACAATTTTTTGAACACTGAAGTTCCGAAAACTTTTCACTGCAGAAAAGTCTAAACCTGTGCATTTCAATATTAATTGCAAACAGTTCACTTATTTTTCTTAATCACACTATTCTAAATTTCAGTTGTTGAGAAAAATAACTGTTGTAAGTTTTGTTTTAAAGTCTTTCCCACCAGAGGGCTAAAACCATGTGTTGTAAAACAATATGAAATAATACTGAGCGCCGGATGTGAAGCATCGGCTTCGATGAAGATTATTTTGTGAGAATTGTTTTGATAATTCGGTGAGAATTCACCGATTAGACATATGATGCTCACTACGTGCTCTTGCGCGCCGAAGCCCATCAATTAAAAATGAAAACTGTTGCCAGCGCGAGAAAAGAAATGTTATTGGTTTTATTGATACATACGTACGTATTAGCGTTTTATATAATATAGATTATTTCTTAATTATTTCTTATTATTTCTTAATACCAGATAAAATTTTTTTGGAAAAAAATCTTTTTGCCTATTTTTTTTTTCCATTTTTCTTTAGTTATGGAGATATCAACTGTTGAAAACATACGTTTTTTCAAAATAAAATTTGTGAAAAATGGCTGAAATTTGATCAAAGAAAGATAATGAATAAAGGTGGAATAATCCCGGTTAAAATACTTAGAAGTGCAAGTAAATTTCAAATATCAAAATAAAAAAAAGGAATTCTTTGTGAAAGAGCTACGTATTAATAAAGAAAAACAACGTAAATTAAGCATAAGTAAAGGCACGAGAATGGACATACTATAGTTTCAGTTCTATAAATATGGATCTTTCCCAGTTTCTAAAAGCACAAAATAGAAACAAATACTATAAGGAGAAAAGTGGTTTAACCAATGAGGGAAGAGAAGTTGAAAAGATGATTAAGTTTGATTTTTCTTCTGGCTACACTGCTCTTTCTTTATCGACTTCTTCAATGCCGCTCTTCATCTAACGACCTTGACTTCAGGGAATCATTCCATATTTTGAAAAATTCAAATAATCTATTTGATAGACATTATATTATTTTCTTTTTTTCCAACTTCTCGAAGTCTAGTCTAATATAATTTTTGCGTAACTCCGAGTTTTCACACAACTCCCTTCACGCTTGTTTCTTATTATCTCCCTTCTTTTTATTCTACCCCTGTTGGTCAAATTTTTTTTTCTAGTTGCAACGTGTTAGCCTCGCTACATTTTCCTCTAATTTTGTGTTTCAGCAATGTAGAAGGCTCTTGTTTATGGTACCGAAACTATAGTTTACTACGTCCATTTTTGCGCTTCATTCGTGTTTTGCTTTATTCAAGTTTAAAATGATTTCTTGTTAGTGTTCTAACACAGCAAGTAAATTGTTATCTTAAAAAAATGATTGAAAAATGAAAATCTGTGTAGACGTAGTAAAATGTTTTACTCCCAAAAAATAGAATTTTTATTCTAATTTTTAAAATTAATCCTTTTAATTTTGCCGTTTGAAACATATCTATACAAATTTTCTTATCAAAGAGTCTTAAAATGAAACATCCATTAACTTTCAGTACTCTTCGTCTACGGAACGCACTGAACTTGCAGATGTATTCAGGGTAAGGAAAAAAAAAAAAAAAAAAAAAAAAAACGCTATCTTACTCGACAATTGACTGCATTCCTAATGCAGTCGATTGTCGAGTAATACTTCGGGTACCTTCTTACACTGTAAAAAATGCAAATACGCAAATTGCGATACACTGCAAATTAGGGCATGAAGTACCAACACTTTTGGGTGCATCTTCCGTAAAATCCATTCTTACTGTAAAATATTATACCGTAATTTTTACAGTGATATTTATTAAATTAGAGTGATACAGTGATTTTACGGTAATTATTACTTTGCGAATTACGCTAAATCTGATTTTTTGCTCAGTAATATGTAACGTTAAAAATTACGGTATAAAGTTCCAACACCCTGAGTGTCGGTACTTTTCACCGCAATTTGATCCTGAATTTTTCACTTTGTTATCAGAACTACTTTTGCTTTTAAGGAAGTTTATAAGGTAGCATACTTTTTTGGCGGTAATTTGTATTAATATGTCCATAAAAAATTCATCCTACTTGAACCAGACTAAGTGTAAAAATGACAAACAATGGCGTGGCAAAAGCAAAAGCTCAAGATTACTCTCACAATAATAATAATAATAATAATAATCATCATCAATGGCTCGACAGACCAGGGTGAGCCTTGGCCTTCTCAAGAAGTTTTTTTTCAGGCTAACCTTTTTCCTGCTAGAGTTTTCCAGATTACTCCAATATTACGTAATAAATGATAGCCTTTTCATTAATACTTTACTTTTTGAACATATCTATATAATAATCGACTATAATATAATAATCGATTGTAATATAATAATCTGTATAATAATCGATTACAACTCATAAATATCATTTAATGATATTTATGAGATAACAGGTTTATCGATTACTGTAATGATTCCAAATATTCTAGGTAAATTTGATAGTTTATTTCACTCAATTTAATATTTGTATTTCTTTTAGTGGCAATTAGTCTACAATTTCGAGTTCTACACGTAGATTATTCAGATGTGGCAGTAGAGTATACTTGTCTACCAGGGGTATTGAGTCCTTTATGTAAGAAAAAAATACATTTTTATACTTGATTTGTATTTAAATATATTTAAATAAGTTTCAATTTTAATCAAATATTTTTCAATTAGGCTTAAATTAATATTTTGTCATTTTTAATGATTAACGTTTGCATTTTCTATCTTTTCAGTATCTGTCACTGTTTTGCAGCGTAAGCCACCCGTCCAAGGTTCGAACCTACATTCGGTTCTTGAGTCACTTAATTTGTCAAACGTCATTCCTCAAGATCTCAAAGAGAATATGCTTCTGATAAATAACAATGATTGTCAAAATCGTAATTATTAGAAATTTAAAGATGTTTCGTTACTGGATTTTGAAATAAGTGATGTATGGAATTTTTTTAACGTAATAAATTTTACAACTATTTTTTATTTCACACATATGTATTGAAATTATAAATAAAATTATAAATAAAATTAAAGATCTCTCAGGAGTTAATTAGCTTCTGTTATGTTCATTTTATTTGAAATCAGATTCTTGAATAATTCAAATAAAAGTAAATAGACGTGTCTTTTAGAATTATTGTATCCTAAAGTACTGGTTAAATAAATACAACAATTTGATTTTTATCCTTTAATTCCATACGTTCAATGACATGTTTTAGGAAATAATTCTTTTCAGAAATTATTTCTAATGGATTAATGTACATAATGTACATGTTTAGAGAATGTGTACATATTTTTAACAGTATTGGAATGTTTTTAGCATAATTATAGAATTTTTATAACAAAATTTCATACCTGTGTTTGTACAATATAATATTTGTGCAAATTTTCAGTTCACTTGTTAACGTAATGAGTAACGTTTATTTTTAAAAAAAAAAAAAAAATGGAAAGTAAGTGTAAATGATGGTAGAGAATTTTCCTTTGCTATGAGTTTCTATATACTTATAAAATGAGGACTGTATAAATAAAGATATGCTTTTGCCAAAACCGTGAGGAATTAGGGCTTTAACCCAAGTCTAAAGTTGTTACGAATTTTTTATAAAAGATCACATGACAGAAAATTAATTAAATCATATTTAAAAACTAACAAGAACTTGCTTTTGTTTTATATCAATAAATTGGTGAAGCAACAACAAATTATTAAAATAATTTATTGTAGCCCAGAACTTTTCAATGTAAATCATAACTGTTGGAGAACTGAAAAATAGTTATTAGAGATATTCTGTTGCCTACATTGTTAATAGTAAACAAAAGTCTACTACTAGCAGTGAAAGCATACAACTTATTAAAAACACTAAATTCTAATATAATAAAATGGGATATGTATTGCTATGAATGATTTGGTAATTTCTTACTTCCTTTTAAAAACACATTAAAATTTCATTATTCTTAATAATCATTGCAAGTTAGAATTTGCGTCTTACAGTGTTCGATTACATCAACTTGTAATTTTGAAACCAGCCCAGAAGACCAAGAATCTTAATTCTAAACCACGAAAATCTTTCAAAATTGGCAAGATGGTTAGAGAATTCTAATTCATGATCTGTTAACTACTGGGGATATTTTATATCCACCTTGTAGCGAGTCAGAAACAGTTTGGGAATTAACCTGTCGTTGTGGGATTCAAACCTGGGTTGCCTCATTAGAAGGCGAAAGTACTCTGTCTTCTGATTCGATTCCAAGTACAAGATTGTATAAAAGCTTCCCTGCTATGGATTTCCTTCCATAACTTAATTAAACAGAAACTCGTTCATTAGGTAGAAAAACAGTTAAAAAGAGTCAATAATTTTAAATTGTTCCTACGTTTAGATATTTTCTAGAGTCAGCGATATTGTTTTTTTTTACTCCTTGATGATGCAACACATGATGACGTAAGCAGTATATAACAAAGCTTCCAGTTCACTCAATTTAATTATTGAGGTAATTTAATATCTTGGTATAAAAAAGTTAGAATTCTGTACTACCTTAATTTTATCTTCATTGATTAGTTCTTTCATTGTTTTGCCCAGAAAAGGAAATGTGAGTTGGAATTTTTCTTCTTCTGTTTCATTCACTAATGGACTTCAGCTGTAAGCTAGTTTTTGGGTTTAAAGAATTTGTAATCCGACCTCAAATTGCAATGATTACTATATATAATTGTTTTGAAAGAAAATCCAGTTTCTGAAAATATATTACGATAAGCGAATAGTAGAAGTTAAAGCAAGTATTTAAATCATTTTTATCAACAAAACATATTCACACCAGCAATTACAAATGCTTTTATCTAATCTATAAACAGACTAATATGTTGATAATAAATGCATTGTTTTTCCATATTTGGTTGTTTTTCATCCTTTATAGGGCATTATGCATGGTATTTGTGATCATTTTCTCACTTTACATATTTTTAACCCTTTTATTCCTTTTTCATGAATTTTGAATATTTTTAATTGTAGAGCATTTTACAAGGGAATTATTTTTTTATTGCTGTTGTTGTTGTCGGACATTAAGGCACTGGGGGTGCGATTGTTCTTGTTTTCCAATGGTGCCCTCTATGGCCAAGAATTCAACTTCTGCCACACCCATACTCACACCCGTTTATAGGGCGGACTCATTCATACAACCATTCATTCATCCCCAAATCGCAATTTTGACCTGAACCAGGGAACGATCAATCTCCAATCTAGTACCCCCCGAAGGTATTATTTGTTATGGAGGACTTCATGACCTTACAGATTTAACGTGCACCAGTCACCATTTACAATCTGCTGGATTCGAACTCCCGTTCTCACGAACGCGAGTCCAACGCCCTACCGACCAGGCTATCCCGGCCATTATTTTTTTAATTAGTTCATATTACTTTAATAGCTAGTGTTGATATTAACCCGTTTCGTCCCGAATTTATAAATTGAAATGATACAAAAAGTGGTTTTATTGAAAAAGTGGTATAATATATTATCGAAATTAATTGTTTTTTCTACTGTTAGGACATTCAAAAATTCTTTGATAGATCAAAAAGTACTTGCTCCTTATAATTTTAGATCTAATCAGAAATAATTAAATCATTGTGGTATCTGAGAATCTTTTAATTCACCCAGATAACTTAAAATGCTGAAAAAAGTTTCCTACCACAATAAATGTCTTTGAAAAAAGGAACTGTCCTAAATATATGACGCTGGGCGTTAACCGGTTAAGCAGAGTTTTTCAAGGTATAAAAAAATTTGCTTTGCCTTCGAACAAACGGCAATATTTTAATTTGAAAAAAATTAAAAAATCATTTGATAATACAATATGTAATTCTACTATTCTTCATGGTTGCAACTGAAAATTGATAAATTCTTACTTATCTTTGTTAGGTATTTATTTTCATCATACATATCAACTTACATATTTATTTTAATTATTACCTTATTTTTTACTAAATTTATAAATACAAGTCATGATTAAAACTTTGTTTGCATAAAAAAAGATATTATGAAATATGCTTTCGAAAATTTCTAAGGACATTATTTTTTATTTTAAGACCATTGTTGATAATTTTTCGGGGGTGTTATTTGAACTCTTCTTAATTAATTTTTAGGTCATAAATATCCTATATGCAACTTCATTTTTCCAGTAAGTTAATATTTTTTAAGAAATAAGTCAAGTTTCGCTACAATGTTTGCACAGTTAAAGAAGTTATAAAAATGTTCCATTACCAGCTAAACTAATATACGATTTTCTCCTGTGAATAAAAATCAATACCGGTACATTCCATGGAAAGAAGAAAGCGAAATTTAAAAAAAATAAAATTCTTTTTTCCTGATACTAAGACTTATAATATTTAGCAGTTATTTTATTTCAAATTAATTGAAATTCAAGTAGTTTTTAAGAAATTTGCTTCTTTTAAGTGGCTACAGACAGTTCGATAAGCAATGCATGTAATTCTTGCAATACGTTTTATATATTTTTAACCCTCTATAGTTGATTATTTCAGAACTCAAAAATCTGCAGTGTTAAACAAATACTGCATAAATTCTTATTCTTAATTACTTTTAAGCTAAGAATATTGCACCCTGGGATACTTTTTTCATCTTAATTTTTGGCTTCGATAAAAAGCCAGCTTTGAAAACAAACAGAAACATTATTTCGTCTGTAATGCATATTTTTTTTAACCCAAACAAATTGGAAATAAAAATGCGTCAGTAAGTAAAAATTGCATATTGTTCCATAAGCTATTACTTCCTTACCTCTAAAAAATTTAAAAACCTTCTTTTATATAGCCAATTAAAATTCAGTTGAATAGTTATTTTAAAAATTCCATCTTAAAAAATGAGAAGAGAATTAAACAAAAAAAAATCTTAGCTTAGGTAATTTTCTTTCTCTCACCAAGATTCCAAGCTTTGGAAGCTTTTTCTTGATATCATATAATCTATTGGTCAGAATCGCTGCTAGAAATAAAAGCATCGCTAGTGTTGCCATGGCTCAAAGGTTGAGGGCACAGAGAACATTTAGATCTATGTCCTAGGGTTTGATCCTCAGTCGCATCTTGAAGTCGATCTAGTTTCAGATCGATGGGTATCAGCTTGTCTGGGAAGTACTGGCTGTTAGTGCACAATTTTGACCCCATTGCAGCTATCATGCCATTAGTCATGAAATTATAGAACTTTAGCTGGCCTGAACTCGGCTGTTGTGGCAATGCTTTATTTTAAATGTTGCCATTAGGTTCTTAGAAGTTGTCCATCATTCTTAGAAGTCAAATGATATGTTGAGGAACAACATTCCCTCCTAAACTAAATGCTAGTAAATACTATGAGAGAAAATAATTAACATAGATAAAATAAATTTAATAGTTCCGTTTCACCTCCTATCACGCTCAACGTAAATATGTTCTGAAGTAACTAAGCATGAGCTGTTTTGAAAACTCTGACTCAGTTTCTTCGGAAGAGGCAAACGTAAACATGGGAGGATGTGAAACTGTAATAGAAAGATTTTGCAGTGCCCATTTGCTTATTCCAACATTCACGCATATATATTTTGAATTTACTGCACCAGCACAGTTTTAGGAATCGCAAGTATGTGCAATTACTGCAAACATGAGCAAACGTAAAGGGATGTGAATTGGTAATTGAGAGATTTACCAATGCTATTTCACACACTTTAGAATTCATATATGTATATTCTTAAAATTCGAGTATATACGGTTTTGGGAATAGGTATCACAATCAAGGGTAATAACTATGAGGGGAGAGGAGTTATCGACGATGTCATCCGTCATCTATTAAAAGCCACCCCAAGATAGAAAAGAGTTAACATGTCTTATATACTAGTGAATTGATGTATAATAATCGTAGTGGTAGTTACGCCGCAATACTTCCCCACCAGAATTTTATCAGAGATAGAATTCGATGAACGGATACCATTAGTTGCTGTTTTTGCGACAGACCGGGAGAGTTGTATTAAGTTAATCGAGTTTTTGTCGTGAGACCTGTTTTAAGTTCACGGTTGTGTGTGTGATCTCTCCTGTGTTGCTATTAGCAGTCGACTGTTTTCAGAATACCGTTGTGTGTAAATGAGACTGAGAAGCAACAGGGCGAGGAGGACGATGACGCAGTCACAAATAGCTAGTCAACTGTTCAATGTGGACCATACATCGAAGTGGGCGTGCTCTGTCTAGGTAGGCGCGTTCAGATCACGTCCGCAGGTCACCAATGTAAAGAGAGTAGAAATCAACAACGCCAATCGTCATCTATCAAAAGGTAGCCCAAGATGGAATCGAGTTAGCATGCTTTATACACTAGTGAATTGCTGTTTAATAATCGTAACGGTAGTTACGCCACAACTATGTGCATGAGTAAACGAAGGAAGATATGAAACGGTATTGCAAAATATTGTGCAATATTTTTAGCATGGTAAGTGTACTTTTTCGTTTTAAAAATTGCACGAATGACGTCACTTCATGCTTTTTTTCCATTTGGTCAAGCAGTAAACGTAATCTAACATCAATTAGACCTAAAAACGGAGAACGCATTTTCGAGAGATATTTTGCAAATCGTTGCGGTTTCCAGTAACTCTAACTCTATTTGAGCTTCAAAGCACACGCGCGGATATATCCACTCACATCGCAAAATCGGTAAAGGGTATAAAGGAGAATTAGCGTTACAGTTGACGAAATCAACAACTACAAAACCTCTCAATTATCTCGATTTTGTTCAAATTCAGATAAACTCGTAAACAAAGCAAAAAATCCTCAAAAAGTGTATTTTTATTTGAAATAATATTAGCATAAAACGCTCCGACAAATACGAAGCACATCTAATCTAGAATGACGGTGCTTAGTATGTGAAGACTGGAGATGCAAATTAGATAGAACAGTTTGCCTTTTAAAAATTTTAAAAGAAAAGAAAGCAGTGGCAGAAGTCTTCTATATGTATAAAGGAATATATTTATGCAAAATAAAAAGTACTTTGTCCTAGTTCTTTATTGCACAAGGGAGCGTATTTATAGCGAAAAAAAAGTACTTTGTCCTGAAAAAGAATAAAAAACAATATTGTCTCTTTGGAAATGAAATAAAGTTTGTAAATCTCAATCCTGATTGCATTGTTCAAATAAAAGCTACAGGTTTTTAGAAAAAATCGAGAAAATCAAGTTGCTTTGTTGTTTTTTAGAAAAGGTATTGAAATGGAATAACATTTCGAATGATTTCGATTTTTTTATCGGTACATTTTGGTCTTCAGTGAGCTATTTTGTTTTAAACACATTGACGATAAAAAAAAGTAATAGAAATGTTATAAGTAATAAACAGATGCAAGTTTGTTTTTAAAATAAAATAGAATCTTTTTATCCCGAATGATAAAAACAGAAGGTTCTTTTTTTTGATATATTGTTATGTGGAGAAAATAAAAATAAGCTTTAAAGAGCTCAAATTTATGATAAAATAATATTTGTAAGTATCCCAAAAGTAATATTTTTAATGTATAATAATTTTTTTTAATCTTAAAAAGTAAACAAACTGATAGAGTTTGTTTTCTTAAAAGCAAATGAAAAAATAATGAAGTAAAATCATTTTCGGTTGATTTTAGAGGCGGAGAGATGTAAAAAAACTAAAAAGAAAAAAATTATATTCATTATCACAATTTTTTTAAATATAATTTACTATGTTGATACACATTATGGTCATGATAAAATAATAAAAGTATTTTCAAAAAATAGACCCAATTTAATTAGTTTGTGTTCAAAGAGGTATAAATTGGACATGAAAAATCTATATTATGTTTTAAATAGTGAATCTGCTTATTATTAATTACGGTCTATTATCAATAATAACCGGAACTTATTAATATTACCCGATTAATTACATGGACTGTAACATACTATATAGTAACGTTTGCTATCAGCTTTACTGTTTGGCTTCAGGCAGTTAATGTAATCAATGTAAACATGGCAGTGGTTTGATTTTATTGTTAGCAAAGACCTTTATCACAAAAGACAACAAGGAGCAGTGGTGGCTTATGGGATAGACCGTTTGTCTCCTAATGAAATGAACTGGATTCGAATCCCAGCGATGGCTAGTTAATACGAATTTTACACCCGGCTCGCACCAACCACAGTGCTGACGTCAAAATATCCTCAGTGGTAGACGGATCATGGGCTATTCACCTCTTGTCGTCAGGTTAACCGCGTTTGCCGTCAGGATTCATCCTTTGCCCTCATGCTAACCGTGGGAGGCTTTCGTGATTTTTCTCACCATGTAACGCAAATGCTGGTTAGTTCCATTAAAAGTCTACCACGAAGGCGAATTTATCCCAATACTTGATCCAGTAGTTCCCTTTTCTTCTGGATTGGGTTCAAAATTATTAGGCTACGGCAGTGAATATTGGCAGCAGTAAACCCTAAATTGGATCAGCTGTTCAATGACGTTTATGAAATAAAGCACATATGGTTTAAGAATGATTAGAAAATAAACCATGTAAGCTTAAAACAATATTAAATTTAACTGCGGTTGTTAACGCGCGTTGATGTTAGGATTAAGCTTACAAAAACAACCCTTTAACATTGAGATTAAATCTACCTTTGCTATGAAAAGATGGAAGAATCTTCTGAAATCTAAAACGAATCAGGAAAAGAAAAAAGGTTTTGGCAGCAGTCATGCTATGATAAGAAAAAAAAAAAAAAGGTTTATTTTTGGTTTTATGACCATCGCTGAAACAAGATTTTTTCCTGTAGGCATTCATATAGTTTATTTAACACTTTAAAAGTGAATGTTTGCTGGATCATTAACTTTTCACAACAAACAAAAGGTTGCATTTCAGAGCTAGGAAGAAAAAAAAGGCAAAAACAGGGTTGACAATAAAAGGTAAGAAATAAGATTTTTTTTGTAAAGTGTTTTTTTCGTGTGCCTTTATTTAATCTTAAAATAAACAAGATTGGGTTACCAGTATTTCTACCCAGTTTAAAGAAGGATTAATTACTCAAACCTTCTATGTCAAGAAAATTATCGTACAATGTTTGTCGCAAGATTACCTGCTTCCTGGGTTTTAGTTCTGAATAAGTCAAAGTGAGTGTATGCTTGCTGTTTTTCATATGTGTATGTGGGCACTAATTATATTTGTTGTGGATATAAATTTTTCTTATTTTTTTATACAGTCCATCATATTCTAAGTAAAAATCATTGAGTTATTACCTGACCGCGAACAACTATGTAAGTTTCGTACCATTAATTTCCACTGCTTGTGCGGTTACATAGATATATCACAGCATGGAATTTTGAGTTCGAACAATATTAACAATTGTTTCTTGAGTCTATTTGAGTGAAGCACATTAATAATTTTTAAAATGTTAACAAAAATGGTATAAAGTACTTTTTGGGGAACTAAGCCATAAGAGAATGTAGAAAGTATAAAAAAAATGAAAAACTGAACTATATTAATGAGATACCTGCAAGTGACGTAGTGTGGGTATATTGATTCTGGTTGGTTGCTGAAACGTGGTATTTGATTACGTTGGCAATTGTTCTTTCCATTATACTACGAGTAAGCCAAGTCCGTCAAGTATCAATTCCCTTAAATGACATATTCCATAATCCTAGACAAAGATTAGTCCACGAAGATTTTAATTCTTTCACTATATATTTTTTACTTAACACAAAGACAGGCATGGAGCCGAGTAGAACATAAACAAATTTAATTATTGGGGGGGGGGGGGGGGGGGTGAGCGTCAGCGAAAAAGGGTGGAATCCACTAGTTTTAACAAAATAGTAGGTTGCAAAAAAAAGGGATACAGCGTTCGCCCTCCAATGACGCGAACCAGGTTCGAATCCCAGTCGATTCGAATTCCGCATCCGGCTTGTACCGACCACAGTACTGACGTGAAATATCCTCAGTGGTAGCCGCATCATGAGTTATAGTCTCCTTGCTATCAGGCTAATCGTGGGAGGTTCTCGTGGTCTTCCTCTCCTTGTAACGCAAATGTGGGTTAGCTCCTTCAAAAAGTCCTCCACGAAGGCAAATTTCTCCCAATACTCGATCCAGGAGTTCCCTTATCTTCTGGATTGGGTTCAAAATTACAGGACTACGGAGTTGAACATTAATAGTCATAAACTCATAAAATTGGGTCGGCGGTTCAACGACGGTTATAAACTAAAATGGTTCCGATATCATGCACACATTATTATATGTCATTAAATTAAGAAAAGAATATCAGTAATGTTCCAATGCTTTCAACACTTCATGTTTATATTTCGACGCTTTTTAGCACTAAAGTACCATTTGTGATTTGGAGCCGAAGGGTCAAACTCTGCCAATGGGGGAAAGGTCCCGTTATAGAAATCATCAAGTATCTCAGTTTCTAAATATTTCTGTACAAGATCTTCACTCAAACGGGACAACAGAAGCCTTTCTCGCAAGAAGTTGTAGCTCCCTGATAAAATAGCATTTCACGTTATATTCCATAGCAAATTTTGGAATCTCGTTGAACTCTCTTCAATGTTAAACGTCTCCAGTATCTGAGTCAGTGTTAACAAAGCGAACATAAACTTGAATTCTGTTTACTCAGTCAACACTTGTTCATTAAAGAGATTTTCGGAATACATGCATGAAAAGTACCTTTATCTCATCCATTCAACTGTAAGTAAAATATGATAGCTTGACTACATTTTACGTAACAAAATTTACTCGTAAACCATGAATATTATCTCACCAAACACTAGTTGGCGTGATTAAATTTTGTAAATTTTCACATGCATTTTTATTTATTACACAGAGGAACAGAATCTTTTTTCGTTTTCTGTTGCATGAGATTTTTTAACGGATCTTCGATATTTTCACGTCGCTTATTTCAAGTCTGCAATCGGGTTCTCCTTCCGAGTTAGAGTTTTTAGTGTTTACTTTTATTAGAAGCTTAGTGTTTACTTTTATTCTCTTAAACGTAAAAATATATGTTTTTCTTAAATAACGATTGAGAAATTTTTTTTAAAAGTTTCTGATAGATTGCATAAATCATAGTTCACAGATCAACAGACTTCATTGGTTTAATTGGGAAAGAGAAAATATCGAGCATCCTTGTATACATTTATTAGATAAAAATGCAATTTATGAGATTGAAATAACTGAACAGTAATGTATAGAGAGTTCTGAAATCCTCTGTATGTAATATGTTTAAAACTCTTATAAAAATGTGTATATTCGCATTGCACTCTGAGAAAGTTCCGTAAAATTTGGAGATTGGTCGCTAATTTTTACAGCCAGCCCTCTTCTTCGAGAGGGCAAGCTTATTGTTATAAAATACATAAATTGATTTGCATCTTCGCCTAAACAATTTTTTTTCTTACAAAGTTATGATAAAAATATAATCAAAATATAAATTAAAAAAAATTTATAATTTTTTTTAATTGGAAATCATACTGAACTAAAACTATATCAGAACGAAAACTGAACTTCACACTTTGTCGAGTCTAATTACTTTTATTATTAGTTGGGTTTCAAACAACTTTCTATTTTGGCAGTGACGATCTAAAACATTTCAACTGAATTCAAGAGATTACTTTCCCATGATGCTCCCTCACGGCTTTTCTTCTCTGGGGACAAAGAGCATGTAACTCTCTCATTTTCTGACAGATGGCAGCACTTCACAATTTTTCGCTGACCCACGATTTATCTTGAATCCAGAAACAATTATTCTGAATATTAAACGAATTTCCACAACTTTAATGATATGCTATGGTTAACAGCCATGAAAATTTTACGGACAGACCCTGTAATAAATATGCCAACTTTATTGTAATCATTTAAACAATTCTATTATTATTATTATGAGTCAACTTTATGGGCATAAACTGTTTTTACGGTCATTAATTTGCTTGTCACTGACACTGACCTGAATCGATCGGGGAAATTTTTTAAAGTGTAGGGATCATAAATTAATATGTAAGCGAGGAAGAAACAAAAACGATATCGGAATATGACGAATCACTAGTGAGGCAGGCGGTAAAAAAAAATTTAATTACCTAATGAAACTTGGGGGTGTTTCCAATAAGCACTCTCCTCCCTGATTCAATTGACAGGTTTTGATATTTTTTGTCCCGCTTTCTTTAGAAATTATTAATTACGTTTTGATGACGTTTTTCTTTTTCTTTCTTCGTTTAAATATCAATTTGCGACATTAAGATTTTATTGCTTTTGCAATTTATTTTTGAAAATCATTTAAAAAATATATATTGAGTACAATTTTGCGGAATATTTTACTTAAGAAAATCGCTATTAAAACTTAATTTTGCTAAATAAATTTCATCGAATAATTCACGAAATAAAATTTTTTTTGAAACATTTCTTAGGGGATTCGATTCATGCCGCCACTATTTGAGTCCTCATGAGAACGTTGTGCTACCTCTTCAGCTAAAATAGCAATAGTACAAAAAATAGACAATTTTTTTTAAAAAGACTCTTCTCTAATTATTCTTTAACAGCTGTTGTCATTCATTAATTTGTAACGAAAATAAAGGGTTATGAAGGAAACACCACACGCATTTTATGTTCTGCTACATTTTTATATTACTGGAATAAAATGACAGAATTTGTTTTTTAGGATATTATAGACGATACGATGGTTTGGAGAAAATAAAATCGTTGCTGAAAGATGCTTTTGACATTTTGTGATGTGAGATTTTTTCTTCGGATTTTATTCACTCGTGGAAAAAAATATGTAAAATATTTATGGGAAAAAATAACCGCTGTATCAATTTTATTTCAAATGCATACTATCTTGTGCATACTTTAAAATATTTGCAACTTTGAAAGGTAGCAATTATTCAGCATGTGCCATTTAGTTCATTGGAATTACTTGGAAGATTTAAATATTTCATCCAAGCTATATTGAAATGTGTTATTCAACTTAATTTTTTCAGCAATTTGAATTAAGCTTTCTTTTTTGAAAATGATTAGTTGCATTAAAAGTTTTGAATTTTGTTAATGATGTGTTTCTGATGAAAATTGACAGTGTCTAAACTAGTTTACTCATTATTTCTCTAAAATTAGGAATGAACATAGATATATTTACAATAGCATATTTTTTAATTTTTTAAAAAAAAACAAACACAAAACATTTTGTTATGCTGAGAAATGTGACAAATTCTAAGCAAAATAAAAAAGACTAAATAAAGTAAAAGAGCAAAATAAATGAATTAAAAAAATAACGAAACTACAAAATAATGAATGAATACAACTTGTTTTGATAAAAAAATAGCTAAGGAAATAAATTTGTTAGTGAACTACAGATTCTTTAATTTTTACAGCCATAAGATGTTTTCCAAAAATTATTTTTTAACATGAGATAAAATTCTATAAAATATTTCATGGATTTTATTTCAAAATGGAAAAATAATAGACATTCCTCTTTTAATGAAATATATTTTCGAAGTTTATAAGTCTCATAAAAAAATAATGTGTAGTCAAACTATTTTCGCAGAAAATCGGATGAAATATTTTTACAAAAAATCAGTTTAAAAAAATTGATTGAAAAGCATTCCAATCGTAAATTAAGTCCAAGAAAAATAAATGTTTCATGTAATATTTTAAAAGCTCTCGATACTGAAAAAAAAAATCTTAAGCGGCGAAACTAATTAAACTCTTCCTACTTCCTTTATAATTGTTATAAATATATAATAAGTTAAGGATCTCAATGGTTAAGGGCTCTGAAGTGTCATTGTGAAGAGTTCGGGTTCGATACCCAGCTGTGTTTTGAAGCCCATTCTCCTTCAGCTTTTCTACACTGTGAAAGGTTTTCACGATCTTCGCTCCAAAAATGGTGGCAACTACTTCACACCAAAGTCTTGGTGTTCCACTACACCAAAAATGTTCTATTACACTACTTGGCATGAAGTAGCTGCCACCATTTCTTTTGTATTCAGTAGCACTGAAATTCGTAATTATATTAAGATAAGATGCGCATAAGAATCAGTGAATATATTTTTAAAATACAATATAAAGTAGGAATCATTAATTTGAATGATCTCGTATTACAGAGAAAACATTTAGACGAAGTCGAACAAGGCTTAAAAGAGCATCAGCTGTCAGAAACTTCGGACGGAGAAACTTCATAGGATCCAGTTGTTGAAGATGACAACTAGTGATAATTCATTTTAATCAGTAGAAGAGCCATTGACACCTCATATGAAGCCTTTGGATATTAGACCGCTACCAAAACCTACTCCGAACAAAACTTGTCGTAAACGTAAAACTCAAAGAGCTAAAGTCTTAACAAGTACACCATCTAAAAACATGCAAATAGAAAAGGAAGAAAAGAGGAAACGTCTCAGTAACAATGCTGCTGCTAAAATTTTTTTTAAAAAATCTTCCTTCGACAAGTAAACCAGGTAAAACTGAAAAACAAAGAGCTTCAAAGAGAAAAATTGTAAAAGATTATTTTTGTCTTGTTCGTGGGGGGCCTTATGAGGACCCACAGCTAGAAGATTGGATTGAATGTGGAGATTGTAAAGACTGAGCTCATGAAGCTTGCACAACTTATTCAGGAAGAGGGTCTTATTTTGCGAACTACTATGTCAAGAATAACAAATCATAGTTTGAGACTGATGAAAAAAGACTAAAATTAATATTTAAATGTTATTTTTAAAGTTTATTATACGTGTGATTAAGGTCTCATCATTAATGTTTAAGAAAATTAATATATGCTTGTATTTGTAAAATCTATGGTGCTCACCAGCTTTGCCCGAACGGCTTGCTTTATGCCCCCTTGTAGGGCAAAGCGGGTTTTTTCAGTGTTTTTTATTTTTGATAATAAATAATCATAAAATTTAAAATAACGCAATAATCATTTTTCATTTTAAGGTTCAAGATATCTCTTAATAAATAAA
Organism: Parasteatoda tepidariorum; assembly: GCF_982258835.1. Lineage (NCBI taxonomy): Eukaryota > Metazoa > Arthropoda > Arachnida > Araneae > Theridiidae > Parasteatoda > Parasteatoda tepidariorum. The sequence goes on along the minus strand of NC_141756.1, from coordinate 87,560,049 downwards.
ATCAAAAACGCTGTGATAAAAGCCCAAAAACTACACCTTCTGAGAGTATTGTTAACCTACCCCCTTTAGGCCTCCCTCCCCTATGCCTTCATCGTTAACAAACGGCTTTAAAAACTTTTTCTTGTAAGTTTACAACAATTAGATAGTTTTAAATTTCATTTTAACAAATTTTAAGCAACAATCGTTATTTAAGTGACTCTGTGTTGCTTAACAATGTATTGTTTAATTTATAATTTTAAGATTTCAACAATTGAAAACATCAATAAGTGCTTCATTTTTGAAAAAAAATTCATTCTAATTTTTGAGTTTGCTAGTTATACTTTAACGCTTGAGCTTAAACTTCTAGAGTGATTAAAAAGTGGAAAAAATGTTTGGTTTCATTAGAAACTGGTTGATGTTCTTGGTGTTTTGTAAACGTAAGCATTAACAATTTATAAAATATCCACATTTTAGATTTTCAATAATATTTCACGAAATAAGCTTATTAAGCTATCAAAGCATTATGAAAATTTAAAAAAATGTCTAAAAAATGATTTTTGTTATTAATATGATATTGAATGCTGATTTCATTTAATCTGAGTTTTTAACAGACTTTTACAATCTGTATTTGTAAACATTTGACGTACAAAAGTTGATGCTTACTAGTATTAGTAAATATTTTCTTTATTTGGAGTTTAATTATTTTAATGACAAAAAGCCTTAAACCTATATTATTTGTATTGCTAAGTATTTGTTAACTTGGATAGTTGTTTTATGCCAAGTACATGCTGTTAATTTCATTATAATTATTTTGAAAAGTATTTCGATTCCAATAATATTTGTTCGCTGAAAATAGTATATCCAATTCTCATTATGTAGTTATTTTTCCACAATTTTTTTTTCTATTTAGAAATTTGTATAATTTCATAAAAAGGACGTACCAAAATTTCTCAAAGGTTTTCAATTACAGTAGAGTACAACATTCAATTTTTAATTTTTCGATTTCAACTAAATAATTGTTAGCTTGGAACTACGCATGTTTTTACAATTATCATAAAGTCTTATTTAAATTATTTACTTAATAGTAAAAGTCATAAAATCCAACTTCAAAATTATGCACTAAATAGTAATTATACAGTGATTCGCTGAAATAAAGTGCTGTACAATCAAATTTCCTTTAATTTTATTTTTTAATAAAAATTTTTTCCAAGCATGATTTAGATTACTTGTTAACAAACTCAAATTGCTAATAAAAATCCATGGACTTACCAATATGAGCCAATATGAGGGAAATAATTAATTATCTGAATTTTTATTCGGAAAAGTTATGATTTCCCCCCCGTTTATTATTAATTAAACGCAATTTTGCAACTGGTATATAATATACATTATAAGGTAAATATCGGTTATTTTGTTTTACAGCCAAGAAAAAAAATAGAAAGGCGACAATCGCCAAGAATGATGATTCGGACCAACTTTATTACGAGGAATGGTATTTGAGACTCCGTCGTCTTGCCCACAAGTGTATGGTTAAGAAAGAATGGGGCATTAAGGAAAAGTTGGAAGACGAAATTGTTTATGAGTGGAAGCCTTATAAACCTATACGATCGCACAGTCTTCCAAATATGCATATTCAGTTTGCATGTTCAGAAATGACGACGGAGGTGATGGATATGCGGTCCGATTTGGATTCTGATTCCAAAAGTGAGTCTGTTGTTCAGATAAATGACGAAAGCTATGACGAAGAGTTGTTATATAAATTTACGAACACCGATTACATTTTTCGGGAGTACAAACGAATTAAACGACTCTATAGAGGATCGTCATATGAGTCATTAGCAGACGATATTAATGGAATGTTTAATGTTGAGGAAGTGGATGGCAGTTGTTCTTCACTTTTGATGGAAGAAAAGGCCTCCAGTGATGAATCCGAAATAAAAATGAGGTATTTAAAATTTGTTTTTAATGCTTCCAATATACTTTTTACTTTTTTCAATACTACCATTATAATACTTTGTTTAAGATTCATATTCAATGAAAACAATTTCTCACGAAATTCGAAATTCATCATATCTTGATTTACATCAACGTAAAGAAATCTCCATGATGATTAATTTTAAAAACAGATCAAAAGGTTACAACAGATATGTATTTTCTTTTTCAAGTATTGAGTTAATTCATGTAGTTTTAAAATTCTTCATCCTTGAATATATATATTTTTTATATATGGGTATAAAAGATACATTCTGTTTTTTTCCATTCAGCATCTTCAAAATCTCAAAAAAAAACCATTTTAAAATTGATCTTAGGTAATTAATAAATAGGAAATAGGTAATTAATACTTAAATAGGTAATTTTAAAAGTTAAAAACATGTTTAAAATATTTTTTAAGTATTTCTAATCCTCTAGCTTTATTTTTCTTCTTAAGTTCTCTGAAACATAATCTAGAAAGATTTGCATATTTCTGAATTAAAATATTTTTAAAAATTTTTTATTTTTATTACTGTTTTTCGAAAAAGTCCTTCTTCCTGTACAAAGAGTATTATTTAATCTTAAAATACTTTTAAAGTATTTGCCAAAAAAAGATGTTGAATAATGAAATACATCAGTGATCTCAAAAAACTGCAATTAAGCAAGAAAGAGACAAAAATTTAACCGAAATTTATTGCATCTCTACACATTAGGTGGCACTGAAATCATTAAAAACTAGTTTCATTGCTGGATAAATCTTCGAATTTTTTCAAATCTAAACCTTCCTTCTGGTACTAAAACACAGATTGTGACTTTATCATTACGACCTTGCTTAATAGGGAATTGTTAGTTTTCCATAGCGTTTTTATTTCTCTTTAGTTTTATTATTCATTCCTGATATTGTGCAAAATGAAAAGCGACTTAAATTTTAATCTAATTATCATATTTGGACTCAATCTTATTATTTCGCGGAAGGGACTTAAAAAAATAAGCTATTTAATCAAATTTAAAATAAGAAATCAAGTACGAAAACGCATTTTCTCTGAATAAATATAAGTTTTTTTTAAGACAGATTCGGATTTCTGATAATTTAAAACACAGGGGATAGCCGCAATCTGGGAAATATGGTTCCTATAGTTTGTCAATAGCCATTTTTGTTTTAATCGTATTTTCCCATTTTTTTGAGAAAATTTTTGATAAATTAAACATTTTTGCACAAAATTATTAAATTCGTTTATTCAAAGATTCCATTCAGAAAATAATTTTTAAGAATTATTTATTATTTTGTTAATAATAGTAGAAAAAGTTTGAATAAAATGATATAAAATTTTTTTTTTTTTAAAAAATGTACTTATTTGTTTTGTATTTGTAAACATGGTACTTTTGAATGGCAAAATACAAAGTTTGAATGTAGTCTGTTGAATAGTTTCTGAGAAATCGTATTTTAAATGTTCAACTTCCTGCAAATGCAAAAAAATTTTGAATTTATTTTTTATTAGTGAGAAAAAATTATAGCACATCAAATTGCTTTGGAAGGAAAATTCATAATACTCAATGTTTTTAATTATCTTTTTAGCATGGTCCATGATATGGTTATTGAAATCAGTGATGAAAGGAAAATAGACAAGGTCTTGAAAAAGAACACTAAGAAGCTTAGCGTTCGATCGTTTTTTAAGAACTTGTTTAAGAGGAAGAAAAAATCAAAGAAAAAGGACCGTTAATGCTTGTATCAAAGAATAGATATTTTTTAAACATGACGGAATTATGGACTCGGATATTGGATTTTCGAATTGGATTATGGATTATGGTTGAATTATTTTTTGAAACTTTGTTACAAAAAAACATTAAAAAAAAAAAACTTATAAAGTAAAAAAAAATAAATAAATAAACCTTTTAATGCTACCCAGAATTAACTTCTGGAAGGTCCCAAGTCCTTTAAAAAGCAGAGGGAAAGGTTTACAACATAAACAGTTACCAAAAAACAGAGCTTGACAAAAATGTAATCAATTACATTTTTTGATTACAGTAATCAATTACTTGTAATCAATTACTTGTAATCTTGATTACAGCTGTAATCAAAATATTAAATACATATGTAGTCATGATTCAATCAAAATTTTGATTATAACTGAAATCATGATTCCAAGTAATAGCGATTACAAGCAATCGCAACAAAGACAATTACGGGTGATCATGATTGCAAGTAATCAAAATATATGATTACATGTAATCATGATTGCATGTAATCTTGATTACAAGTAATTGTGATCATTTGTAATCTTATTACACGATTACTATTACTATACAATCTAATTACAATTGTATACTATATGCAAATACATTAAGTAAGTATGTATGGGGATACATAATTTTATGTACATAGCATGTACGCACGCATGAACGTACAATTTGTGATTCCTATATATACATATACAATGAAGTCGGAAACGTTGTTTGTAAGTACAATATACATAATTATATTCAAATATAAGTAATACAATACGTATGTACGTATTCATCAAATTTTCGAAGCTCTGAAAAAAATATATCCATTATCACCAATAATCTGCAAATTGGAGTAAGCTTTATTAATTATCGTGTTTTCAGCACCAAGTTCGGAAAGATATTACGCCCTCAATTTTTTCAAGGTATTAGTTGTTATAGTAGCATTTTTTTTTGATGTATTATAGTTTTTAAACAAAGGCAGATTAGTGATTCAATGAGATACAATTTTTAAGTAAACATGCACATTATACTTCGTCTGAAGTTAATATATCATGAAAACGTCCGTAATCTAAATCGAAACAAATAACGAAATAAACAAATTGAATTCTTTGTACCTTTTGTCTTAAATGTGACGTAAAGAACTAGCTTAAGTATTTTAGTAATCTGATCTTTATCTTTTTAATTTCAAGTTTGTAACGATATTTCAAAGAAAACTATATTTTCAGAAAATATGAATATTTTTGAAAGAGTTCACTTACAATACATGTTTTGAGAATATCCATTATATTATAATATAAAAGGAATGTAACTTCACTTTGTGCATGTTCGTCATGTCCTTGTAACTAATAAAACGAATTAAAAAGTTTTGCTCTGTGTTATAAAGCTATGTTTTAAAAACATAATTTAATGCCTAAATATTATTATTTATTATTGAAGAAAAAATTAAATTATTATCTCTAAAAATTTTTATTGCATTTTAATCTATGCAATTTCGAGTGAAAAAAAAATAGATAATCAGATAATCGGTTGAATAGTTCTTGCGAAATAAAAATTTAAAAATACGACTTCATTGACTTGGTGAAATTCACAAGAAATTACCATTAAGAGTTCCAAAATGTCGATCGCTCTCGTGCCTAAACTATTTGGAACACGATTTCCGGATTGCTGCTAGCCTCTATGTTTTGAAGGTCAAGAATTGAAATCCGTCAAAAAATGTATGTTTATTCAGAGTAAGTAGACTTTTGTGTATCATTTGTAACTTAAATGTGTTGGTTCATTTCGTAACTCTTTCTTCTCGCTCCCGTGAAAATGACTGGATGAGGTTTCGCCCTCTATTTCTCGCTCCCGTGATATTTCCGGGCTGGAGTGCTCAGTAGTAACTCGCCAATAAGAATAAAACTAATTCATTTCTTTTGCCCGGAATATTTTTCTTCTTCTCCTTTTACACACCAGATGGCAGTACCAGGATATTTTTAAGATCATTGTAGATAGTAAGTTTATTTTAAACTAGATGCCAGCACTAATCAAATAGCACTAATAAAAAAATAGGCACTTTTATGACCGTTTCTTGAAAATTATCCAATAGTTAAGGGGTTAAATTATTATCGTCTACATTAATTAATTAGCATATTCAAGGCTAGGTTTTCGATCCATAAAGATTGAGCACCAGTAAGCCAAAATTTAGTCATTAGCTACATATGTTGAAAATTTTTGAAAGTTACATGGCGACTGTTTCTTTTTCCTTCCACACTAGAATATAATATCAGTGTTTGTACAACAAAATATTTTGATAAAATCTCCAGTTGTGTTGGTAAAGTACGGATTTGGTTTTGTTGAGTATAAATTTCCCCCCGGGTTTCCAAATAATAAAAGTAAATGATAGTAGATGATTTCTACATCGAAAAAGAGAAAGTCTCTATCGTCAACAGAAACTATTGAGATCATCTTTGAAATCTCATGCATTAAACTAAAAATCTACAAAACAGTTTTTACATCCGTTGTTATGTATGGAAGGTAAATTTAGACTACTAAATAACCTGAGAACAAGTTATTTTTAGCAAGTGAAAGAAAGATTCTTTTAAATATATTTACACCCGTGAAGGATGATGATCTTTTGTGAATCCGAACACACTTAGAAATAGAATTAGAGCAAATTTAGCAAAAGATAAGGATATTATATGCATCATAAAGGATAAAAAGGCCATAGTGGTTAGACCTAAAAGCTCAAAACTATGAAATTTTGGTACTTGCCATTGGCCAGAAGTAGTATTTTTAATTGAGCTTCTCTCAAAAACAAATGGCCCTTTATCAAGCATTGAAAATTCTTAGCTGTTAAAAAGATTATTGATGTTAATAGGCATTTCTTTTGAAACTACGAAAACATTACGAAGTTCATGTTTAAAAATAAGAAAAATTTCCTTGACAACTCCAAGTTAGTTTGTGTAGTGTTTAAAAATTGCATATAAAAATAAAATTAATGTTATGCTTTCATAAAATTATGTTTATTTACAAACGCAAAATTTATTCGTTACAAAATAAATCTGAAATAATATGCAATCATAATGATAAAATTATATTGATTAGATTACTTTTAAATATTACCGGTCATGGATTAAAAAAAAAGCTAAATGAAATTTACTTTAACTTGAATGAAAACTTTGATAACCGAATACAACATATCTGATATTTTGAACTAGCATAAAAGAAACTGAACACTCCAACACTGATAACAGATTTCCAGTGTAATATGAATAATACAAAAATTTGATATGGCGTGTTTTAGAGCACAAGGGCTGTATTTTCGGCCAAAAAACTGGCGATCGGGTGGTGATTTACAGACAAATTTGTGATCACCATTTTTTATATTCAGTTGCCCGGTGGCCAGTGGAGACAGTTAATTTTGCTTCATAGATCGGATACTTGATGCGAATGGTGGGCAGAAGTACGAAAAAAGGTATTTTTAATGAAAAAGAGTTCGAAAGAGAAATGTTGGAAGATTCAGGAAATTAAGGCTAGAGGAGGTTAAACGAGATCTTAAAGTTATGAAAGCTATAAAATGAAAATTAAAGTTCAGAAAGTTTGGAGATGCGTGGTAAGACAGGCCAAACTCCTTCTAGGGTTGTAGTAAGTAAGTAATAACAAGTATGTTTGGTCGAAGACTTTCTTTTACACCATTATTTTGCATACTTGTACATTTAAGTGTACTAAAATATAATGAATCAATGCGCTAAGAACAAATATGTACTAAACTACCAGAATATAGTAAAATTTACCGGCTCTTTGGGAACATCAGAAAAGCTTGGTAATTTTTACTGAAGCACTTTGGTAATGAATTTAGTAAAATTAATAAATGTTTTATGATATGTGAAAAAGTTTGGTAAATGTGATAAAGTATGGTAATTTTATTATGACACTTTGGAACATGGCATAAGAACTATCTATTCAGTTACATTTGCTTCTAAGTTCTGCATTTTTTACTAAATGTGTGGTAATTATAACTATAATTTTTAAAATCAGAATTTACAATACACAGTACCGCATCAACTGAAAAGTTACTAAATGAATGGTTCAAATACGGAATACTTTCATTTTAATCATAGATTTTTTTTCTTCCAAATATTTCATTACCATGAAAAACGGTAATTTTACCCAATTTTTTTTCTCCGCTTTCCGCTTTTAAAGTTATAATACGCGCAACAGTGGTTCCTACTAAGATGTTAAAAGGGTCATACCTAAAACCGATTAAGGACATAATGGAAAAAAATGTTATAAATGTTATAAAAACATGCTTAAAAAGTAAGGAACTTTTTTTTTGGAACAACAAAGGGAAGATTAATGAATAGAATTTAAGGAACAACAAATTAATCAAGTAATTTGGATAGTACCGTACACACTTCTAGAATATTCTACTTCGTAAAAGAAAATTGTAAGCAGTGGTAATGAATACAAATAAGCTAAGCTTAAAATGATATTTTAAGAGCTAATATTTTATTTTAATATATTGAAACGTGTAAAATTCATATCGAAGATTTAAAATTCTGATATTTGAACCAAATGAGTAAACAAAAGATAACATTACTGGAATAAATATTTATTTCCACATTTTTAGTAATTTTATATAGTTATTAGGCATGTAGAAGAAAAACTTTTTACCTTGAAAAACGTTTTGAAATAAATATTTGCTCAGGCAAAGTTGCTTTCATTTTTCGAAAAGTTTGACTCATAGGAGTCTTCTTCAAACATAATTTTTTCTCTTTTGTGTTTTAAGCACAGATTTAAAAAAAAATGTTTTGATATAAATCAAACGCACATCATACAAAACGCAAATCAACGAAGAATAAACAAAGTTCTTTTTCCGCTTCAATTTATTTATTTTTGCACAAACACGGAAGTGATATTAATCATTAAGTTTTTAGGTATTTTTTAAAATTAAATTCGACATCTATAACAATTGTTTGCATTGAATTTTCTTATGTGAAAATAAACTGAAATATCTTTCTCTAGAAATTTTGTGGGAATTAAAATATTCATTCTTTGAAAGTGTTAACTCTTTAAAAATTATTTTTCAATTGTTATAAATACTGCTGGCCAAAAAGTAAAGAACAAATACTTTTCTTGAGGATTTTTCTAATCCTGTATCCCTGATTAGTGCTGACATCTAGTTTAAAACAAAGTAACCATCTACAACTACCTTCAAAATATCCTGGTACTGCCATCTGGTGTGTAAAATGAATGTTTTCCGGGCAAAAGAAAAGAATTAGCTTTATTCTTATTGGCGAATTACTACTGAACACTCCAGCCCTGAAATATCATGGGAGCGAGAAATAGAGGGTGAAACCTCATCCCGTAATTTTCACGGGAGCGAGAAGGAAGGGGTTAAGGGACGATACCGTATATCTGACTCTCTCTTTATGTATTTACATCCATAATCATTGTGTGTGAATTATTCCTCATCAGTAGAGAGTGTAGAAGCCCACTTAGCCTACTGTGCCTTAGGCTGAGCTGCCTGCACCAGTTCAGAGAGATTTTCTTATTTAAGAAGTCAAGAAGGAATCTTGGCTTTTCTGAGGTATATGAGAAATCTTTTCAAGAGTATTTAGATGCAATCTAGGTTACGCGTTTACTTTTATAAATTAATATTTGGTCATTTTTAATGATTAACTTTTGCATTTCCTATCTTTTCAGTATCTGTCACTGTTTTGCAGCGTAAGCCACCCGTTCTAGGTTCGAACCTGCATTCAGTTCTTGAGTCTCTCAATTTGTCAAAGGTCATTCCTCATGATCTCAAAGAGAATATGCTTCTGATAAATAACAATGATTTTCGAAATCGTCATTATTAGAAATTTAACGATGTTTCTTCAGTGGATTGTGAAATAAGTGATGTATGGAATTTTTTTAACAGTAAATTTTTTTTTAATGTAATAAATTTTACAATTATTTTTTATTTCACACATATAAATTGAAATTATAAATAAAATTAAAGATCTATAATGAGTCAATTAGCTTCTGTTGTGTTAGCTTGGATAATTCAAATAAAAGTAAGCAGATGTGTCTTTTAGAATTATTGTATCTTAAAGTACTGGTAAATAAATACAACAACTTAATTTTTACCCTTTAATTCCATACGTTCAATGATATGTTTCAGTAAATAATACTTTCTCAGAAATTATTTCTAAAGGATTAATGTACATGTTTAGAGTATGTGCGCATATTTTAGTAGCATTAGAATGTTTTTAACAGAATTATAGATTTTTAATACCAAAATTTTAGAGCAGTATTTGTACAGTATAATATTTATAAAAATTTTCAGTTCAGTTTTTAATGTATTGAATAAGGTTTACTTTATTAAAAATAATAGTAAATAACTGTAAATGATGGTAGAGGATTTTCCTTTGCAACAAGTTTCTATATACTTATAAAATGAGGACTGTATAAAATGAGGACTGTATAAATAAAGATATGCTTTTGTCAAAGCCGTGAGGACATAGACGTTTAACCCATGACAGAAGTTCCTGCGAATGCTTTAAAAAAGATCACATAACAGAAAATTTATTAAATCATGTTTAAAAACTAACAAGAACTTGCTTTTGTTTTATATCATTAAATTATTGAAGCAACAGCAAATTATTAAAATAATTTACTGTAGCCTAAAACTGTTTATCTGAAAATCTAAATCGTAACTATTAGAGAACTGAAAAATAGTTTTTAGAAATACGTTATTGTCGACATGCTTATAGTGATCAATCGTCTACTACTAGCAGTGAAAGCGTTCAGCATATAAAATCACTAAACTTTAGCATAAGAAAATGGGATACATATTGTAATGATTGATATAGTAATTTCTTACTTCCTGCTTATGACATATTAAAGTTTTACTATTCTTAATAATCATTGCAAGTTAGAATTTTATTTTAATTTATTTCACTTACGGATTTGAACAGAGTTGTCAGACTTGTGTCTTACAGTGTTCGATTACATCATCTTGTAATTTTGAATGCTGCCCAGAAGACAAGAAGCCTATATTATACAGCACAGGGGCGAGTTTGCGTAGGTCTCTTTTGACGAAAGTGATCCGAATTTGCATTACACGGTACAGGAAACCACGAAAATCTTTTAAAATTGGCAAGATTGTTAGGGAATTCTAATCCATGGTCTATTAACCACTGGGGATATTTTATATCCACTTTGTAGCGAGTCGGAAGCAGTTTTGGAATTAATTTGTCGTCGTGGGATTCAAACCTGGGTTGCCTCATTAGAAGGCGAGAGTACTCTGTCTTCTGAGTCGGTTCTAAGTGCAAGATTGTATAAAAGCTTCCCCGCTATGGATTTGCTTCCACCAACTTAATTAAAGAGAAACTCGTTCATTAAGTAGAAATACAGTTAAAAAAGGTCAATAATTTTAAATTGTTCCTACGTTTAGATATTTTCTAGAGTCTGAGATATTATTTTTTTTACTCCTTGATGACGTAACACATGATGACGTAAGCAGTATATAACAAAGCTTCCAATTCACTCAATTTAATTATTGAGGTAATTTAATATCTTGGTATAAAAAAGTTAGAATTCTGTACTACCTTAATTTTATCTTCATTGATTAGTTCTTTCATTGTTTTGCCCAGAAAAGTAAATGTGAGTTGGAATTTTTCTTCTTCTGTTTCATTCACTAATGGACTTCAGCTGTAAGCTAGTTTTTGGATTTAAAGAATTTGTAATCCGACCTCAAATTGCAATGATTACTATATATAATTGTTTTGAAAGAAAATCCAGTTTCTAAAAATATATTATGATAGGCGAATAGTAGAAGTTAAAACAAGTATTTAAGTCATTTTCATCAACAAAAAATATTCACACCAGCAATTACAAATGCTTTTATCTAATCTATAAACAGACTAATATGTTGATAATAAATGCAATGGTTTTCTTTCTTTATAGGGCATTATGCTTGGTATTTTTGTTAATTTTCTCACTTTATATATTTTTCACGCTTTTATTCATTTTTTTGAATTTTGAATATTTTTAATTGTGGAGCATTTTTCTAGGGAATTATTTTTTATTGCTGTTGTTGTTGTCAGCCATTAAGGTACTGGGGGTTCGATTGTTCTTGCTTTCCAATGATGCCCTCCATGGCCAAGAATTCAACTTCTGCCACATCCATGCTCACACCCGTTTATAGGGCGGACTCATTCATACAACCATTCATTCATCCACAGAACGCAATTTTGACCTGAACCAGGGAATGATCAATCTTCATTCTAGTATCCCAAGAGGTATTACTTGTTATGGAGGACTTTATGACCCTACAGATTTAACGTGCACCAGTAACCATTTACAGCCTGCTGGATTCGACCTGCTGGATTCGAACTCCCGTTCTCACGAACACGAGTCCAACGCCCTACCGACCAGGCTATCCCGGCCTCTTTTTTATTAATTAGTTCATATTACTTTAATAACAAGTGTTGATGTTGAACAGAGTTTTTCAAGGTATGAAAAAATTTGCTTTGCTTTTGAACAAAAGGCAAATATTTTAATTTGAAGAATATTAAAAAATCATTTGATAATACAATATGTAATTCTAATATTCTTGAAGATTGCAAATGAAAATTGATAAATTCTAACTAACCTTTGTTAGGTATTCATTTTCATCACAACTTACGAATTTATTTTAATTATTACCTTATTTTTTATTAAATTTATATATACAAGTCATGATTAAAATTTTGTATGTATAAAAAAAGATATTACTAAATATGCTTGCAAAAATTTGTAAGGACATTATTTTTTATTTTAGGACCATTGTTGATAATTTTTCGGGGACGTTATTTGCATTTTTTTAAATGAATTTTTTGGTCATAAATATCCTATATACAACTTCAGTTTTCGAGTAAGTTAATATATTTTAAGAAATAAGTCAAGTTTCACTAGAATGTTAGCACACTTAAGGAAGTTATAAAAATGTTCCATTGCCATCTAAACTAATATACGATTTTCTCCTGTGAATACAAATCAATACCGGTACATTCTATGGAAAGAAGAAAGCGAAATTTAAAAAAATAAAATTCTCGTTTTTCCCTGATACTAAGACTTATATTTAGCAGTTATTTTAGTTCAAATTAATTGATCTTAAGAATAGATTTTGAGAAATTTGTTTCTGTTAAGTGGCTACAGAAAATTACTAGCAGTTCGATGAGCAATGCAAGTAATTCTTGCAATACGTTTTAAATATTTTTCACCCTCTATAGTTAATTATACAGGATTTGTTTAACACTACAGATTTTTGCGTTCTGAAATAAATTCTTATCCTTAATTACTTTAAAATAAAAGAGGAGAATATTGTACTCTTGGATGCTTTTTTCATCTAAGTTTTTAGCTTTGATAAAAAGCAATGTTTGAAAACAAACAGAAACATTATTTCGTCTGTAATGCATATTTCTTTTAACACAAAGAAAAAAGAAATAAAAATGAGTCACTAAGTAAAAATTGAAAACTGTTCCATAAGCTATTACTTCCTCAGCTGTAAAAATGGTATGTGAAGACTGGAGATGCAAATTAGATAGAACAGTTTACCTTTTAAAAATTTTAAAAGAAAAGGAAACAGTGACTGAGGTCTTCTATATGTATAAAGGAATATATTTATGTAAAATAAAAAGTACTTTGTCCTAGTTCTTTAATGCACAAGGGAACGTTTTTATAGCGAAAAAGAAGTACTTCCTCCTGAAAAAGTATAAAAAGCAATATTGTCTCTTTGGAAATGAAATAAAGTTTGTAAATCTCAATCCTGATTGCATTGTTCAAATAAAAGCTACAGCTTTTTAGAAAAAAATCGGGAAAATCAAGTTGCTTTGTTGTTTTTTAGAAAAGGTATTGAAATGGAATAACATTTTGAATGATTTTGATTTTTTTTTATCGGTACATTTTGGTCTTCAGTGAGCTATTTTGCTTTAAACACGTAATAAGTAAAAAACAGATGCAAGTTTGTTTTTAAAGTAAAGTAGAATCATTTTATCCCGAATGATAGAAACAGAAGGTTCTTTTCTTTGATGTATTGTTATGTGGAGAAAATAAAAATAAGCTTAAAAGAGCTCAAATTTATGATAAAATAATATTTGTAAGCATCCCAAGAGTAATATTTTTAATGTATAGTAATTTTTTTTAATCTTAAAAAGTAAACAAACTGATAGAGTTTGTTTTTTAAAAAGCAAATAAAAAAATAATGAAGTAAAATCATTTTCGGTTAATTTTAGAGGCGGGGAGATGTAAAATAACTAAAAGGAAAGAAATCATATTCCTTATCACAATTTTTTTTAAATATAATTTTACTATGTTGATTTACATTATGGTCATGATAAAATAATAAAAGGATTTTTCAAAAGATAAACCCAATTTAATTAGTTTCTTTTTAAGTAAGTATAAATTGGACATAAGCAATCTATATTACATTTTAAGTAAAGAATCTGCTTATTATTAATTACGGTCTATTATTAATAATAACAGGATATTATTAATATTATCCGATTAATTACATTGACCGCAGCGTACTATATCGTAATATTTGCTGTCCGCCTTACATTTTGGCGTCAGGCAACTAATGTAATCAATGTAAACATGGTAGTGGGTAGATTTTAATGTTAGCAAAAACCTTTATCACAAAAACCAATGAGAAGCCGTGGTGGCTTAGGGGATAGAGCGTTTGTCTCCTAATGAAGTGAACTGGATTCGAATCCCAGCGATGTCTAGTTAATACGAATTTTACACCCGGCTCGCACCAGCCACAGTGCTGACGTAAAATATCCTCAGTGGTAGAGGGATCATGGGTTATTCACCTCTTGTCGTCAGGTTAACCGTGTTCGCCGTCAGGATTCATCCTTTGCCCTCATGCTAACCGAAGGAGGTTTTCGTGATTTTCCACACCATGTAACTTAAATGCGGGTTAGTTCCATCGAAAAGTCCACCACGAAGGTGAATTTCTCCCACTACTTTATCCAGTAGTTAACTTTTCTTTTGGATAGGGTTCAAAATTTCTAGGCTACGGTGGTGAATATTGGTAGCAGTAAACCCTGAATTGGGTCAGCTGTGCAACGACGGTTTTAAAATAAAACCCAATAAGGCTTGAATAAGATTAGTAAATAAACCATGTAAGCCATCGAGATTGTATCTACCTTTGCTGAGAAAAGATAGAAGAATCTTCTGAAATCTAAAATGAATCAGAAAAAAAAAGGCTTTGGCTGCATTCATGCCATGATAAGAAAAAAAAAGGTTTATTTTTAGTTTCATGACCATCGCTGAAACAAGATTTTTTCTGTAGGCTTTTATATAGTTCATTTAACATTTTAAAAGTAAAGATTTTGCTGGATCATTAAGTTTTCATAGCAAACAAAAGGTTGCATTTCAGAGCTAGGAAGAAAAAAAAGGCAAAAACAAGGTTGACAGTAAAAGCTAAGAAATGAGATTTTTTTGTAAAGTGTTTCTTTCGCGTTCCTTTATTTAATCTTAAAGTAAACAGGATTGGCTTACCAATATTTCTACCAAGTTTGAAAAAAGGATTAATTACTCAAACCTTTTACGTCAAGAAAATTATCGTACAACGTTTGTCGTAAGGTTGCCTGCTTCCTGGGTTTTAGCTCTTAATAAGTCAAAGTGAGTGTATGTTTGCTGTTTTTCATATGTGTATGCGGGCACTAATTATATTTGTTGTGGATATACATTTTTCCGATTTTTTTATACAGTCCATCATATTCTAAGTAAAAATCATTGAGTTATTGCCTGACCGAACAACTATGGAAAAGAGGAAGTTTCCTAGCATTAATTTCCACTGCTTGTGCGGTTATATAGATATGTCAGAGCTTGAAATTTCAGTTCTATCAATACTAACCAGTGTAAAATTGTTTCTTAACTATATTTGAATGACACACATTATAATTTTTAAAGTGTCAACAGAAATCATATAAAGTACTTTTTGGAGAACTAAACCATAAGAGAATGGTGAAAGTATAAAAAATAAAAATAAAATGAGAAACTGAACTATATAATAACAAACTGAACAAACTAATGCACTGAAAAAACTGAACAAAATAATAACAGTTATCTACATAAATATTTCTACTGCGATATAGAAAGTTCTCATTTATTTTTCACGTTGGCATCAAAGTGTTTAAATTTTAAGCGTTGAACTGTCAGAAGCATGAAAGCTTAATAGAATAAACTTAAACATTTCTGAATAGAAGTTTTTTTTCCTCGCGTGGACAACAAAAAGTTAAAGCAAACTGCATTTTAAGTTGGCAAGGATTGAAAAGTTAAAAAAGCGAATAGTTCATGTCAACGAAGTGTTATCTATTATGTTTTAATTATACTTATGCTTTGCTAATAATAAAAATTTCATTCTTTGACATTGTTGTTATTTATTGAAAAAGGAGGGTTGGTATTTCTTTTAAGCTCTTTGAGTGGTGTGTTTGAAGAGAAGAAGAAAGCATTGATGACGGTTACGAAAGATGTAATTTTGAAAGAATGCATAAGAGACGTGCAGTTATACAAGATTCAAGAAGATGTTATGATAAGCAGCATGGAATCGGTTTCGTTATCGAAATATGTAGTTTTTGCGCTGCTCACTTCTGGGTAAAAGAAAAAAAAATTCTGGGTAATATACTAAATATTGCAATGATGGGAGTTCTTTATAAATTTAAAATTCTTTATTTCAATAATTTATTATTGACTTACAGTTTAATATTTTAAAGAGATATTAGTTAAAAGATTTTAATAATTGATTTAAACTCTTAAAGTAACAAGAGTGGAATCCATTAGTTTTAACAAAAAAGTAGGTTGCCATAAAGTTTCAATAGTTCCGATATCATGCACATATAAATCATTAAATTAGGAAAAGAATATCAGAAATGTTCCAATACTTTTAACACTTCATGTTTATATTCCGATGCTTTTTAGCACTAAAATACCATTTGTAATTTAGAGCCCACGGGTCAAATTCTGCCAAGGGGGGAAGGGTCCCGTTATAGAAATCATCAAGTATCTGAGTTTCTGAATATTTCTGTACAAGATGGTCACTCAATTGTGACAACAGAAGCCTTTCTCGCAGGAAGTTGTATCTCACTGATAAAATAGCACTTCATGTCATATTCTGGAGCAAATTTTGGAATCTCGTTGAACTCTCTTCGCTGTTAAACTTCTCCAGTATCTGAGTCAGTGTTAACAAAGCGAACATAAACTTGAATTCTGTTTATTCAGCCAACACTATGTGCACTTGTTCATTAAAGAGATTTTCGGAATACATGAAAAGTACCTTTATCTCTTCCATTCTCAATTGTAAGTAAAATATGATAGCTTGACTACCTTTTACGTAACAAAATTTACTCGTAAGCCATGTATATTAGCTCACCAAACACTAGTTGGAGTGAATAAATTTTGTAAATTTTCACATGCATTTTTATTTATTACACAGAGGAACAGAATCTTTTTTCGTTTTCTGTTGCATGAGATTTTTTAACGGATCCTCGATATTTTCACGTCGCTTATTTCAAATCTGCAATCGGGTTCTCCTTCCGAGTTAGAGTTTTTTTTTTAAAATTATGAAATTAATTATTTAAACTTTTAGTCTATTTTTTGTTGAAATGTATAATTTTCTAACGTTATATATAACAGGACATAATTCTAGGAGAGTTAGGGCACATCATCAGGATTAAAATTGCATAGGAATCTATGACCACAAATGTCATCTTACACCACTAGGGTCACAACTGTTTCCTCATGTGATTTCTGAATAGGCTATAATAGAAAAACGCCTCTAGCTGCGTGCAGCGACATTTCCGGGGATGGTTTCCCATGCAATTTTTATTCTGATGAAGTGCTCTTACTCCTCAAGAAGTTTGTCGCACTTTTTACGGAAACCCTCTCCAATCGCACCCTTTACATATGTATCGTATTTAAACTTGAAGATTTCGACGAAAAATAGATTAAAAGTGTCATTTAAAAAAATCTGTTGTTTTAGGAGCAAAACTTACTTTAGATTTGAAATCCCCAACCCTAATGAGGCAAGATCAAGTATAGCAAAGCAACAAAAAGTTCATTCTCCAGTGTTATCTATAAGTGTTTTTGTTATTAACTTATGAAAACAAGAATACTTAAAATAGAATCTTATATTTCAAACGAAATCTTTCAAACATTTTATATTTACATTGGAAAACGTTTAACAAAATAAAATACTTATTTGTAAAATCTCGCATCAAAGTGAAGCATATTAATAATTGGATATCTGAAAGTGACGTAGACTGAGTATCTCGTTAATTGTAGGTTGTTGAAACGTGGTATTTGTTTACGTTAGCAACTGTTCCTTCCATTCCGTTTGAGTAAACCAAGCCAGTCCAGTATCAATTCTCTTAAGTGACGCATTCTATATTCTTTCACAAAGATTTTAATTCTTTCACTATATATTTCTTACTTAACACAAAGACAGACAGGAAGTTATGTAGAACATAGACAAAATAATTATGCATCGAAGTTGCCCGGAGCATGAAACAAGAATATATCATGGTTGCAATAAAATACTTAAGCAAATAGTAAATCTAAGTTAAGTAAAAGTCGTAGATGAGAGCAATTTCGAGGTGTGATCCACCGCTGCAATTAATTGACTTTACATTAATTAACATTCTAACTTATGTGGCGCCATTTTGCTTATAAACAATTACATGTTTATACACATGTCCGTGATCTTCGTTTTCTGAAGTACAGCTGCCCAATTTAATAACCAAAAATTTAAACCGCAAAAGTCATATACCCAAGAATGTCATATTTGACTTTATACGCGTTTATATTAAATATAAATATGCAAATTAAGTATTTCACTCTTGTAACGTAATATATAAAATCATTTTTAGAAGTTCAGTGTTTACTTTTATTCTCTGAAACGTAAAAATATATGTTTTTCTTAAATAACGATTATTTTTTTTAAAGTTTCTGAAAGATTGCAAGAATTAGAGTTCAATCTTAGTTCATAGATCAATAGTTTTCATTGGTTTAATTGGGAAAGAGAAAGTATCGTGCATCCTTGTACGCATTTATTAGTGATAAATACAATTTATTAGACAGAAAAAAAATGAACAGTCATGTATAGAGGGTTCTGAAAACTTAGATTTTTATAAATGTATAGGTTTAAAATTCTTATAAAAGTGGGTATATTCACATTGCACTCTAAGAAAGTTTCGTAAAATTTGGAGATTGGTCGTTAATTTTTACAGCTAGCCCTCTTCTTCGAGAGGGAGATTATTGCTTTAAAATAGTACATTAATTGATTTTTATATTTGCCTAAAAAATTTTTCTCACAAAACACAAAAAAAAAAACAGTATGAGACACCTCGCTCACCCCCCCCTTCTTCTCTGGGGCCAATGGGCATATGACTCTCGCATTTACTGACAGATGGCAGCACTTCACTACTTTTTCTTATTCCACGATTTATTTTGAATCCACAAATAATTATTCTGAATATTAAACAAATTTCTACAAGATTGATTAATATTATATTATGGTTAATGACCATGAAAATTTTGCGGACAGGCCTGTAATTATTATGTCAACTTTATTGAAATTATTTAAACAATTGTATTATTATTATGAGTCTGACAACTTTAATGGCATAAAATTTTTTTACGGTCATTAATTTGCTGGTTACTGACGCGGACCGTAATCGATCGGGGAAAGTTTTCAAAGTGTAGGGATCATAAATTAATATGTAAGCGAGGAAGAAACAAAAACGCTATCGGAATTCGACGAATCACTAGCGAGTCAGGCCGTAAAAAAAAATTTAATTTCCTAATGAAACTTGGAGGTGTTTCTAGTAAACACTCTCCTCTCTGATTCAATTGACAGGTTTTGATATTTTTTGTCCCGTCTTCTTTAGAAATTATTCATTGCATAACGTTTTTGTTTTTCTTTCTTCGTTTAAGCATCAATAAGCGACATTAAAAATTTTATTGTTTTTTAAATTTATTTTTGACAGTCATTTAAAAAATATATACTGAGTAAAACTTTGCGGAATATTCTACTTAAGAAAATCGCTATTAAAATTTTGCTGAATAAATTTCATTGAATAATTCACGAAATTAAATTTTTTTTAAACATTTCTTAGGGGATTCAATTCATGCCGCCTCTAGGATTTGAGTCCTCATGAGAACGTTGTGCTATCTCTTCCACTAAAATAGCAACAGTACAAATTTTATCCATCTTTTTTTTTTTAAAAAGATCCTTCTCTAATTATTCTTTAACAGCTGTAGAAATTCATTAATTTGCAACAAAAACAGTCATTTATATTTGGCAATAATTTAAAAAATATACATTGAGTATAATTTTGCGGAATATTTTACTTAAGAAAGTCGCTATTAAAACTTAATTTTGCTAAATAAATTTCATCGAATAATTCCCGAAATAAAATGTTTTTTGAAACATTTCTTAGGGGATTCGATTCATGCCGCCACTATTTGAGTCCTCATGAGAACGTTGTGCTATCTCTTCCACTAAAATAGCAACAGTACAAATTTTATCCATCTTTTTTTTTAAAAAGATCCTTCTCTAATTATTCTTTAACAGCTGTAGAAATTCATTAATTTGCAACAAAAACAGTCATTTATATTTGGAAATAATTTAAAAAATATACATTGAGTATAATTTTGCGGAATATTTTACTTAAGAAAATCGCTATTAAAACTTAATTTTGCTAAATAAATTTCATCGAATAATTCACGAAATAAAATGTTTTTTGAAACATTTCTTAGGGGATTCGATTCATGCCGCCACTATTTGAGTCCTCATGAGAACGTTGTGCTATCTCTTCCACTAAAATAGCAACAGTACAAATTTTATCCATCTTTTTTTTTAAAAAGATCCTTCTCTAATTATTCTTTAACAGCCGTAGAAATTCATTAATTTGCAACAAAAACAGTAATTTATATTTGGCAATAATTTAAAAAATATACATTGAGTATAATTTTGCGGATTATTTTACTTAAGAAAGTCGCTATTAAAACTTAATTTTGCTAAATAAATTTCATCGAATAATTCACGAAATAAAATTTTTTTTGAAACATTTCTTAGGGGATTCGATTCATGCCGCCACTATTTGAGTCCCCATGAGAACGTTGTGCTATCTCTTCCACTAAAATAGCAATAGTACAAAAAATAACCAATTTTTTTTAAAAAGACTCTTCTCTAATTATTCTTTAACAGCTGTTGTCATTCATTAATTTGTAATTTAATAAAGGGTTATGAAGGAAACACCACACGCATTTTATGTTCTGCCATATTTTTATATTTCTGGAATAAAATCACAGAATTTATTTTTTAGGATATTATAGACGATACGATGGTTTGGAGAAAATAAAATCGTTGCTGAAAGATGCTTTTGACATTTTGTGATGTGAGATTTTTTCTTCGGATTTTATTCACTCGTGGAAAAAAATATGTAAAATATTTATGGGAAAAAATAACCGATGTATCAATTTTATTTCAAATGCCTATTATCTTGTGGATATTTTAAAATATTTGCAACTTTGAAAGGTAGTTATTATTCAGGATGTTTCGTTATTATTCAGCAACTGCCGTTTAGTTCATTGTAATTACTTGGAAGATTTAAACATTTCACAGAAGCTATTGAAATGTGTAATTCACAAATTTTTTCTTAGTAATTCGAATTAAATATTCTTTCTTGAAAATGATTAGAAGCATTAAAAGTGTTGAATTCCATTAATGATGTGTTTTTTTTATGGAAATTGACCGTCTCTAAACTAATTTACCCATTATTCTTCCAAGATTAGGAATGAACAAACATTGATATATAATAGTTTATTTTAAATTTTTTAAAAATAAAAAAGCATTTTGTTATGTTGAGAAATATGACAAATTTTAAGAGAAATGAAAAAGACTAAATAAAGCAAAGGAGCTAAATAAATGAATAAATAAAAAAATAACGAAACTGCAAAATAATGAATGAAAACAGCTTGTTTTGATAAAAAAATAGCAAAGGAAATCAAATGTTAGTGAAATAACAGATTCTTTAATTTTTGCAGCCATAAGATATTTTCAAAAAAATTATTTTTAAACATGAGATAAAATTCCATGAAATATTTCATGGATTTTATTTCAAAATGGAAAAATGATATTCCTCTTTTAATGAAATATATTTTCGAAGTTTATAAGTGCCATGAAAAAAATAATGTGCAGTCAAACTATTTTCGCAAAAAATCGGATGAAATATTTTTACAAAAAAATCAGTTTCAAACAAATTGGTTGAAAGCATTCCAATTGTAATTTAAGTCAAAGTGAAAAAAATTTTTGATGTGATTTTTTAAAGCCTCTCGATACTGAACAAAAAAAATCTTAAGCGACGAAACTAATTAAATTCGTCATATTTCCTTTATCATTGTTATCAATATATAATAAGTTAAGGCTCTCACTGGTTAAGACTCTGAAGTGTCATTGTGAAGAATTCGGGTTCGATATCCAGCTATGTTTTGAATCCCATTCACTTTTAGCTATTCTACACTGTAAAAGGTTTTCGTGCTTCTTCGAGCCAAAAATGGTGGCAACTACTTCACACGAAAGTCATGGTGTTCCACTACACCAAGAATGTTCTATTACACTACTTGGCATGAAGTAGCTGCCACCATTTCTTTTGCATTCAGTAGCCCTGAAATTTGTAATTATAGTAAGATAAGATACAGCATAAGAATCAGTGAATATATTTTTAAAATACAATATAAAGTAGGAATCATTAATTTAAATGATCGTGTAGCACAGAGAAAACATTTAGACGAAGTCGAACGAGGCTTAACAGAGCATCAGCAGTCAGAAATTATTCTTGATAGAATCAATTCTAGCATTCTAAATTCATTCTATTTTCGTAAGTCTAGCTTAAATATTTAAGGAAAAATTGACATTTTCATATTTTTTTTTGTCCGTTTCATGTTTTTTATATAACTTTAAAAATATTAAATAAAGTTAAACAAATTTTTTGGGAAATTTAAAATTAATTTCAAAATTTTTGCTTTAAAATTTAAAAATTTGAGCGAAATCGGTCGAATATTCCTTGAGAATGAATCTAAAAAATAATTCTGATCTTGAAGTAAACACATTACATTATGAAAATTAATAAATTGAAGTGAAAAAGAAAAAAAAATTAACATAATCAAATGAATCATCATTAGATCAATCGCTACTAAAACGAATAAGAAATAATCTGATATTATTCCATTATATGTTAAGTTTACTTGTAGAATAAAAAGACAAAATATATTCTAAAAAAGATCATCGCCCTAATTTTCTAAACTATTATAATAATTTTATGTTTTTAATCATGATTGATTAATATAAAAAATTATATCAAGAGAGATTAACGAAGTTTGACCTTTTTTCCGGAATGTCTGTCAAGATTTAAAATAATAAAAAGAAAATTTTGGAGCTTTGGTAGCTGAGTTCCTATTTATTTTCTTTTTATAATCTTGGTTAATAAGAAAAGTAAGCATTCAAAACTTTCAAAACATTGCTCATTTTCAAAATTGTTTGATGACATCTTCCTCACATAGACTCATAAGAGTAAAAATTTCATGACCATTTAGATCTTCTTCTTATATTATGATTTTCAAACATGTGACAATTTAGAACAATTGAGTAAATTTTTTTGTGTAATTGCAGAGTAATTTTTATACTTAATCTTTATAAGTAAAGAAGCATTATTTAAAAATTATACTTTGTCTAATGTACTTTTGTCTTAAATTTGAATTGAACATAGTTATTTACAGTGAAGGATAAATACGTCCGAAGTAAATGGTTGTAACTAGAATCTTGTTTTGTTAAAATGAATAAAGAAAGAAATAACCGTTTGAATTATTCTTTGTGTTTTACTCAGCTAATAAATTTCTTTTCACATGCAACAAAAATAGTTATGTATTATTTGGGATTTACTATAAGCATGCATTTACTCATTTCGAAAAAATGTCTGGTCAAAACTACCAGAATATGTCAAAACTGAACTACGTTTCTGGCTCTACACCAAAGAGTTCTGAAAATTTTACTGAAGCATTTTGGTAATTATTTAGGAAAAATTAACTCTAAAAAATGGTTTTATGTGGTATAGTTCAGTAATTGTGATAAAATTTGGTAGTTTCAGCATGATAATTTAGAGCCTGTCACAAAAATCATTTTTTCGGTTAAATTTATTATTTTGTTTAGCATTTTTTACTAAGTGTGCGGTTATAAGAACTATAATTTTGAAACTAAGAATTTCCGGTAAGCCATTATCAGTTGAAAGGGAATTCAACTAAATAAATGGTTAAAATACTGCATATTGTGGATTTTACTATCAGAATAAAGATTCATTTTATTAGAAATGTCATTAACTTACAGTACCGTGATTTTACCAGAATTGTTTCGTTGTTCGTTACTTGAGGAGGATATTAAAATTATTAAAATAAAAATATTTGTTAAAACTATGGGTATTAAACATTACGAATTAAATATTTTTATAAAAACAGGGACCGATCCACATGGATCAAATGGTTTTGCAAGAAATTTTGGGTTTTTAAAATCTACGTAACAAAATGTTTGTTAAAACGTATGGGTATTAAAAGTATTTATAGAAGTGTTAGTTCTAAAAATATATGGAAATGCTTTTTCACTAAAACTGATAAAAGAAACGAAAGCTAAATTATTTGTGCTAAATTTCGATGACAAATAAAAAAAATGCTGCAATTCAAATTTCTTGTACAAAGCAAAAAGAGATGCTAAGAGCTATGAAATAATTTAAATGAATTAAATTTTTTTTTTGTTTAGAGCAGGCTCAAAAATATTCTTTAAATCTCTATACCAGTTATTCTCAACCTTTTTTTGTGGCGGCACACTTATTACGATTTCAAAATTTGACGGCACAAATGAAAAAATATAGTTTAAAAGTTGTATACTTACCAATAATATACTGTGTTAAATAGTCTGTGATAATTTTGAATGTGAAATAAAATAATATGTACTACAAAAGCGCGTTTATTAAGGGATTAACTATTTCTTTCGACTAATTTTTTATTAGTTAGTAACAGTTATTTATTTTTTTGCTAGTTATTAATTGTTAGCTTGTTTTCTATAGTTAATAACTATTAGTTTTTTTACATTAATTATTTTTTTTCTTGTGATTTCTTGTTAATTAGTTTTTTTGCTAATTATTAATTGTTACCTTATTTTTTTGTTAGTTATCCTTTGTTAATTTGCTTTAATAACTAATAACTGCATAGCTTACTTTAATGATCAGCTTTAATTTCCTTTGGAAAGTTAATATTTAGCTTATTTTAGCCTTTGTTAATTATTTTAATAGTCATTAAATTTCCTACTTATTTTAACATTTTTTAAAACTGTGTGTCAGAGACAATTTAAACACTTCCTTCTCATTTTAACTTATTTCAAGATTGTCAGAGACAAGACAATTGCCGGCAAAGATGTTCGTGCGGTTAAAGCTAGGAAAAATTATAAAAAGTATATGTATATAATATTATATATATGTACACTTTTCTTTAATTTAAATTTTACTCGTAATAAAAAAAAGCATTATAATTTTTATGGTATCATTTCTAATATTTGGCGGCACATTTTAAGAATTTGGCTGCACACAAAAATGCTTATACATTTATCTATACATTTCCTCTATACACTTCCAAACATTTTTTTATCTCTTTAAGAAACAGCTTCATTCCTAATTCTCTACTTTACAATAAGAAAATCATAAAAAGAAGAAAAAAAAGTGAAGTAAAAATTTTTTGAATGAAAAATTCTTTATCGTGACTCGAAACTTAGAATATTTCAAATATTGTTATTGTTTAATAATTCGTTTAAGTAATTGAGTTTAATTTTGCTTATTAATCGGTTGGCTTCAATTAAAGGAGCATCAAGAATTAAAATGTATTAATTTTTATAATTTATAATTTTACTTAGTGTAATTTTACTATAATTTGTAATTTTACTTAAATTTAATAAAATGGATTTTCGAAGTTTGAGCAATATATACTGCATATTGTTGTAAT
Source organism: Parasteatoda tepidariorum (assembly GCF_982258835.1). Taxonomy (NCBI): domain Eukaryota; kingdom Metazoa; phylum Arthropoda; class Arachnida; order Araneae; family Theridiidae; genus Parasteatoda; species Parasteatoda tepidariorum. The sequence continues at coordinate 87,534,318 of NC_141756.1, read as the reverse complement.
TTTTTTTTACCAGAAAGTATTCAATTTGATTTAAGGCCTGGTTTCTTAAGGCCTGGTTTCTTAGGACAGGACGCCGTCAGCTGGAAATCAGCGTTAACCTCTGATTGGTCCATTTGTGAGTTTGATAGTATACGTCATCGAACGCTCATCTTGAACTACAATTGCCGTCCAACTCAACTGCACTTGGATTACAACGTGACGTTAACCACAGAAGCAATGGCGGACAACATCCAACAGCACATTGAAATCAGCCAAGATTTTGATTTTGACATTAAACATAGGTTCTTCATTAAACATAGCACTCTTCATTTAGCTCAGCTATAATGTGTTTTTTCTTGGGCAAAGTCATTATTTGTTCTCTAAAACACTGGTCGACAACAACAAAATCAATACAAATTCAAAATAAATATTTGTTTACGTTATTAACGCATGCGCAATGAGAGATAATGTCTGCGTTGAACCGACTGCTCATGCTGAGCTAACAAAAAAGTATTTTTTTGGCGTCAGATCTACGTCAACTTTCCGCTGACGCCCAGATAAGGCGCTAGTTCTAAGAAACCAGGCCTTGTGCTAACAAACCAGTATTTTGTTGGCGTCAGCGTGACGTTGACGTCCCGCTGACGCCCAGATAAGGCGCTTGTCCTAAGAAACCAGACCTTTAGGACAGGACGCCGTCAGCTGGAAATCAGCGTTAACCTCTGATTGGTCCATTTGTGAGTTTGATAGTATACGTCATCGAACGCTCATCTTGAACTACAATTGCCGTCCAACTCAACTGCAGTTGGATTACAACGTGACGTTAACCACAGAAGCAATGGCGGACAACATCCAACAGCGCATTGAAATCAGCCAAGATTTTGATTTTGACATTAAACATAGCTTCTTCATTAAACATAGCACTCTTCATTTAGCTCAGCTGCAATGTGTTTTTTCTTGGACAAAGTCATTATTTGTTCTCTAAAACACTGGTCGACAATAACAAAATCAATACAAATTCAAAATAAATATTTGTTTACGTTATTAACGCATGCGCAATGAGAGAAAATGTCTGCGTTGGGCCGACTGCTCACGCTGAGCAAACAAAAAAGTATTTTTATGGCGTCAGCTCTACGTCAACTTTCCGCTGACGCCCAGATAAGGCGCTAGTTCTAAGAAACCAAACCTTGAGCTAACAAACCAGTATTTTGTTGGCGTCAGCGGGACGTTGACGTCACGCTGACGCCCAGATAAGGCGCTTGTCCTAAGAAACCAGACCTTTAGAAATATAGAAATTAGTTTATTGAAGATAAAAAGCTAATTAAAAAACCATTCTGATATCACAGTAAGTAGAACTTTCATTCTCAATTGATATTGACTTAGAATTGATATTGACTTAGAATATTTCAAATATTGTTATTGTTTAATAATTCGTTTAAGTATCTCTTAGAAATATAGAAATTAGTTTATTGAAGATAAAAAGCTAATTAAAAAACCATTCTGATATCACAGTAAGTAGAACTTTCATTCTCAATTGATATTGACTTAGAATTGATATTGACTTAGAATATTTCAAATATTGTTATTGTTTAATAATTCGTTTAAGTATCTCTTAGAAACATAGAAATTAGTTTATTGAAGATAAAAAGCTAATTAAAAAACCATTCTGATATCACAGTAAGTAGAACTTTCATTCTCAATTGATATTGACTTAGAATTGATATTGACTTAGAATATTTCAAATATTGTTATTGTTTAATAATTCGTTTAAGTATCTCTTAGAAATATAGAAATTAGTTTATTGAAGATAAAAAGCTAATTAAAAAACCATTCTGATATCACAGTAAGTAGAACTTTCATTCTCAATTGATATTGACTTAGAATTGATATTGACTTAGAATATTTCAAATATTGTTATTGTTTAATAATTCGTTTAAGTATCTCTTAGAAACATAGAAATTAGTTTATTGAAGATAAAAAGCTAATTAAAAAACCATTCTGATATCACAGTAAGTAGAACTTTCATTCTCAATTGATATTGACTTAGAATTGATATTGACTTAGAATATTTCAAATATTGTTATTGCTTAATAATTCGTTTAAGTATCTCTTAGAAATATAGAAATTAGTTTATTGAAGATAAAAAGCTAATTAAAAAACCATTCTGATATCACAGTAAGTAGAACTTTCATTCTCAATTGATATTGACTTAGAATTGATATTGACTTAGAATATTTCAAATATTGTTATTGTTTAATAATTCGTTTAAGTATCTCTTAGAAATATAGAAATTAGTTTATTGAAGATAAAAAGCTAATTAAAAAACCATTCTGATATCACAGTAAGTAGAGCTTTCATTCTCAATTGATATTGAATAGAATTAAAGATTTTATGCATGCAACGCAGCAAGTAAATGTATTTATGAGAAAAATAGCACAAATATACAGTCATGATATGAACGAAAAAAAAAAAGATGACGAGAGTTATGACTAATGCAAGAGCAATTTTTTTATATGGAAATAAAGAGCAGACTGTTATTACTATCAAAATGTCGGATTATTTGTCATGCATCTTCATGGAATAATCTGTATAACCCTTTGATGCAAATGGCACACCAGTGCCCATTTTATATATTTTTTCTTCTTAATTACAAGCAAAAATATATTTTAGCATTTTTTTCTATTACACAAATAGTTCTAATAGATCCCAAAAAGTCTGCTGGATTATCCGGAATTTCATTTGTGCTAAAATTTAAAATCCAGAAGAAAAAGTAGTTTGAAATATTTTTTTTATTCATAATCAGAAATTTAACAATAATTGATTTTGCTTATTAAAGTGATTTCAATTATGAATATAACTGTTTGAAATAACAAATAATGAATAACAAATAATGAATAACAAATTTGAAAGATTATTATTTGGAAGTGAGCCATGTTTGGCAAATTTTTCATTTAACACCGAAAAAGATAATTGTGTTTCACGCTATATTTCAAAGCCATAAATTATTAAAATGCAAAATATAGAATTTTACACTGATTTTTACCTAAATCAATACAAAATATGGAATAAGCATGAAAAAAATAATGTTTGATAAAAGTTGTGTGTCAAAAGGTTTAAAACCTTATTGCAAAATGACTTTTAGTCAATGCACCTGAAATAGAAATGTATTAAAATGATTCCTTAAATTCATAAAAATCATTCACATAATTTTACATCTCAATTAAATAAATTTGGTTCCAAAATTTCAGAATTAAAAGAAAATTAATTAAACCACACATAAAACTAACGGAATAATTTATAAACGTAAGTTACTTCAATGGGATTGTAGTAAAGATTTTTAATTGTACCACTAAATTACCATGCTTTATTAAAATCATTATGAATATTTAATTCGTCAGAAATGTGTGAAACGTAGCAGGAATGGTAGCAATTTTCTCTTTACATGAAACCAACATAACTTAAATTGTAATTGATAATATTATTTGATTCATGTATTTATGAATTTTTATACACATTGTTAATTAAAAAAAATCACTGCAAATATGTCCAGGTGCAGATTATTGTATTTGACACTTATTTAAAAGTTCTGGATCAATTTATGCCCAGTTAGAAAGAAGATTTTTATAAATCAATGTGAAATACCAATTCAAATTATGCCCTGACCTATAACAAACAGTTTTAAAAACTTTTTGTTGTAAGTTTACAACAATTAGATAGTTTTAAATTTCATTTTATCAACTCTCCAGCAACAATCGCTATTTAAGTGACTTTGTGTTGTTCAACAATATATTGTTTCATTTATAATTCTAAAATTTCAACAATTGAAAACATCAATAAATGTTTCATTTTTGGAAAAAAATTTCATTCTAACTTTTGAGCTTGTGAGTTATACTTTAACGTTTGAGCTTAAATTTCTAGAGTGATTAAAAAGTGGAAAAAATGTTTGGTTTCATTAGAAACTGGTTGATGGTGTTGGGGTTTTGTAAGCGTAAGCATTAACAATTTATAAAATATTTACAATTCTGATTTTCAATAATATTTCACGAATAAGCTTATTGCGCTATCAAAGTATAATGAAAATGCAAAAAAATGCTTAAAAAAATGATTTATGTGATTAATATGATATTGAATGCTAATCTTATTTCATCAGAGTTCTTAACAGACTCTTAAAATCTATATTTGTAATCATTTAACTTACAAAAGTTGATGCTAACTAATACTGGTAAATATTATTATTTAATATAATATTATAAATATATTATTATTTAATAATATTAATTTATTAAGAGTTTAATTATTTTAATGACAAAAAGCTTTAAACCTATTATTTGGAATGTGTTAGATTATATATTAGTTCATAATTTATTATTACTCATTTATTTCTCTATCATAAAACTCAAATAGCAGTCTGCATAATAGAGCATTCAAAATTTTAATTACAAATCTTGATGATTTACATCAACTGTTAACAGAAAAATTGCTGCGAAAAACTTCAAAATCATAGTATTTTTCTTCCTTAAAAATTATTTTCCCCCGTAAGTACGATTTTATGTAATTAACTTGTACAGCTTCTTCATATAAAAAATTTGCAATAAATAAATAAATAGGTAATAAGAAATAAAGCTAATTAAACCTAAAAGAATGAATTTCGGAGTTCAATATTCAAGATTTATTCTAAAAATTCATAAAATGTTTAATTTCTATAAGAACGGGTGGAAAAAATTCCATATTTTTGAATTTTTACGGCTTAGCAGTTACTACAATATTTAAATTTTAGACGTTAAATAAATGTTTTACTAATCAACTTCTTGAGCTAGTAAAAAATGTAGTTATTTTTCCACAAATAAATTCTTTTCTATTTAGAAATTTGTATAATTTCATAAAAAGGACGTACCAAAATTTCTCAAAGGTTTTCAATTAGAGTAGAATACAAGCTCAAATTCTCAATTTTTTCTATTTTAATTAAATAATTGTTAGCTTGGAACTACGCATGCTTTTACAATTATCATAAAGTCTGATTTAAATTATTTACTTATTAGTAGAATTCATGAAATTCAACTTTAAAATGATGCACTAAATAGTAATTATGCAGTGATTCGCTGAAATAAAGTGCACTAAAATCAAATTCCTTTTAATTTTATTTTTTAATAAAACTTTTTTCCAAGCATGGCTTAGATTACTTGTTAATAAACTAAAATTGGTTATAAAAATCCATGGACTTACTTCAGCCATTACAAGGGAAATAATTAATTATCAGAATTTTTATTCGGAAAAGTTATGATTTTTTCCCGTTTATTATTCAAATTAAACGCAATTTCGCAACGGGTATATAATATACATTATAAGGTAAATATCGGTTACTTTGTTTTACAGCCAAGAAAAAAAATAGAAAGGCGACAATCGCCAAGAATGATGATTCGGACCAACTTTGTAACGAGGAATGGTATTTGAGACTCCGTCGTCTTGCCAACAAGTGTATGGTTAAGAAAGAATGGGGTATTAATGTAGAGTTGGAAGACGAAATTGCTTATGAGTGGAAGCCTTATAAACATATACGATCTCACAGTCTTCCAAATATGCATATTCAGTTTGCATGTTCAGAAATGACGACGGAGGAGATGGATATGCGGTCCGATGGGGACTCAGATTCCAAAAGTGAGTCCGTTGTCCAGATAAATGACGAAAGGTATGACGAAGAGTTGGTATATAAATTGACAAACACCGATTATATTTTTCGGGAGTTAAAACGGATTAAACGGCTTCATAGAGGATCGTCATACGAGTCATTAGCGGACGATATTAATGGAATGTTTAATGTTGAGGAAAAATATGGAGAGTATGATGTGGAAGTGGATGGCCGTAGTTCTTCACATTTGATGGAAGAAAAGGCCTCCAGTGATAAATCCGAGATAAAAATGAGGTATTGTTTTTAATGCACTTCTTACTTTTTTTAATACTACCATTATAATACGTTGTTTAAGATTCATATTCAATGAAAACAATTTTTTTTGCGAAGTTCATCATATCTTGATTTACATCAACGTAAAGAAATCTCCATGATGATTAATTTTAAATAGCAGATCAAAAGGTTACAATAGATATGTATTTTCTTTTTCAAGTATTGAGTTAATTCATGTAGTTTAAAAATTCTTTATGTGTGAATATATATATTTTTTTATATATGGGTATAATAGATACATGCTCTTTTTTTCCATTCAGCATCTTCAAAATCTCAAAAATAAAACATTTTAAAATTGATCTTAGGTAATTAATAAATAGGTAAAAGGTAATTTTAAAAGTTGAAAACATGTTTAAGATATTTTTTAAGTATTTCTAATCCTCTAGCTTTATTTTTCTTCTTAAGTTCTCTGAAACATAATCTAGAAAGATTTGCATATTTCTGAATTAAAATATTTTTAAAAATTTTTTATTTTTATTACTGTTTTTCGAAAAAGTCCTTCTTCCTGTACAAAGAGTATTATTTAATCTTAAAATACTTTTAAAGTATTTGCCAAAAAAAGATGTTGAATAATGAAATACATCAGTGATCTCAAAAAACTGCAATTAAGCAAGAAAGAGACAAAAATTTAACCGAAATTTATTGCATCCATACACAATAGGTGGCACTGAAATCATTAAAAACTAGTTTCGTTGCTGGATAAATCTTCAAATTTTTTCAAATCGAAACCTTCCTTCTGGTACTAAAACACAGGTTGTGACTTTATCATTACCACCTTGCTTAATAGGGAATTGTTAGTTTTCCATAGCGTTTTTATTTCTCTTTAGTTTTATTATTCATTCCTGATATTGTGCAAAGTGAAAAGCCCTTTAATTTTAATCTAATTATCATATTTGAACTCAATCTTATTATTTCGCGGAAGGGACTTAAAAAAATAAGCTATTAAGTCAAATTTAAAATAAGAAATCAAGTACGAAAACACATTTTCTCAAACACTCTTTTTTTTAAAGACAGATACGGATTTCTACTAATTTAAAACTCAGGGGATAGCCGCTATCTGGGAAATATGGTCCCAATAGTATGTCAATAGTCATTTTTGTTTTAATCGTATTTTTCCATTTTTTTGAGAAATTCTTGATGAGCTAATCATTTTTGCACAAAATTATGAAATTCGTTTATTCAAAGATTCCATTCAGAAAATAATTTTTAAGAATTATTTATTACTTTGTTAAAAATTTAGAATAAAATGAAGTAGAAAAATTTAGAATAAAATGATATAATTTTTTTTTTTTATTAATATGTACTTATTTGTATTGTATTTGTAAAGATTGTACTTTTGATTGGCAATATACAAAATTTGAGTGTAGTCTGTTGAATAGTTTCAGAGAAATCGAATTTTAAATGTACAACTTCCTTTGCCAAATACAATAAAATTTTGAATTTATTTTTTATTAGCGAGAAAAAATTATCGCACATCAAATCGCTTTGGAAGGAAAATTCATAATACTCAATGTTTTTAATTATCTTTTTAGCATGGTCCATGATATGATTATTGAAATCAGTGATGAAAGAAAAATAGACAAGGTCTTGAAAAAGAACACTAAAAAGCTTAGCGTTCGATCGTTTGTTAAGAACTTGCTTAAGTGGAAGAAAAAATCAAAGAAAAAGGACCGTTAATGCTTGTTTCAAAGATTGGATATTTTTTAAACATGACGGAATTATGGACTCGGATATTGGATTTTCGAATTGGATAATGGATTATGGTTGAATTAATTTTTGAAACTTAGTAAAAAAAAAAAAAAAAAAAAAAAAAAAAAAAAAAAAAAAAACCTTTTAATGCTACCCAGAATTTACTTCTGGAAGGTCCCAAGTCCTTTAAAAAGCAGAGGGAAAGGTTTACAACATAAACAGTTATCAAAAGACAGAGCTGGACAAAAATGTAATCAATTACTTTTAATCATACTTAGAACTTTGATTACAGCTGTAATCATGATTACAATATTGATTGCAGTAATCAATGACTTGTAATCTTGATTACAGCTGTAATCAAAATTTTAAATACATATGTAGTCATGATTCAATCAAAATTTTGATTATAACTGAAATCATGATTCCAAGTAATTGCGATTACAAGTAATCACAACAAAGACGTTACGGGTGATCATGATTGCAAGTAATCAAAATATATGATTACATGTCATCATGATTGCATGTAATCTTGATTACAAGTAATTGTGATCATTTGTTATCTTAATACACGATTATTATTAATATACAATCTAATTACAATTGTATACTATATGCAAATACATTATGCAAGTATGTATGGCGATACTTAATTTCATGTACATAGAATGTACTCACGCATGTACGAACAATTTGTGATTCCTATATATACATATACAATGAAGTCGGAAACGTTGTTTGTAAGTACAATATACATAATTATATTGAAATATAAGTAATACAATACGTACCAACGTATTCATCAAATTTTCGGAGCTCTGAAAAAAATATATCCATTATCACCAATATACTGCAAATTAGAGTAAGCTTTATCAATTATCGTTTTTTCAGCACCGAGTTCGGAAAGATTTTATACCCTAAATTTTTCAGGGTTTTAGTTGTTATAGTAGCATTTTTTTGATGTATTATAGTTTTCAAACAAATTTAGATTAGTGATTCAATGAAATACAATTTTTTAGTAAACATGTACATTATACTACGTCTAAAGTTAATATATCATGAAAACGTCCGTAATCTAAATCGAAACAAATAACGAAATCATTAAATCGAATTCTTTGTACCTTTTGTCTTCAATGTGACGTAAAGAACAAGTCTAATTATTTTAGTAATCTGATCTTTTTCTTTTTAATTTCAAGTTTGTAACGATATTTCAAAGAAAACTATATTTTCAGAAATCATGAATATTTTTGAAAGAGTTCACTTACAATACATGTTTAGAGAATATCCATTATATTATTATATAAAAAGAATGTAACTTCACTTTGTGCGTGTTCGTCATGTCCTTGGAACTAATGAAACGAATTAAAAAGTTTTGCTCTATGTTACAAAGCTATGTTTTAAAAACATAATTTAATGCCAAAATATTATTATTTATTATTGAAGAAAAAATTAAATTATTATCTCTAACATTTTTTATTGCATTTTAATCTATGTAATTTCGAGTGAAAAGAAAATCTGAAGTTTGCAGATAATCAGATAATCGGTTGAATAGTTCTTGCGAAATAAAAATGTAAAAATACGACTTCTTTGACTTGGCGAAATACACAAGAAATTACCATTAAGAGTTCCAAAATGTCGATCGCTCTCGTGCCTAAACTATTTGGACCATGATTTCAGGATTGCTGCTAGCCTCTATGTTTTAAAGATCAAGAATTGAAATGCGTCAAAAAATGTATGTTTATTCAGAGTAAGTAGATTTGTGTGTATCATTTGTAACTTAATTGTGTTGGTTCATTTCGTAACTCTACCTTCTTGCTCTCATGAAAATGAAAGGATGAGGTTTCGCCCTCTATTTCTCGCTCCCGTGATATTTCCGGGTTGGAGTGCTCAGTAGTAACTCGCAAAATAAAAATAAAACTAATTCATTTTTTTCGCACCGAAATTTTTTTCTTCTTCTCCTTTTACACACCAGATGGCAGTACCAGGATATTTTTAAGATAATTGTAGATATTAAGTTTATTTTAAACTAGATGTCAGCACTAATTAAATAGCACTAATAAAAAAATAGGCACTTTTATGACCGTTTTCTTGAAAATTAACCAATAATTAAGGGGTTAAATTATCGTCTACATTAATTAATTAGCATATTCAAGGCTAGGTTTTCGATCCATAAAGATTGAGCGCCAGTAAGCGAAAATTTTAAAAAGTTTCATGGTGACAGTTTCTTTTTCCTTCCACACTGGAATATAATACCAGTATTTGTACAACAAAATATTTAGATAAAATCTCCAGTTGTGCTGGTTAAGTACGGATTTGGTTTTGTTGAGTATAAATTTCCCCCCTTTTTTCCAAATACTAAAAGTAAATGATAATAGAGGATTTCTACATCGAAAAAGAGAAATTTTCTATCGTCAACA